>NC_135259.1:4275258-4600973 GCF_964204865.1 Styela clava
ACCGTTATAAATATGATGTCACTTTATCGACAAGTACCCTTAGCATATGATAACTTGGTAATGTTTATTCATAATAAGAAGTAGGTTACACAGCGAGGATTCAAACGCTTCTGAAAGCAAAATCAGAATCTTTAATATTTCATCTCGGTGTGAAAAAATGTATGAAAAAGTGGTTCAGTACAACTAATGGAGGTGATGATTCATATCGCGGCAAATACACAAAAATTATTTATCCAGAACTCGTCATTTGTTTAGGATGACATTTCATCAGACACCGATGAGCTATCGATTATATGCCATTCCGCATCAGCAAAGTAGGCTCTGATCGTCGGCCGACAAACTGGGCTATCAACTTTCATTTGCAAAACCCATACATGAAAGGCTATACGCATAAGTATTGGACGCCAGTTTCCTGTCTGTGACGTAAGAGATCGTGCCATTGTGCCGTGCTAGATATATTCATATAGCATAATTATTGAAAACTCTGAAAGGGCAGAGCATATGCTAATCAGTCGCATATTGGGCACTTTTCAAATAGTCGTTTATTTTGACAGGTCTGAGACAGAATTGAAGCGTTTATAATGCAAATTTATTGTAGAATATAACGTTACTGGTATAAAACTTTTTCAGAAGAAAGAATCAGTTACCACGCATGAGCCAGTGATGTTATTTACATCTAATATCAGCCGCCTGCAGTGGCAGATGTTTTACGTGAGAGTGCGATATCGTTGTCAGGCCTAGCAGCTCTGAGGTTTTAATTTGCTGGCACTTAGAGATAGGATTTCCATAATGAAGCTTGATACGTTGAGAATGTGCCGACATGGCTAAATTACCTTGAAGAGAGATTAATGGAATACGTGAGACTTGGTCACGGTTATCATATAACCATAATTCCTTTCTACAAAATTTACAGCGAAAATTTTCAGAATTGATTTGCTAATTAATAACAAGTTTAATAAATTTGCATTTTGGCGATATTGAACGATCCTTCACTAAAAATGTGTCGTACTACTCTGGCCAGCCTGTGCGTAATGCAAAACGATTGATACTCGCCTCAATCCGCTAAATAGCCTCGAGTGTCAGAAGAAGGCTTCGTGCATGCATTGAGACACAACATCTGCAGAAATACATATGCGTTGCCTCTGGTATTTTCCGTGTTCTAAAAATGCGCCCAATCGACATAACTAGCAAATCATGTTAGAAATTGTGCCGCTTACTTACAGTGTGTTTGATTCGAGAGTCTTGCTCCGCACTACGACAAATGTATTTGTGTAACGTTTCGTCTGAACGAGGTCAGGCTTCTTCATTGTTGAAATATGCTTGTCTGAAGAAGTCTGACTTCGGTCAGCCAAAACGTTACAGGAATACATTTTTGTCAGTGTGCAGTAAGAGGCTTAGAATATATTTATTCTTGCTACAGCATTGTTGCTGCAATATACGCAATACGGATCGACATGCACAAAGGTATAGAAAAAGGAAAAAAAGTTTGTTAGTATCACGTAACCCCGTCTGACAGTTTCTTTATGCATACGCACAATGGCTGCTGAGGAAATGCGACATACGGTCATTGGAAATGGTCAAGTAGCAGTAAGGGTAGAAAAGGAAATAGCAATGAAAGCAAAATGCTTCAGGCTTTACAGTAGCCGGCTCTTGTAATGCAAGTAACTGTATAAGCAATAACAATTTGTAAATGTACGCACTTTCGTGGTCTAATAATCTTTTAAATGAATATTTGTCATGAATTTTGTATGTATTTAGTCGAAATTTGTCATGAAAATTTCATTATTTTGCATCGCTTCGTCTTCATATTATAAATATGCATTAGAAGAGGTCGAGAGCAAAACACTTTGGAACAAACGTATTGAAATTAGTTTTAAGATTTCACGAGTTTTTAGATTGCTGTTAAGGAGTAGAAGAAAATCATAAGTGTTCTCAAGAATAGGTAGCACTTAGCTTTTAGTAAGGGAGTCGCTCATATTTGTTCTAGAATCGCATTGCAAATAAGGCCATGGCGGTAATGTAGATACGAGTCAATTGCGAATTTGAACTCCGTCAGAATAATTCGGTCAGAATTTCATTTGCGCCAAACTATACCTTGAAAAGGCTCTGAAATTGTGTTACATTTATTCTAGCAAATGTTATATCCATTTAGCGAATCGTATTTTGTGGTAATAACTCGCGAAGGTAAAGAATTGCAAGTTCTTTTCAAACAATGAAGTAGATAACATTGTAATAAAACAATAAGTCGATGTCATTACTTGATGCGTCATCAGATGTCATGTCGATATTTGAACTTTCCAAATAAATTTATGATATTAAACTTTTGTTGTTAACCAAACATTGAGGCGGGCACTTTGTGAGGCAATGTTCCTGGAATCTGCATTTGTTTTGAAAAAGTTGTCACAACTAAAACATTTCGGCGAGTGCGGAAGGTATATTGTAATAATATTTATGTAGAACTTATATAAGAGGATAAACATATTGACAACGGTACATTGACAGAGAAAAGTAGCCTTGATGTCCGTCATTGAGCTTACGCAATACCCGACCAACACCTAATGAAAATTTGTGTCCTATTTAACTAATAATTCCTGGAAGTATATCAATATATGTTCTGAATAGTTTGCTTTCGTATATTTAAAAAAATTTCATTTCAATTTAATTTAACAAAGCCATCTACAATTCATGATTACCATGCGCATGGGCATTTATACACAGTGCGCTAATGTAACACAAGGTAGTTTATGAATTTTGTTATAAGTATGTTTCCAATGGTAAAACAAACAGTATATATATCGAGATCGAAGCCAATGTACGTCATTTTCACATTTGACAAGACAGCGTCGATAAGCTGGTCGCTAATACAAAATACAATGCGAAGTAAGGTCGCGTTTAAATGCCGTTTTAAAAATAATTCAGTTACTGTTAAGAAATAAGTAGCATGTGAACAAATTTGAGTAACAAAAGAAATAAGAAACATTCTGACAAAAGGGATTTTACCTCGTATTATGATAACTCGTGATCTTCACCTGTCAGGTTCCCCGACTTTGAATAAACATTTACAATATTGACCATTCTACGGAACTGTGCGTGAGGTCTAGATTAGTAAATGAGTAATTTGATCTTAACAATTACTCGGACTTGGAAACATGGTACTAAAATTAATCTAACATAGCAACAATGTGATTTGTGACACTGACCGACTCAGAGGCCTATTACTGTAAGGTATTGCGAGAAGAGATACGTTTTCAAGTGTGCAAAAGTGGAGAATTTTTGGGTTTATAAGTTATAAAAAAAAATAGAAAAAGATAGGTAGTCTGCGGAAGACAACCAGATTAAACTATTGAATATTTTTATGTTTTGTTTTTCTGGAGTAATGTAGAAAATAGGCTTGAATGAGTTACAAGGCATCACAAACCTCAATTTTATCATCCCAGTTGCCGCGGAACCATTCATATAGTATGCTACCCATCTTTTCATTTTAAAGGGGTTATTCCCCCTATATTGTATATAGGGAAATCACTGCACCCATTTAACAACTCTAGTTTATTATCATCACTCATAATTATCCACTTTCTTGGATCTACTTTCAGTTGTAATTATGTAATTTATTAGTAATGGGCATTGGCAACATAAAATTGAGATGCGTTTTCGGAAGATTCGAAAAATTGGCCGCTGGAAAAATTGGCGTCTGATATCTGTAGTAATATCTTGTTTCACTTTCGGCCTGTTCGTGGGGTGGGTGGGCAACACCGATCAAATAAAAGAAGAGATTGAACTTCGAGTTGATCATGCACCGCCTGACGCAAGGTAAGTTGTGCGAAAATTATTACAAGCAAACAATTTAGTCTTTGGCAAGACATTCTATAATTTGCAGTCTGCGCATATTCCCGTGTTTGAACTCTCTCAGTTTCATAACCTAAAACTGTTTCATTTACGTTGTTTTTGAATGTTTTATGGCTAAAACAGGATCATCGAAAGATTGTTTTTGATTGTATGTGTCAAACAAAAATGCTTGTTGGAGCCAATATTGACCATTTTACGCTGTGATTTGCAGTTTATTCAAAAACTTCGTTTAGAAATTGACAAATACCAAATTATTACTGCAAATATACGTTGTTTGACCTAGGTAAATGTAATTTCAAATGCCACTAATTTACGTTTTTTGAAAGAACACCAGATAATCATCTCATCGGCTGTGTACATTCTATAAAAACTCGGACTTTAAGAATCAACAAACGTTATCATGTTCTGAATAGGAATACGATTCATTTCATGTAGTCGAAAATGGGACGCCACTGAGGTTTTTATTTCTGGATCGACTGCGCGTAGATTTGTATTTGTAGCATTGAATGTTCACCTACCCATATATTAGGATGCACTCCCGAGTCCCGATATACTAAAAAAAAGATTAGCGTTCAAATTTCATTTCTAATTACTCGAAGGGAAGTGAATAACTTGACTATCGCAGACATGATGTACAACACGTTCTTTGATGTTAATTTTAAGACCCCCAAAATCAATAAAGATTGAATCAAGTCATACATCAAACCACTACATTATATATTGATAGAAGATCTTTTCGTGTATAGTCATCATATAATGCAACGGATCAATATTATTTTATAACATACCATAATAATCAATAATTTTACTTTGATGTTCGCTATATATCAAATTTATTTATTAACCCTCATTAAAATTTAATTCGTGTTCCTCAATTGACTATAAAAATTATATTGACAAGCGTAGCATCGCTTAACGTATCCTTTATGATCACTCTCATAAGCGGAAAATATGATTTGACGTAGCAAGCTAAACGCTATAGTTCAGTAAATCCCCAGGGGACACAGGCGACGGAGAACGGTACATCGACGGTATCGTATCATTAAACAGATATAGAGGAGAAGATCCAGGTATACGGAAAACATTATCGGTTTAAGATTTACAAATTTGTAAAGGGCGGATTGAATTATCAACTATGAGTATCACGCTTTAGATATAAATCCTGAGTGGCCGCACCTCGAGGGTCACAAATCTTTACTCTAATTCTTAATCTTTACTCTCATATTCAATTTGTTCTGACTAATAAATTCAACCATGTTGGAACCAAATTGAAGCGTCAGTTGCCAAGTGATTTACGATTTGCGTTCGCATTTTATGATGACTGATGACATTGGGTGACTCTAAGAGGGTTGCTTTCAATAACGTGATGACAAATACATCATTCACACTTTATTCAAATAGAAACCGACAAACTTTGGAGTTGGATGCTCTGTCACTCTTTACTGTATACAACGTTTAAGAAACTTAAACAATTCTTATCATCTAGTACAGTACACCAATCAGTGGGTATCGAAGCTATTTAAGATGGGTCGCGAAGTATTTTCAAATGATACATATAGTTTTCGATTAGATCGGGAAATTGTGACATTATCATTACGTAAAAATTATGAAACAATGTAACAATTAAAATTATGCGTCGTTAGCAGACTTGATCTGATATTATCCAATAAGCAAGATCAAGTTTCACATTAATACTAAATTGCATGGGGGTACATTGTTTCTTTTCTTATATATTAACATCTCAATTTCATTGGGGGTTGCACAGACAAAATGGCAATAAAAGTGGGTCGCGAACTGAAAAGGTTCTGTGGTTTCATTTTGTTTCATTTGAAGAATTAGGCACATTGGTTAAAGCGATGGAATTAGATTAAAAATGTCATCCCCTCCTTTCCAAGTGTGTAAGAATTTGGGTGAAGAATACAAAACTAGAAGAATTCCGCTTTTCCCTAAGCATAATTGCTCCCGACATAACAGTGGGTACCTACCTGTACTGTGGATTACTTGTTTGGAATGAAAGGTATGATGACGTCATATTAAAAGCAAGATGCGATGATACTAGCACCCCTACGTGTAGAAAAGTTATACTTTGTAATAAAGTACTGAACAAAAATTTGAATTTTAAGAGAAGTAATCGATACAAAATTAATGTATCTTCATAATTTGTTAACTCAATTAATTTTACAGGGGGAAAATATTAGTTTAACATGTATTATGTTGTGAACATGAACACGGAAAATTATAATGCGTAAAAACCCATTATCATAAATATACTTTCCGGACACATGCTTCAATTTTCTATATACCACGACTTCTGAAATAACCTAAATGTGAAACAATTTACACACGTTACACCACAATCGGTTTTATATATAAAACAGGTATTTCCCGACCTGCGTAAGCTTTTGGCTTAGACATCGTAATTGGCATCAATTTGCACACGTTACATGCAGTTTTAGTTAATATAAAAGCAATTCGTGGAGGATTGAAATTATCCATATCGATTTCTGACCTGTGAGGCACTACTCTGGTTAGCTATTGACGTCACAGATGTAAATAAATGTTTCAAACGTGATCAGCAGATAAAAACGTGTTTTATTTATGGCCACATGTTGCCATGTTTTCCTTTGATATTCAATTTGTCGATTATATATTCTTGGCAGTAAAGCGCATCTGCTAAATATAAGTAGGAAAACAATTAAGGGTTTCTTTCTTAATAAATATGTTAATTGAAAGAAATTCAAGACGGTGTAATTCGGTCGGTTATCCCACATTTCCATGAATGAGTGTCGCCTAGTTTATATTATTCATTCCAGTCAGACTGAAAAAAGTGGAAAAAATCTATAATTCAATTGAAAAGATTTCTTCTAGAAAAGTATACTTTATATTTATACCGATAGCATATCCAAAACGTACTTCAGGGACAACGTGCCACTCTAACTGAAACCATTTTTTTATAAACAAAATCAATTATTCAAATTGTTGATTTGATAAATGACCCCATCAGATCTTGACCGGATACATCAGCTATAATTTTACTTTTGTGGTCTGCTAGAAACATAAGCAGTTACAGACAAAACATTCAGAGCCAAAATCATGCCAAAACATAAAAAAAAAACTCAAATAAATAAAAGCTGAAAATCTTTAATGAAGTTTGACTATCAGCCCCTAAATCACACAAATTATAAATATTAGACCGAATTTACATCTAAGTTTAATTCTGCCGTACTTATTATGGTGTTCAATGTCGTATGACCGGGAAAATCTATCGTTGGCATCATATGATGATAGATTATTGTATATTAAGTCTCATTCATTATTTTGCGATGGTAAATCTTTGATGCAGATGTGTATTATTCAGTTGATTTCTCCATTGCTTAGTTTTCGCATAAATATATTTGGTATTGGTATTGGAATTTTGATGTTGAATTATGAATAGCAACGAACCACGCTGTTTGACGTGATCCTCAACACTGATATATATTCAATAATGTATTAAGCATTGACCTGTGGCACCCCATTGACAACAGGAAGACGTTATGTGCCCATTATATCGTTCTTATGCCAGAAAGAATAAAGATAATCCGACCACAAAATATTTTATGGCATTGCAACGCAGACAATCAATTCAACCAATCTGTTACAAAACAAAGTGCAAATATGCAAAATATTTTTAAGATTTTCTGATTTGAAATGAAAATATTTTTGTTTTTTGTGGCTAAATATTTTGTCGCGAGATTTGTATATTTTAGCTTTGAAATAATTTGTGTTTGGTTCGCTGTATTATTGTATATTTGATTGATCTTGTCTGAGTAATCGTTTGAGTCCGTTTAAATTTATCACAGCTTCTACCTATTTACCAAACATTCATACCACTCAGCATCCGGTACGAAAAATGAACACAAAACTTGAATGGCAACAAAATATTAATAAATCATTGTCTACCTTTTAAACAAATTTTCAAGTGAATCGATTTTTAAAATAAATTAAATTGAATCCCACAAATAAAAACAGTTTAAATTTTGATTCAAACGACGTCCCAAAGGATTTTAGACAGCAAATAATTTTCAAGATGGTTCGAATCTGCGTCGTATGCATTTCATTTCAACGTTTGCCCTTGGCAATCTCGGGCTTTTGTTCAAACTTGAACAGTTTCTAATTTATGTGTAATTTTGTCCCCGGTATGAATAACTTTTATAAATGTTCGTGTCATTCGTTTCAACTTTTGTAAAAATTATCAGAAATATCATTGATGTATTGAAATTGATCAGACATCAAATATTTAAAGAAGTCAAAGAATGAATATTTCCCACTCATAAAATACAAAATGTGATATATGTTACTTTGACCGGAAAGAAGCGACATTGACGTTCTATTCGACTGGGAACAGAACGTTTACGCCATGTAAATTCAAATTCACAATAATTGGATTCTTTTCAGTAAGATCATTAATATAGTCACAAGACTGCAGTGAATTGATATATTAAATTTTATTTATTTTAAAATTCATTTTGAAAAGTAGCAAATAAATTGTAAGAAATTATACCACTATTCACTACAGACATACATATAACCAGGCTTGTCAATGGGAAACGTACCATGGCATTGGATAGCACAGGCATAAATTGGGATGGGATGGAACAGAAAAATATGCCTCATGACCAAGCCTGCATATACCCGACGAATTATTATTTGTTCATTGTATAAAACGTCGTTCACATGATGTTGAAATGTACTTTACCATGTATCTTTCCTTCCCTAAAAGTTATTTCAGGATCATTACTGCCACTAACCTTGAACTGGAAATTTATTCCGTGCTCATTATCTCTATAGTTGGCGTATCAACGTTAGGCTATTTCATATTGCAATCCATCAAATAAACAAAAAAAATTATGTGTTTAGAGAGGATTGGATGGATAATAGAGAAGGAATAGAAATTCTCGGTCGCAAAAAATTATCAGTAAAAGACGAAAAAGTCATTCAACCATTTTCGAGAATTCCACCGAATTACGAGAAGATTGTTCTTCCTCCTCGAGCTCCAACGAACAAATTTGATATTGAGCCATACAGAATAATGAAAAGAAATAAAGTTTCAGGTAAAAGTTACGCAATTGTTTTGTGTGTTTTTGGGCTGGCGTGAATACGATAGACTGTACGAAGCAGTAGTTCCCAATATTTGTCTATATAATATTTCATTCGCCTACTTTGGATTTCTAGGGTAACAGACAGCTCGCACTCTTTTTGCTTTTGTACATTTCAAATGTATTGCGATGATACTAAATAACTAAACAATACTAGTAAACTTCATCAAAAAGATTGTAATATTTGTGTATTTCTTCCTCGGAAACATCAAAATTGTTTAATAAAGGGAAGGACTTCCTACGCGACTAGGAAACGCTGGAATAGAATAGGAACGAAGTTCGAAATTCAAATTTTTCTACCTTATCAACTGTAGAAATAATGCAATTTATATAGGTTGTTATATGTAATTGAATGTGAGTATTTATACCACTGAGCCTATACTAAATGAAACGAGACAAATATAACATGATCAAAACGTAGCGCACGTTCAATTACACAGAGTTGACGTTCAAAGAACAACAAAAATGGGATTACACATTTATTTTATGGCAAATTTATTTTTGACCTCGCAATTACCGTTCCATTATGGCAACCTATTTTTGGCAATTTACATTTCACTTCTATTAGATTATATGAATTTATAACACAATTTTGAGCTACTAACCATCCTCGTCACTTCCGAAAACAAAGAATAAACAAATTCTGATCATTGATAATTGAATAATTTATGACAGTCAGCACGATCATCGTTTATCTTAATCATAGTATCCCGCTTGGACATTTGTCTGCATTGATATTTATGAAACTAAAAGCACAGAAACACATTTGTATATATATTTTAAATTTTGTTGTGTGTCTGATCCAACCGTGATTAATCTAAATCGATCACGATTTACAGGTATAGCATTTCCATGTCTGGCATTTTGTTGTTCCGTGTGGCATTTTTGCAAATGACAATTAAAGAATCGAAGGTTGAACAAATGGTTTGAATTATTCAATAGAATGCAGTTAAAATTGTTCGAATTCTCGACTTAACATCATACATTAAAGACAAATGGTATTTTGCAAAACATAATTACATGAAGCTCTCCTATTTTACTTCGAAGATGACATTTTCTCCAAGTATAATCTCTAACCAACGTACTTTACAAATGGCGAGTAATTTTTAAAATGTTGAAATGGCAGCTTTACATTTGGGATTTGTGCGCTAATATCATTAGGTTCATTCAAGTGAAACAAAAAATGCTGCAACCATCGTAAAACCACAATTATAAAAAATTAATATATTGGAATTGTTTAAATTTACTTCGCCAAGTTTGAGTTAAATATTGAGTGCATAATGCATCCACTGTCAATACTTGGTTCACAAAATTTGTCTCAGGCCCAAACGCTGACGTTGCATGAGTATCCCGTTTTTTTCAACCGCGTGTCAAAACGTTCTAGTAAGTGGTTAAAAAATGGTTGGAGTTGGAAAACCGTCTATTTTCCATGAATATTGATAAAGTAATGTCTGGATGCTAATAATTTTTTAGGGTTTGGAACTGTTACCCATCGTATGGTTCAATTGTATGATTAGCAGATTTCGATAAACGAGGTGATAACAAAAAAAATTCATTAGTAGATATCATAAAATTTTGGGGCTGAAGGATTCTTTGAGAATGAATATGATAGTGGTATATCATAATGAAGATTGTTTTCAGATAACAAACCGTAAACCTCAAAAAAGTATTGTGCAACAAACAAAACAACATGATTTGGAATAGTAGAATTTAAATAAAATATATGCTTAGTGTTATAGCCACTTCACAAGAAATAGCATTATGATGTGCAACCCAAAAGTTTCTAAACAAAATATTATAATTCCAAATGCATTTCCTATGATCAGTAATAAACGATTTTAGGGCTACTAGAAGAAATATAATTAAGAAAATGGTTTTGAAGCATTTTTGAATTGTTCATTGTTCAGGAAGGTTTAAATACTTTAAAGTTGTCACGACGACAGGTAATTTAATTGTTCTGCTATTAATAGCAGCGGCCAGGCATGAAATGTGTATTCATTTTTGAGATCCTCTCTGATCAAACTAAAAAAATGTTTAATATAAGAGACGCCAAGAGCATATGACTTTGTTGCTAATAAAATATTGACCGTTCACAATTTACAAAGTCAATCAAAATATGAAACGACCGTCTACTTGACAATATAAAAGTAACGAATTTCAGGGTTTAATATTTATTCATTCAAACCAGGGAGTGGTAGAATCAACAGATTTGTGATCGAATAAAATTTAAGATCTTGATCTTTATGTTGAAACATAGTGCGATGTCCGTGTTTTTATACTAAAACAATATTTAGGATTTTTATATTCCGACTGTAAAAATGTCAGTTGATTTCTTTTATTGCTTCGTGAAATATTTATGAAGTAGTATAAAAATCATAAAATATATTTTTTCAAGTTATTATTTCGTCCGGTCATATCAGATTTTATAAACCGCAAGCAATAGAAGAATATTATTTCAAAAATTGTAATAACTGTGTCTCTTGGCAACTCGATAGAAGAAAAAGGATAATGGCGGTTTAACGCGTGTCAATCAGTCATAAATATTTAAATAAGTTTTCACATTCGATAGATACAAGAGCAAAATATTTTCCCATCATGTACTCGTAATGTCATCATATTTTATTAAACACATTCTTTTAAAATCATTGACATTTAATTGCAACAGAAAAAATATAGTAATAACACACTATTCTCATTATCTACCATTTGAATTCACGTATCAACTATCGGGTAGGCAGTATGATATTTATGACAATAGTTTTTTACGAGTGTGTGTACTCGCCTTAATGTGTGGTCAATGCCACAAGAAATCGTTATTTACCATGAAACGCGATTCAGAGAATATCGACGATGTATTGAATTAAATGATGCTTACCAAGCGAAGACATAGTTTTGTCCATATAAAACATCGTAAAATGTCCTTTGGGGGCTACAAAAGCTGATTCCGGAATTCTAATTTAGGACGGTTAAAAGTTCATTGCCAAGAGAAATAAAGAATAATATTTGATAATATCCTTTGGTTAACCGTATTTCATTGATTTCTTCATAATTCTACAAGTATACGTGTATATAAAGTTTGGAGTTGGACCGATATATTTTAAAATTTTTTAGTTTCATTGTTTTTACGCACTTTAAAGCTTAAATGACCCCATTCTAATCCTAACGACATTCTGTTAAAGAACAAATTCAAACTGAAGTTAACGACAATAAAAAAGGTGTTGCAAATCAAAATGTTTACAAATTAAAATTATATTTACTTTTTTTTTTTGTGAAATATTACTCAACTTTGCCGCGAAAAACAAGTCTCGCGAAAGCAGGATATGATAGAAAGTATAACTACAGTATATTTTTTTATAATTTTAAATTTATATTTCCACAAATATTGTTTGTTTACACTTCGAGGTGCTCAAAAGGGTATTCCTGATTAATAAAGTAGCTCACGTTGTAAAACAAAATAATTGATTTCGAGTTTCTGCATATTCATATATAGTATATTCTTGGCCATGCTTCGGATTGAAAATCACCACTAAAACGATTTATGAAAGGGGCCGATTTTCACTCGTACTAAATGAATAATAATAGCTTGATGTATAAATAGGTGTTGCCTACAAATGGAGGTTACCCAAAGCCACAAACAAATTCCTGTTTGAAGGGAAAGCAAAGGCAATCGGGCATGGTCGCCATATCTCATAATAATACTAATCAGATATCAGAGCATTTGATTAACTCTGACAAATCTTGGACCGCCAACTTTATACTCTGTTGGTAATATTGAACAAAGTAAATAGAGTTTAGAATAAATTACAACACGGAATGTGTTAAACATTCTCATAAGATATTGGAAAATTTCAACTGATTGAGTAAATATTCATTTTGATAAAAAAGAGCTACAAGTAGTTTATCGGCTTATATTGATTGAAGTTTGCATTCAATAAATTCACCATTTTCGATATTGCATGGAGGTATTGCAATATCACGATTGCTACAATTGTACTCAGTTAAATGACAAGCAAGAGTAGGTATCAACACCGATATTTTCCAGATTTCCAAATACTTCAATTTTCAATTAAATAAAGTACTGATAATGTGCCAATTATTCGGTGTAGAAATAACTATACTCTGTAGAACTGTAACTTTGAAATGTTATCAGCTTGGTAGATAATGGGAACATTATGTGTAGCACATTTTCAGCATAATGAAGAAGTCTTGGCAAAAATTTTTTTTTATCGAATATATATATATACTTCTCGCCCGAAACCACCTGATTCTTAATTTTTAGGATCATAATGATCCTATCCTATCCTATTGTTTTATCGCTGGCACGCCTCAAAATTTATCCAAATAAAAATAGACTCCTTGTTTATACTTCGTGGCAAAATAAGATTGGTCACATATTGTTTGCAATCAAACTGAGTGAAACAAAACAAAATTTGAGAGTCGTAAACCTACTAAACATAATCTACGACGTAATCAAATATTGACGACTCATTTGAAAACGCCATTTTCGTCCTTTTACAAAACAACATGAAACCGATCCAATATCATCGTTAATATTCGAAAGGCCAGTATTTGTTCTTGATTTGGTATTATAAACTAGAAAATTGTTTTATGAGTACATTGGAGGTTAACCAAAATTTACCTTGGGTAATAACTACGTAGAAATGAAATGGTTTAGTTTTTATAATGTAATTTGAGTCCATGTCATTTTCGTTCATCATTATATTTTATCACGCCCCACAATGTTCAGATACAACATACCTACAGATATTTATTTTTATCGCATAATATCACACAAGGTGAAAACGTAAAAAACACGTGTAAGTAAATATTGACGATCTGTTGAAACTCATTATTTCCGTTGATTTTCCGAACGACAAAAATGGCGTCGCTTTTTGTGTGGCACTTAACTATATCTAAGTGAACAAACAGTATTTGATTTAGAAATCTGAAGCAAGCATGCTCTCTTATGCTATATACGCTATCTTATGATTTTATATCAAATCCAAGAACATACTGTGCGAATAAAATTTGGAATGACTTAAATTGTGCTCACGAATATTTCCATTTTGTATAAAAATCAAAAGCCAACGTTTCTGAGCAATAAAATCTTCAAATAAACTATGAACCGGACACGGCTAGTTTTATTTGCTCGTAAAACATAGTTTGACTGACAGAACACAGACTATTATTTGACCCTCTTTTGTGGTTCGTTTGAGTTTGGTCTGGACTCAGGACTAACGCGTAAAACATCAAATTGATTGAAAATGATCAAATTTAAACTGACAATATCTATATTTACCAGATTTAATGAAAGAGCATGCCACATATAGTATAAACGCATGGTAGAATTTTTAAACGCGACAAAATACTTCAATTACACATTATTTTCTAGGAAAGGAAGGGGCTCATCATTTTATGTTATTTATTGTGAAAAGTGCTCCGATTCATACAACTCGTCGTGAAGTCATTAGAAAAACCTGGGGAGCAGTTAAAGAAGTTGATGGGTTACTTTTCAATACTATCTTTGTTGTCGGTCAAGTGGATCCAAATTCACCTTTGCAGCATATTTTAGAGAAGGAAAACAAAATCAATGGAGACATGTTGCAAACGGGAACACCAGAAGGATACATGTATGTGATTGTTAGTTGGCAAATCTTACTGCCGTTTTAGGTAACCTGATAAGAAATTAACGTTGCCTACCCTTTTAAATTCGACCTATCTGAATAATTTTTGCGTACAATCAGAAAGAACATCTACTTAATGTATGTCTGGTTACATATTTATTCAAAACAATGTGCTCATTTCTCCCAGAATATGCAGTTTCAATTTTCGCGAAGGCTATTCGTCATAGGAATTGTACAACCTATAACTGGATAATGTCGTCTTTTATGACGAGCGTTTGGACTAAAATAAGATTGTCATCAATCATAATTTGTTTATATTTTATCAAACTACAAATCTGTTTATGATCATATCAGAGCTGTATTTTAGGACGAGCATTACAGTAGCACAAAATAGTCATTAGTTTCATGAAATTGATGGGTATGATTTGACCAGGGTCAAATAGCATCTCGATCAAAATGCTATCAATAATAGTGGGCATCACCAATTCTATTATCATTTTCTCCACAAAAGAATTAATAGAGTACATTTTGATAAAGTTCAGTCACAAAGGATAAGATTGTTATTTCTGTCCTGTACGTTTGTATTGTTGCAATCCAACGCTTGTTTACTTAGCCTGACAATCATGGTGTTGATATTATCACAGCAAGGAATTGCCTTTCATTGACCATAAACCCTCAACAAAACTGTTTAGCAGCACTCAAGTAAAACAACGAAGTCCCACATGGAAGCCCACTATTACATATGCGTCCTACTAATTTATATAAACCCATAGTCAACGTCTTTAAAACCACGTACGAATATTAGTGGTAAATATATGTTTAAAATAGAGTTCAATATTGGTGTCCTATACCTGATTTCGTCGCCGACTAGCAATGCTTGAAAATAATAATCTATCCCGATTTACTTTATTATATATGGTCAGAAATTTAGAATACCTCACTACGGATAAAATCATTCAAATGACATTTGGGACTATATATCCATCAATATTCTTAATTGAGACCTTGAACTGACCTGCCATTGTCTAAACTGAACATAAACATCTCTTATTTCGAATAGATTAAGGATACCAATTTCAACGCCACATTAGTTTGTATTAGGATGTACAATTAAGAATACAATTAAGCCAAATTTCGTGATAGAACACTCATATTCATACATGATGTATTGTCTTTTCAGAAACCTTCCAAGTAAAGTGTTATCGGCTATGCAGTGGTTGATTTCAAAGTCTTCTCAAATATCGAGCGATTTCTATACATTTACTGACGATGATTGCGTAATGAACATCGCAAATATAGTTGACTTTTTTGGAAATCTTCCATTTGAAGATGATGAAAACGATTCATCTAAACGATTTGATCGGTCTAAATCAAGTCAATCAATAAAGGAAATTCAAACTATAGAATTATATAAGAAAAAGAAAGTGAATGAGGTAACGCTACCACCTTTGGAAGCAAAAAAATTAACAAAAAGCATCATAAATGAAGTAAAATACGAGGATTCAAAAAGACAATTATATGATTCGTTTGAGGGAGAACAGAGAAGTAAAGAAGGAGACGAAGACGACGTAGCTGAGAATCTCGAAATATATGCAGCTATGGATCCAAATGCAAAAATTCAAATCGAAAGAATAGAGAAGGATGATGCCAATTTTGATCAGAATGAAAGTTTATACGGAGATATTCCTATCATATCAAATTTTAAACAATATACCTCAAATTTTATGCCGCATAACTATAACCCAGCATATAAAAACAATTCATATAATTTAATCCAATATTTGGAAACAGCATTACAAGAAAAAGATCCAGGGATTATTTTTAGAAAGCATCGCTTAGTTCCTGATGGTCTGTACTGCGGATTTTCGTATGATCCCCAAGGGAAGCCGCACCGCCGAATGACAGATAAATGGGGTGTGACAAAAGAGCAATATTCCTTTGACGTGTACCCATCGTTTTGTCATGGTGGTATGTATACCATGAGTGGGAATTTGATGACTTCAATATTTGCAATCTCGACCGTAACCGATTATCATTCATATCATTTGGAGGACGTTCTAATTACTGGTATTTTGCGAGAGAAAACTGGAGTGCCTGATTCTAAAATGATTCGCAGAGGCACTGATCCAAAAGTGAAGCCACTTATGTATTATGTTTGGGATTCTGGACCACGCGTGTTGTTGAAAATGGCGCGTAAATGGAAATTTTATAACAGGCCACTGTTTTCAAAACGTTTTGCAATGGAAGCTCTGAGAAACGGTGAAGTTATATCCTGGAATAATTATGGGAAAAGCTAGCAGATATGAATCTACTTCATGGTGTAAGTTTTTCACGAAATATATTCACGTAAGTGAAGCCTGCCTAAAATGCTTCAACAGTTCACATGTTGTAATCATACAAGACCATGTGAATCCCTAAGATCTAAGTGTATATTGCTATTTGGGTAATGAAAGCATGAAAAGAACATCAAATTACTTGACTTCAATATATTATTTACTTAATTTTTTTGTAACTGTCACTGTGATGATATTATTTTGTATTTCTCTATACTTTTTTTTATTCAAAACTTAAAAAAAAAACTCTCGTGCACGTTATGCATTTGTGCGTAGGTTAAATTTGTCCATATTCGAGGGCTAGAAGTTCTTTGCCTCTGATGTGATTCAGCACAGAAGACTTTTATATCCCAAAAAATGAAAAGGAAGGTTTTATGTGTTTGTTTCATATCTTGTGATTTATCTTGTCGTCTGAACACCATAGCCAATATGTTTACAAAATATATGTTGAACAGCCACCGTCGTGTCATCCCCGTCGTTCCTTAGGCTCTGGAATCGGTCAGAGCGATATCCGTAGTAGTATACTTATTTTTAAAATTAGCTCAATGGTGCCAAGATTATATATTACCGACAACTTTCGACATGATATCTTCTAATACTATTGATTCCGCCGTTATATTTTATGGTATAAGGTTTGTCGTTATAACGTAAGCAAATGAAACCTAATTTAGGGTTATTTTCAAATACATATGTCAGCTGGCTTTTGAGAGGCCTATCCCCAATCCCTATCACTTCACTTAGGTTATAGTAAACGGGGTATGTAATATTGATTCTGAAATATTGAAACATTTTTGAAAATAGTAGATCCTCGTGTATCCCTCACTTTTGTTTTGAGCAGTTGTTCCCAATTTTTTTGTAGCTTGTGGTGCCCTTCATGAGGATTTTAGAACTCGTGGCTATTCCAGTTCATCATATGAAAAAACTATTATGTATTTACGATTTTATATCGTATGCGAAACTGGCGCCTAGAATTGTCTGACAGTTACACATTACATTTAGCACAATCTTTGATATGGCAAGAAAAATTTCACCGACAACATAAAGATGTTTTTCAAGTTTTGTTTTAATAGTAGGTATGGCAAATTGAACGAACTGTATGGATGCTTTCTTGCTAGGTAGTGGGTAAGAAGAAAGGAATAATCAGAAACTCGAAAAACCTCCCGTATTCCTTCAATGATGTTTTTAATCTACTATTTTAGTCTGCAAATACTTGTCTAACCAAAACCATGAAGCAGTTGATCCCACCTTGATTATGCTCTGCCGAAGTCTCATTTGAGCCCATATCCCCGCGAGCTTCGACGTCACTGCCTCTGACATCACGGCCTTGCAAGAACAGGTTAATTTTATTAAAGCATCCAGATATATCTGCAAGATACGCAAGCATCATGATAAACCCACATTGTTGAAGATGGCATTTCCATTTTCCGAAAAATAATTTCCGCTTTGATACAGTCGAAGGAACATTTCCTCCTCCGAAATCCATCGAACATTATTAGCTCCCATTTCTTTGGTTAGAAGTTGAAACATTCTGTAATCTCTGGCTCTCAAATGTATAAATTCAATCACTTGAAGCGCGACGTTCACAACCTTATGCAAACGTGGAGAAGCTGAGACCATTCTTACTATATACGGACGTGTTAAAGTCTGCCCTGATAACCAATCATTGCTGGGGCACCGATCGTGAAAATATTGTTGGGAGAAGAGTCCCTGCTCTGCGTGTCCTTACCCCAGTACTATTTACGTAATCTATAAAAACGAAGTGACCTATTGACTTATTCAGGCGTCAGCAAAGACACATTAGATTGTAATGCCAAAAGTTCGTATATTGCGGGGTTGTACGGTCGAATTGAAAATGCAAATACAGATATATTGTAATACACACACTCAATACAAGTTACACAGTTGAAATACAAGTCAGTGATGCAACAAAGAAAACATGAGAGGAGCGAAAGAGAATCTTTTTCTTAATTTTTCCATTTTTTTCGATACGGGTAGTGCAAGCATAACGCATGGCGCGGCGGTGTGGCTCAACGGGCTAAGCGTTAGGAATACGCTCGCCACCGCACCTCTAATTACTCTGCGTGGGTTCGCCGGTTCGAATCCCATGCAGGGATGGTTATGTGCGAGAGAATTGCTGGACTCCTCGCCGTCGTTTGGTGGTTCACGTAACCGCTGGTCGGTAACGGCTTCCCCCACCACCAAGTCCTTGCTTCCGAAAAACAAATAATACAGTAAAACTAATCCCATACCCGACTTGGAATGGTAACCGGACGGGAGGCCGTGGTTCGCCATATGGACAAGCCGTCTTATCGGCTTTTCTCTTCCCGGGATAAATATGTAAATCCTATCATATCCTATATTCCAGGCCAATGTTTTTTTAAACTGGGTTCAATCGAACCCCTTGCGTTTGGTGGTGCAGCTCAGAGAGTTCGACGGATTTCCTCTGAAATAGTTGCATATCACGAAACCTTTGAACAATTCATAAAAACGCTCAACTGTGTGTAGCTTTGTCGGATATAGTTTTAGAGGACGTTTCGATGACTGTTACATTTCAGATCCCATTACCTATCATCGAAAACTCATATCGTTCCAGATACGCCAGGCCGGTTGAGGTGCACTTCTGAATGAGGGCGCATTTAGATGCTTGCTGATTGTGGACATGAAATATTTTAGGTTGTTGGCACAAACCTAGGTAATATATTGGATAAAATCTAATGCAGACTTACGGCCAAAAAATTTGCGGCTAAGAATATTTCAATGCAGAGCTTTGCTAAAAATTATCACAATAATTCTGAACAACCACAATATGGCAATGAGTCATATTTCTATAGAACAAAGGACAAACGCTTTTATCCCTTTTTGATATTATTTCAAAACGATTGACGTGAGCTACCAACATTCAAATCATCTTCCGGGTATCCAAATGAAAACACTTCGTCCTCTGCGATCTCCTTCATGACACAACAATGGCTATTTCCCGGTTGCTTAACATCGGTCCAATCCAGAGGTTCCAAACTTTTTTGCTTCACGACCCCTTCGGATATTTTCTAACATGCAACGATTTCTTTCGCGATAAATTCTAGAAACTAGCAGATATTACAAAAAAAAATATTAATCTTTAATGCGTTTTCTGTGGATTAGTTATCCTGAATTAATTTAGAAACTATTAATTATTTTTATCCCTTTATTCCAAAAATTGTTTTATTATTATATATTTTTTGAGTGCATTACCAATACTTTTTGAAGAGCACAGTCTTTTCCGGCTATTAGGCCAATTTTAAAAAACTAATTTCTTTATATATATCGTAAACGATTTGCATTAAGTACATATTGCACCACAAACATTAATTTAATTTTCTTATAATAAACCATTTGAACTGTACAAAATCGGGAAGGCGAATTGCGCATTACATTAGAAAGCGGTATATTAAAGATTGACTAAATAAGCTAGGTTTATTTGTAGAAAATGAGGGGAGATGGAGCGAGGGTTCCGAAATAGATAAAGGCGAGAATTCAATAAAAAAAAAATTTGCAAACCACAAACCCAAAGTCAAATTAAAATGCGTGCCGTCAACAGATAACAGAACCACTAACCAGACTCTAATCTAATGAGTAATGATACAATGCATTTCATGAAATATCTAATAATATTAAATACGACAAAGGTTAATTGATTTTGGATTGGGTTCTCGGTTGAAAAAAAACAACTATTCAAGGAACGCATTGCATGATGCATACATAAATCATCACATTTTCACGAATAAGAACTAAGTTCGAAATTCAAATTTGTCTACCTTATGAATTGCAGAAACAATTCAATATATATAGATTGTTTTATGTAATTGAGTATGAGTATTTATACCACTGTGCAGAGTAAATTAAACAAGATGAATAGAACAGAATCAAAAAATAGCTCACGTTGAATTACACAGAGCTGACGTTCTAAAGACGACAAAAATAGGATTACACATTTATTTCACGACTAATATTTTTTACCGTTTCATGATGGCAATCTTTTTTCGGCAATTTACATTTTACTTCTATTAGATTACAAGAATTTATAATACAATTTTGAGCTAATAACCATCCTCGTCACTTCCGGAAACAAAGAATAAACAAATTCTGACTCTTTAATCATTCACAATTGAATAATTTATAACAGTCAGCACGATCATCGTTTATCTTAATCATAGTATCCCGCTTGGACATTTGTCTGCATTGATATTTATGAAACTAAAAGCACAGAAACACATTTGTATATTTAAAAATCCAAATGTTGTTGTGTGTCTGATCCAACCGTGATTAATCTAAATGGGTCACGATTTACAGGTATAGCAGTTCCATGTCTGGCATTTTGTTGTTCCGTGTGGCATTTTTGCAAATGACAATTAAAGAATCCAAGGTTGAACAAATGGTTCGAATTATTCAATAGAATGCAGTTTAAATTGTTCGATTTTTCGAATTAAGATCATACATTAAAGACAAATGGTATTTTGCAAAACATAATTACATCAAGCTCTCCTATTTTACTGCGAAGATGACATTTTCTCCAAGTATAATCTCTAACCAACGTATTACAAATGGCGAGTAATTTTTAAAATGTTGAAATGGCAGCTTTACATTTGGGATTCGTGCGCTAATATCATCAGGTTCATTCGAGTGAGACAAAAAATGCAGCAATCATAGTAAAAACACAATTATAAAAAATTAATATATTGGAATAGTTTCAATTTACTTCGCCAAGTTTGAGTTACATATTGAGTGCATAATGCATCCACTGTCAATACTTGGTTCACAAAATTTGTCTCAGGCTCAAACACTGACGTTGCATGAGTATCCCGTATTTTCAACTGCGTGTCAAAACGTTCTAGTAAGTGGTTAAAAAATGGTTCGAGTTGGAAAACCGTCTATTTTTCATGAATATTACTAAATGGATGCTATTAATTTTTTAGGGTTTGGAACTGTTACCCATTGTATGGTTCAATTTATGATTAGCAGATTTCAATAAACGAGGTGATAGCAAAAAAAACAATTCATTAGTAGATATCATAAAATTTTGGGGCTGAAGGATTCTTTGAGAATGAATATGATAGTGGTATATCATAATAAAGATTGTTTTCAGTCAACAAACCGTAAACGTCAAAAAAATATTGTGCAACGATACAACATGATTTGGAATAGTAGAATTTAAATAAAATATATGCTTAGTGTTATAGCACTTCACAAGGAATAGCATTATGGTGTGCAACCCAAAAGTTTCTAAACAGAATATTATAATTCCAAATGCATTTCATATGATCAGTAATAAACGATTTTAGGGCTACTAGAAGAAATATAATTAGGAAAATGGTTTTGAAGCATTTTTAAATTGTTCATTGTTCAGGACGGTTCAAATACTTTAAAGTTGTCACGACGACAGGTAATTTAATTGTTCTGCTAATAATAGCAGCGGCCAGGCATGAAATGTGTATTCATTTTTGAGCTTCTCTCTGATCAAACTAAAAAAAATGTTTAATATAAGAGACGCCAAGAGCATATGACTTTGTTGCTAATAAAATATTGAGCGTTCACAATTTGCAAAGTCAATCAAAATATGAAACGACCGTCTACTTGACAATATAAAAGTAACGAATTTCATTGTTTAATATTTATTCATTTAAACCAGGGAGTGGTAGAATCAACAGTGTTGTGATCGAATAAAATTTCAGATCTTGATCTTTATGTTAAAACATAGTGCGATGTCCTTGTTTTTATACTAAAACAATATTTGGGATTTTTATATTCCGACTGTAAAAATGTTAGTTGATTTCTTTTATTGCTTCATGAAATATTTATGGATGTAGTATAAAAATCATAAAATATATTTTTTTAAGTTATTATTTTGTCCGGTCATATCAGATTTTATAAACCGCAAGCAATAGAGGAATATTATTTCAAAAATTGTAATAACTGTGTCACTTGGCAACTCGATAGAAGAAAAAGGATAATGGCGGTTTAACGCGTGTCAATCAGTCATAAATATTTAAATAAGTTTTCGCATTCGATAGATACAAGAGCAAAATATTTTCCCATCATGTACTCGTAATGTCATCATATTTTATTAAACACATTGTTTTAAAATCATTGACATTTAATTGCAACAGAAAAAATATATTAATAACACACTATTCTCATTATCTACCATTTGAATTCATGTATCAACTATCGGGTAGGCTGTATGATATTTATGACAATAGTTTTTTACGAGTGTGTGTACTCGCCTTAATGTGTGGTCAATGCCACAAGAAATCGTTATTTACCACGAAACGCGATTCAGAGAATATCGACGATGTTTTGAATTGAATGATGATAACTAAGCAAACACAATGCTTTGTCCATGTAAAACACCGTAAAATGTCTTTTTGGGGCTACAAAAGCTGATTCCGTAATTCTATTCTTAGGACGGTCAAAAGTTCATTGCCAAGAGAAATAAAGAATATTATTTGATAATATCCTTTGATTAACCGTATTTCATTGATTTTTTCATAATTCTACAAGTATACGTGTATATAAAGTTTGGATTTAAACCGGTATATCTCTTAAAACTTCTTAGTTTCATTGTTTTTACACATTTTAAAGCTTGAAAGATGACCATTAGTTAAAATACAAATTTGAACTGAAGTTAACGATGATAAGAAATATCATATTTGGGATTTTTCTGATAGCAATATTCCCCAGCATGAAATCTCGCTAAAATGTTTACATATTGGAATCATATTTTTACATGTTATTCAACGTTCCCACGAAAACATGTCTCGCGAAAGTAGGCCACACCAGAAAGTATAACTACAGTAATTCATTTTTTAATATTTTCAAATTTATATTTTTACAAACATTGTTTGTTTACACTTCAGAGGTGTCTAAAAGGTTTTCCTGATTAAAAAGAAGCTCACACTGTAAAATAAAATAAATAATTTCGAGTTATGGGATATTCATATATATTGTATACTCTTGGCCATACTTCTGATTGAAAATCACCACAAAAACGATTTCTAAAAAAGGTCGATTTTCACTCGTACTAAATGGATAATAATAGCTTGATGTGTAAATAGGTATTGCCTACAAATGAAGGTTACCCAAAACCACAAACAAATTCCTGTTTGAAAGGAAAGGCAATCGGGTAGCCATATCTCATAATAATACTAATCAGATATCAGAGCATTTGATTAACTCTGAAAAATCTTGGACCGCCAACTTTATACTCTGTTGGTAATATTGAACAAAGTAAATAGAGTTTGGAATAAATTACAACACGGAATGTGTTAAACATTCTCATAAGGTATTGGAAAATATAAACTGATTGAGTAAATATTCATTTTAATAAAAAAGAGCTACAAGTAGTTTATCGGCTTATATTGATTGAAGTTTGCATTCAATAAATTCACCATTTTCGACATTGCATGGAGGTATTGCAATATCACGATTGCTACAATTGTACTCAGTTAAATGACAAGCAAGAGTAGGTATCAACACCGATATTTTCCAGATTTCCAAATACTTCAATTTACAATTAAATAAAGTACTGATAATGTGCCAATTATTCGGTGTAGAAATAACTATACTCTGTAGAACTGTAACTTTGAAATGTTATCAGCTTGGTAGATAATGGGAACATTATGTGTAGCACATTTTCAGCATAATAAAGTATTCGCAAAACAAAAAAAATATCGGGTATACTTCTCGCCCGAAACCGCATTAAATTCACGATAAGAATATACAAGGGACATTATTGTAACAAAGTTGTGGCAATTTTTTTAGAAAACGCTGCATTGGTCAAATCTATTTTACGCCGATTCTGAATTTTTAGGATCATATTGAACTCAATATTTTATATCTATCCTATTGTTTTATCGCTGGCACGCCTCAAAATGTGTCCAAATAAAAATAGACTCCTTGTTTATACTTCGCGGCAAAATAAGGTTGGTCACATATTGTTTGCAATCAAACTAAGTGAAACAAAACAAAATTTGAGAGTCGTAAACCTACTAAACATAATCTACGACGTAATCAAATATTGACGACTCATTTGAAAATGCCATTTTCGTCCATTTACAAAACAACATGAAACCGATCCAATATCATCGTTAATATTCGAAAGGCCAGTATTTGTTCTTGATTTGGTATTATAAACTAGAAAATTGTTTTATTAGTACATTGGAGGTTAACCAAAATTTATCTTTGGTAATAACTACGTAGAAATGTATTGGTTTAGTTTTTATAATGTCATTTGAGTTCATGTCATTTTCGTTCATTAATATATTTTATCACGCCCTAAAATGTTCAGATACAACATACTTACATATATTTATAATATCATAATATCGCATAATATCAAACGAGGTGAAAACGTAAAAAACACGTGTAAGTAAATATTGACGATCTGTTGAAACACATTATTTCCGTTGATTTTCCGAACGACAAAAATGGCGTCGCTTTTTGTGTGGCACTTAACTATATCTATGTGAACAAACAGTATTTGATTCAGGAATCCAAAGCAAGCATGCTCTCTTATGCTATCTATATACGCTATCTTATGATGGTAGGGATCCTACCTTTAGACACGATTCGTCCTAAAATCATACGTGATCTTATATCAAACCCAAGAACATACTGTGCGACTGAAATTTGGAATAACTTGAATTATGCTATCGAATATTACCATTTTGTATAAAAACCAAAATCCTACGTTTCTGAGCAATAAAATCTTCAAATAAACTATATGTACCGGACACGGCTAGTTTTATTTGCTCGTAAAATAGATTTTTTGACTGACAGCACACAGACTATTATTTGACCCGCTTTCGTGGTTCGTTTGAGTTTGATCTGGCCTAACACGTGAAACATTAAATTGATTGAAAACGATCAAATTTAAACGGACAATATCCATATTTACCAGATTTAATGAAAGAGCATGCCACATAGTATAAACGCATGGTAGAATTTTGAAACGCGACGAAATAATTAACGTCAATTACGCATTATTTTCTAGGAAAGGAAGGGGCTCATCATTTTATGTTATTTATTGTGAAAAGTGCTCCGATTCATACAACTCGTCGTGAAGTCATTAGAAAAACCTGGGGAGCAGTTAAAGAAGTTGATGGGTTACTTTTCAATACTATCTTTGTTGTCGGTCAAGTCGATCCAAATTCACCTTTGCAGCATATATTAGAGAAAGAAAACAAAATCAATGAAGACATGTTGCAAACGGGAACACCTGAAGGATACATGTATGTGATTGTTACTTATTTAATCTTACTGCCGGTTTAGGTAACCTGATGAGAAATCAGCGTTATACCTACGCTTTTAAATTCAAACTATTTGAATAATATTTGCGTGTATTCGGAAAGGCACATCTACTTAATGTATAACTGGTTACATATTTATTCGAAGCAATGTACTCATTTCTTCCAGAAATATGCAGTTTTAATTTACGCGAAGGCTATTCGTCATAAGGATTGTACAACCTATAACTGGATAATGTCGTCTTTAATGACGAGCGTTTGGACTAAAATAAGCTTGTGATCAAGCATAATTTGTTTATATTTTATCAAACTACAAATCTGTTTATGATCATATTAGAGCTGTATTTTAGGACGGGCATTACAGTAGCACAAAAATAGTCATTAGTTTCATGAAATTGATAAGTATGATTTGACCAGGGTCGAATAGCATCTTGATCAAAATGTTATCAATAATAGTGGGCATCACCAATTCTATTATCATTTTCTCCACAAAAGAATTAATAGAGTACATTTTGATAAAGTTCACTCACAAAGGATAAGATTGTTATTTCTATCCTGTACGTTTGTATTGTTGCAATCCAACGCTTGTTTACTTAGCCTGACAATCATGGTGTTGACATTATCACAGCAAGGAATTGCCTTTCATTGGCCATAAACCCTCAACAAAACTGTTTAGCAGCACTCAAGTAAAACAACGAAGTCCCACAAGGAAGCCCACTATTACATATGCGTCCAGGCTTACTAATTTATATAAACCCATAGTCCACGTCTTCAAAACCACGTACGAATATTAGTGGTAAATATATGTTTAAAATAGAGTTCAATATTGATGTCCTATACCTGATTTCGTCACCGACTAGCAATGCTTGAAAATAATAATCTATCCCGATTTTCTTTATTATATATGGTCAGAAATTTAGAATACCTCACTATAAGGGATAAAATCATTCAAATGGCATTTGGTACTATATATCCATCAATATTCCTAACTATGACTGTGAACTGACCTGCCATTGCTTGAACTGAACATAAAGATCTCTTATTTCAAATAGATTAGGGGACCAAGTTCAACGCCACATTAGTTTGTATTATGAAGTACAATTAAGAATAAAATTAAGCCAAATTTCGTGATAGAACACTCACATTCATACATATTGTATTGTCTTTTCAGAAACCTTCCAAGTAAAGTGTTATCGGCTATGCAGTGGTTGATTTCAAAGTCTTCTCAAATATCAAGCGATTTCTATACATTTACTGACGATGATTGCGTAATGAACATCGCAAATATAGTTGACTTTTTTGGAAATCTTCCATTTGAAGATGATGAAAACGATTCATCTAAACGATTTGATCGGTCTAAATCAAATCAATTAATAAAGGAAATTCAAACTATAGAGTTATATAAGAAAAAGAAAGTGAATGAGGTAACGCTACCACCTTTGGAAGCAAAAAAATTAACAGAAAGCATCATAAATGAAGTAAAATACGATGATTCAAAAAGACAATTATCTGATTCGTATGAGGGAGAACAGAGAAGTAAAGAAGGAGACGAAGACGACGTAGCTGAGAATCTCGAAATATATGCAGCTATGGATCCAAATGCAAAAATTCAAATCGAAAGAATAGAGAAGGATGATGCCAATTTTGATCAGAATGAAAATTTATACGGAGATATTCCTATCATATCAAATTTTAAACAATATACCTCAAATTTTATGCCGCATAACTATAACCCAGCATATAAAAACAATTCATATAATTTAATCCAATATTTGGAAACAGCATTACAAGAAAAAGATCCAGGGATTATTTTTAGAAAGCATCGCTTAGTTCCTGATGGTCTGTACTGCGGATTTTCATATGATCCCCAAGGGAAGCCGCACCGCCGAATGACAGATAAATGGGGTGTGACAAAAGAGCAATATTCCTTAGACGTGTACCCATCGTTTTGTCATGGTGGTATGTATACCATGAGTGGGAATTTGATGACTTCAATATTTGCAATCTCGGCCGTAACCGATTATCATTCATATCATTTGGAGGATGTTTTAATTACTGGTATTTTGCGAGAGAAAACTGGAGTACCTGATTCTAAAATGATTCGCAGAGGCACTGATCCAAAAGTGAAGCCACTTATGTATTATGTTTGGGATTCTGGACCACGCGTGTTGTTGAAAATGGCGCGTAAATGGAAATTTTATAACAGGCCACTGTTTTCAAAACGTTTTGCAATGGAAGCTCTGAGAAACGGTGAAGTTATATCCTGGAATAATTATGGGAAAAGCTAGCAGATATGAATCTACTTCAGGGTGTAAGTTATTTCACGAAATATATTCACGTAAGTGAAGTCTGCCTAAAATGCTTCAACAGTTCACATGTTGTAATCACACAAGACCATGTGAATCCCTGAGATCTAAGTGTATATTGCTATTTGGGTAATGAATTGATGAAAGCATGAAAATAACATAAAATTACTTGACTTCAATATATTATTCACTTATTTTTTTTGTAACTGTCACTGTGATGATATTATTTTGTACTTCTCTATACTTTTTTTTATTCAAAACTTAAAAAAAAAAACTTTCGTGCACGTTATGCATTTGTGCGTAGGTTAAATTTGTCCATATTCGAGGGCTAGAAGTTCTTTGCCTCTGATGTGATTCAGCACCGAAGACTTTTATATCCCAAAAATGAGGAGAAAGGTTTTATGTGTTTGTTTCATATCTTGTGATTTATCTTGTCGTCTGAACACCATAGCCAATATGTTTACAAAATATATGTTGAACAGCCACCGTCGTGTCATCCCCGTCGTTCCTTAGGCTCTGAAATCGGTCAGAGCGATATCCGTAGTAGTATACTTATTTTTAGCTCAATGGTGCCAAGATTATATATTACCGACAACTTTCGACATGATATCCTCTAATACTATTGATTCCGCCGTTATATTTTATGGTATAAGGTTTGTCGTTATAACGTAAGCAAATGAAACCTAATTTAGGGTTATTTTCAAATACATATGCCAGCTGGCTTTTGAGAGGCCTATCCCCAATCCCTATCACTTCACTTAGGTTATAGTAAACGGGGTATGTAATATTGATTCTGAAATATTGGAACATTTTTGAAAATAGTAGATCCTCGTGTATCCCTCACTTTTGTTTTGAGCAGTTGTTCCCAATTTTTTGTAGCTTGTGGTGCCCTTCATGAGGATTTTAGAACTCGTGGCTATTCCAGTTCACCATATAAAAAAACTATTATGTATTTACGATTTTATATCGTATGCGAAACTGGCGCCTGGAATTGTCTGACAGTTACACATTACATTTAGCACAATCTTTGATATGGCAAGAAAAATTTCACCGACAACATAAAGATGTTTTTCAAATTTTGTTTTAATAGTAGGTATGGCAAATTGAACGAACTGTATGGATGCTTTCTTGCTAGGTAGTGGGTAAGAAGAAAGGAATAATCAGAAACTCGAAAAACCTCCCATATTCCTTCAATGCTGTTTTTAATCTACTATTTTAGTCTGCAAATACTCGTCTAACCAAAACCATGAAGCAGTTGATCCCAGCTTGATGATGCTCTGCCGAAGTCTCATTTGAGCACATAGCCCCGCGAGCTTCGACGTCACTGCCTCTGACATCACGGCCTGAACAGGTTCATTCTATTAAAGCATCCAGATACATCTGCAAGATACGCAAGCATCATGATAAACCCACATTGTTGAAGATGGCATTTCCATTTTCAGAAAAAAAATTTACGCTTTGATACAGTCGAAGGAAAATTCCCCCCTCCGAAATCAATCGAACATTATTAGCTCCCATTTCTTTGGTTAGAAGTTGAAACATTCTGTAATCTCTGGCTCTCAAATGTCTAAATTCAATCATTTGAAGCGCGATGTCCACAACCTTATGCAAACGTGAAGAAGGTGAGCCCATTCTTACTTTATACGGACGTGTTAAAGTCTGCCCTGGTAACCAATCATTGCTGGTGCACCGATCTTGAAGATATTGTTGGAAGAAGAGTCCCTACTCTGCGTGTCCTTACCCCAGTACTATTTAGTGTAATTTATAATAACGGAGTAACCTATTTACTTATTCAGGCGTCAGCAAAGACACATTAGATTGTAATGGCAAAAGTTCGTATATTGCGGGGTTGTACGGTCGAATTGAAAATGCAAATACAGATATATTGTAATACACACACTTAATACAAGTTACACAGTCGAAATACAAGTCAGTGATGCAACAAAGAAAACATGAAAAGAGCGAAAGAGAAACTTTTTCCTAATTTTACCATTTTTTTCGATACGGGTAGTGCAAGCATAACGCATATTGCAGGCCAATGTTTCTTAAACTGGTTCAATCGAACCCCTTGCGTTTGGTGGTGCAGCTCGAAGAGTTCGACGGATTTCCTCCGAAATAGTTGCATATCACGAAACCTTGGAACAATTCATAAAAACGCTTAGCTGTGTGTAGCTTTGTCGTATCTAGTTTAGTGGACGTTTCGATGACTGTTACATTTCAGATCCCATTACCTATCATCGAAAACTCATATCTTTCCAGATGATTACGCCAGGCCGGCTGAGGTGCACTTCTGAATGATGGCGCATTTAGATGCTTTCTGATTATGGACATTAAATATCTTAGGTTGTTAGCACAAACCTATAGGTAATATATTAGATAAAATCTAATTCAGACTTACGGCCAAAAATTTGCGGCTAATAATATTTCAATGCAGTTCTTTGCTAAAAATTATCACAATAATTCTGAACAACCACAATATGGCAATGAGTCATATATTATCCCCATTTCTATAGAACAAAGGACAAACGCTTTTATCCGTTTTTGATATTAGTTCAAAACGATTGACGTTAGCTACCAACATTCAAATCATCTTCCGGGTATCCAAATGAAAACACTGCGTCCTCTGCGATCTCCTTCATGACACAACAATGGCTATTTCCCAGTTGCTTAACGTCGGTCTAATCCAGAGGTTCCCAACTTTTTTTACGTCACGACCCCTTCGGATATTTTCTAACATGCAACGATTTCTTTCACGATAAATGCTAAATTTAAATTGAAATTAGTAGATATTACAAAAAAAAAATATTAAGCTTTGATGTGTTTTCTGTGAATTAGTTATCCTGAATTAATTTAGAAACTATTAATTATTTTTATCCCTTTATCCCAAAAATTGTTTTATTATTATATATTTTTCTGAGTGCATTACCACTACTTTTTAAAGAGCACAGTATTTTCCGCCTATTAGGCCTATATATTCAAGAACTAATTTCTTTATATATATCGTAAGCACTTCGCATTGAGTACATGTTGTGCATCACCAACATTAATTTAATTTTCTCATAATAAATCACTTGAACTGTACAAAAACGGGAATGCGAATTGCGCATTACATTAGAAAGCGGTATATCAAAGATTGACTGAATAAGCTAGGTTTATTCGTAGAAAAATTCGAGGGTTCCGAAATAGATGAAGGCGAGAATTCAATAAAAAAAGTTTGCAAACCACAAACTTAAAGTCAAATTAAAATGCGTGCCGTCAACAGATATGATGTCACGGTGATAAGGGTGTTATGAAGTGAGAGGACCTTGGTTTGATTCTGGGATTGGTCAACCCAAACCCTTAAAATTGGTTTTCACTGTTTCTCGTTTTTAATTTTTCGACCTATAAATAAATTCATTCATTCCACCACTGATTAGAATAGATTTTATAGCAAAAAGTCGTACGTCGCGACCCTCAAGTTGGGAACCACTAACCAGACTCTAATTTAGTGAGTAATGATACAATGCCTTTCATGAAATATCTAATAATAATAAATACGACAAAGGTTAATTGATTTTGGATTGGTTTCCCGGGTGAAAAAAACAACTATTCAAGAAACGCATTGCATGATGCATACATAATTCATCACATTTTTACGAATAAGAACAAAGTTCGAAACTCAAATTTGTCTACCTTATGAATTACAGAAACAATACAATATATATAGATTGTTTTATGTAATTCAGTATGAGTATTTATACCACTGTGCAGAGTAAATTAAACAAGATGAAGAGAACAGAATCAAAAAATAGCTCACGTTGAGTTACACAAGGCTGACGTTCTGAAGACGACAAAAATAGGATTAGACATTTATTTCACGAATAATATTTTTTACCGTTTCATTATGCCAATTTTTTTTTTTTTTCGGCAATTTACATTTCACTTCTATTAGATTACAAAAATTTATAATACAATTTTGAGCTAATGATCATCCTCGTCACTCCCGGAAACAAAGAATAAACAAATTCTGACTCTATAATCATTGACAATTAAATAATTTATAACAGTCAGCTGGATCATCGTTTATCTTAATCATAGTATCCCGCTTGGACATTTGTTTGCATTGATATTTATGAAACTAAAAGCACAGAAACACATTTGTATATTTTAAATTCTAAATTTTGTTATGTGTCTGATCCAACCGTGATTAATCTAAATGGATCACGATTTACAGGTATAGCATTTCCATGTCTGGCATTTTGTTGTTCCGTGTGGCATTTTTGCAAATGACAATTAAAGAATCCAAGGTTGAACAAATGGTTTGAATTATTCAATAGAATGCAGTTTAAATTGTTCGATTTTTCGAATTAAGATCATACATTAAAGACAAATGGTATTTTGCAAAACATAATTACATAAAACTCTCCTATTTTACTGCGAAGATGACATTTTCTCCAAGTATAATCTCTAACCAACGTATTACAAATGGCGAGTAATTTTTAAAATGTTGAAATGGCAGCTTTACATTTGGGATTCGTGCGCTAATACCATCAGGTTCATTCGAGTGAAACAAAAAATGCAGCAATCATAGTAAAAACACAATTATAAAAAATTAATATATTGGAATAGTTTCAATTTACTTCGCCAAGTTTGAGTTACATATTGAGTGCATAATGCATCCACTGTCAATACTTGGTTCACAAAATTTGTCTCAGGCCCAAACACTGACGTTGCATGAGTATCCCGTATTTTCAACTGCGTGTCAAAACGTTCTAGTAAGTGGTTAAAAAATGGTTCGAGTATATTTTTCATGAATATTAATAAATGGATGCTATTAATTTTTTAGGGTTTGGAACTGTTACCGATTGTATGGTTCAATTTATGATTAGCAGATTTCGATAAACGAGGTGATAGCAAAAACAATTCATTAGTAGATATCATAAAATTTTGGGGCTGAAGGATTCTTTGAGAATGAATATGATAGTGGTATATCATAATGAAGATTGTTTTCAGATAACAAACCGTAAACGTCAAAAAAGTATTGTGCAACAATACAACATGATTTGAAATAGTAGAATTTGAATAAAATATATGCTTAGTGTTATAGCACTTCACAAGGAATAGCATTATGATGTGCAACCCAAAAGTTTCTAAACAGAATGTTATAATTCCAAATGCATTTCATATGATCAGTAAAAAACGATTTTAGGGCTACTAGAAGAAATATAATTAGGAAAATGGTTTTGAAGCATTTTTAAATTGTTCATTGTTCAGGACGGTTCAAATACTTTAAAGTTGTCACGACGACAGGTAATTTAATTGTTCTGCTAATAATAGCAGCGGCCAGGCATGAAATGTGTATTCATTTTTGAGCTTCTCTCTGATCAAACTAAAAAAAATGTTTAATATAAGAGACGCCAAGAGCATATGACTTTGTTGCTAATAAAATATTGAGCGTTCACAATTTGCAAAGTCAATCAAAATATGAAACGACCGTCTACTTGACAATATAAAAGTAACGAATTTCATTGTTTAATATTTATTCATTTAAACCAGGGAGTGGTAGAATCAACAGTGTTGTGATCGAATAAAATTTCAGATCTTGATCTTTATGTTAAAACATAGTGCGATGTCCGTGTTTTTATACTAAAACAATATTTGGGATTTTTATATTCCGACTGTAAAAATGTTAGTTGATTTCTTTTATTGTTTCATGAAATATTTATGGATGTAGTATAAAAATCATAAAATATATTTTTTTAAGTTATTATTTTGTCCGGTCATATCAGATTTTATAAACCGCAAGCAATAGAGGAATATTATTTCAAAAATTGTAATAACTGTGTCACTTGGCAACTCGATAGAAGAAAAAGGATAATGGCGGTTTAACGCGTGTCAATCAGTCATAAATATTTAAATAAGTTTTCGCATTCGATAGATACAAGAGCAAAATATTTTCCCATCATGTACTCGTAATGTCATCATATTTTATTAAACACATTGTTTTAAAATCATTGACATTTAATTGCAACAGAAAAAATATATTAATAACACACTATTCTCATTATCTACCATTTGAATTCATGTATCAACTTTCGGGTAGGCTGTATGATATTTATGACAATAGTTTTTTACGAGTGTGTGTACTCGCCTTAATGTGTGGTCAATGCCACAAGAAATCGTTATTTACCACGAAACGCGATTCAGAGAATATCGACGATGTATTGAATTAAATGATGATAACTAAGCAAACACAATGCTTTGTCCATATAAAACACCGTAAAATGTCTTTTTGGGGCTACAAAAGCTGATTCCGTAATTCTATTCTTAGGACGGTCAAAAGTTCATTGACAAGAGAAATAAGGAATATTATTTGATAATATCCTTTGATTAACCGTATTTCATTGATTTTTTCATAATTCTACAAGTATACGTGTATATAAAGTTTGGATTTAAGCCGGTATATCTTAAAACTTCTTGGTCTCATTGTTTTTACACATTTTAAAGCTTGAAAGATGACCATTAGTTAACATATAAATTTGAACTGAAGTTAACGATGATAAGAAATATCATATTTAGGATTTTTCTGATAGCAATATTCCCCAGCATGAAATCTCTCTAAAATGTTTACATATTGGAATCATATTTTTACATGTTATTCAACGTTCCCACGAAAACATGTCTCGCGAAAGTAGGCCACACCAGAAAGTATAACTACAGTAATTCATTTTTTAATATTTTCAAATTTATATTTTTACAAACATTGTTTGTTTACACTTCAGAGGTGTCTAAAAGGTTTTCCTGATTAAAAAGAAGCTCACACTGTAAAATAAAATAAATAATTTCGAGTTATGGCATATTCATATATATTGTATACTCTTGGCCATACTTCTGATTGAAAATCACCACAAAAACGATTTCTAAAAAAGGTCGATTTTCACTCGTACTAAATGGATAATAATAGCTTGATGTGTAAATAGGTATTGCCTACAAATGGAGGATACCCAAAACCACAAACAAATTCCTGTTTGAAAGGAAAGGCAATCGGGTAGCCATATCTCATAATAATACTAATCAGATATCAGAGCATTTGATTAACTCTGAAAAATCTTGGACCGCCAACTTTATACTCTGTTGGTAATATTGAACAAAGTAAATGGAGTTTGGAATAAATTACAACACGGAATGTGTTAAACATTCTCATAAGGTATCGGAAAATATAAACTGATTGAGTAAATATTCATTTTAATAAAAAAGAGCTACAAGTAGTTTATGGGCTTATATTGATTGAAGTTTGCATTCAATAAATTCACCATTTTCGATATTGCATGGAGGTATTGCAATATCACGATTGCTACAATTGTACTCAGTTAAATGACAAGCAAGAGTAGGTATCAACACCGATATTTTCCAGATTTCCAAATACTTCAATTTTCAATTAAATAAAGTACTGATAATGTGCCAATTATTCGGTGTAGAAATAACTATACTCTGTAGAACTGTAACTTTGAAATGTTATCAGCTTGGTAGATAATGGGAACATTATGTGTAGCACATTTTCAGCATAATGAAGTCTTCGCAAAAAAAAAAAATTTTATCGAGTATATATATATACTTCTCGCCCGAAACCACCTGATTCTTAATTTTTAGGATCATAATGATCCTATCCTATCCTATTGTTTTATCGCTGGCACGCCTCAAAATTTATCCAAATAAAAATAGACTCCTTGTTTATACTTCGTGGCAAAATAAGATTTGTCACATATTGCAATAAAACTGAGTGAAACAAAACAAAATTTGAGAGTCGTAAACCTACTAAACATAATCCACGACGTAAGCAAATATTGACGACTCATTTGAAAATGCCATTTTCGTCCTTTTACAAAACAACATGAAACCGATCTAATATCATCGTTAATATTCGAAAGACCAGTGTTTGTTCTTGATTTGGTATTACAAACTAGAAAATTGTTTTATGAGTACATTGGTGGTTAACCAAAATTTACCTTGGGTAATAACTACGTAGAAATAAAATGGTTTAGTTTTTATAATGTCATTTGAGTTCATGTTATTTTCGTTCATCATTATATTTTATCACGCCCTAGAATGTTCAGATACAACATACTTACAGATATTGATTTTTATCGCATAATTTCAAACGAGGTGAAAACGTAAAAAAACACGTGTAAGTAAATATTGACGATCTGTTGAAACACATTATTTCCGTTGATTTTCCGAACGACAAAAATGGCGTCGCTTTTTGTGTGGCACTTAACTATATCTAAGTGAACAAACAGTATTTGATTTAGGAATCTGAGGCAAGCATGCTCTCTTATGCTATTTACGCTATCTTATGATGGCATTGATCCTACCTTTACACCAGTGTTTCCCAACCCGAGTCGTTTTTACCAGACTTAAGTACCAGCCAAGTTTACGTTAGTATTTACATAAAGCATAAAAGGCAAGTTTACACGCATAAAAGTTTTTTAGTAGTATATTTCATGTAGGTCACTGAACTTTTTAGTGTCGCCAAATTCATTGCGAGGCGGAAACGTTTTTACCAGACTTAAGTATCAGCCAACTTACGATTTACGTTAGTATTTACATAAAACACAAAGGCAAGTTTATTCACATAAAATTAATCGAGTCAATGATTAGCGGGATGGTTAAAATATTCGAACAGCAAACGCGACAGATACGACAGATAATAATCAGAATGAATTCATTTGAAAATTTTAGCTGCAAATTCCTTCCTATAATTTTTCTCGGCGAATCGTCGCCAGTGATCGCATAATATATTCCGAGTTTGCCAGAGCGAGCAGTTCTCGATGTCTCAATGATAGAGCACCCTCGCTATGGTTCTCATTGAAATTTATAAATGTGGATTATAAACTGACTCCGGTAAAATTCTGTTGTTTTTGATTTTATTGCTTTTTCACACACAATTCGGGTTTACAATTAACGCACAATGAGTCCGCAAAGATTTTCCCCTGGTGAGAAAATAGTCCGCGACTAAAAAAGGTTGGGAAACACTGCTTTAGACACTATTCGTCCTAGAATCATACGTGATCTTAAATCAAACCCAAGAACATACTGTGCGACTGAAATTTGGAATAACTTGAATTATGCTGTCGAATATTACCATTTTGTATAAAAACCAAAATCCTACGTTTCTGAGCAATAAAATCTTCAAATAAACTATGTACCGGACACGGCTAGTTTTATTTGCTCGTAAAATATATTTTGACTGACAGCACACAGACTATTATTTGACCCGCTTTCGTGGTTCGTTTGAGTTTGATCTGGCCTAACACGTGAAACATTAAATTGATTGAAAATGATCAAATTTAAACGGACAATATCCATATTTACCAGATTTAATGAAAGCGCATGCCGCATATAGTATAAACGCATGGTAGAATTTTTAAACGCTACTAAATAATTAACCTCAATTACGCATTATTTTCTAGGAAAGAAAGGGGCTCATCATTTTATGTTATTTATTGTGAAAAGTGCTCCGATTCATACAACTCGTCGTGAAGTCATTAGAAAAACCCGGGGAGCAGTTAAAGAAGTTGATGGGTTACTTTTCAATACTATCTTTGTTGTCGGTCAAGTCGATCCAAATTCTCCTTTGCAGCATATATTAGAGAAAGAAAACAAAATCAATGGAGACATGTTGCAAACGGTAACACCTGAAGGATACATGTATGTGATTGTTACTTATTTAATCTTACTGCCGGTTTAGGTAACCTGATGAGAAATCAGCGTTGTTATACCTACGCTTTTAAATTCAAACTATCTGAATAATATTTGCGTGCATTCGAAAAGGCACATCTACTTAATGTATAACTGGTTACATATTTATTCGAAGCAATGTACTCATTTCTTCCAGAAATATGCAGTTTTAATTTACGCGAAGGCTATTCGTCATAAGAATTGTACAACCTATAACAGGATAATGTCGTCTGACGAGCGTTTGGACTAAAATAAGCTTGTGATCAATCATAATTTGTTTATATTTTATCAAACTACAAATCTGTTTATGATCATATTAGAGCTGTATTTTAGGACGGGCATTACAGTAGCACAAAATAGTCATTAGTTTCATGAAATTGATAAGTATGATTTGACCAGGGTCAAATGGCATCTTGATTAAAATGATATCAATCACCAATTCTATTATAGCACAAAAGAATGAATAAAGTACATTTTGATAAAGTTCAGTCACAAAGGATAAGATTGTTATTTTTATCCTGTACGTTTGTATTGTTGCAATCCTACGCTTGTTTACTTAATATGACAATCATGGTGTTGATATTTTCACAGCGAGGAATTGCCTTTCATTGACCATATCGACCCTTAACGAAACTGTTTAACAGCACTCAAGTAGAATAACGACGTCCCACATGGTAGCCCACAATTACATAAGCGACCACATTTCCAAATGTTTAAAAAACTATAGTCCACGTCTAATTTAAAACCGCACTAGGTGAATTAAGTATTTATTGGTCCATACGACTTTCTACCATGAATACGATGTCCATCATATTATGAATAGTATTACTTTGTTACGTACGACTATTAATGGAATATACGTATATGTTTAAAATAGAGTTCAATATTGGTGTCTTATACCTGATTTCGTCACAGACTAGCAATGCTTGAAAATAATAATCTATCCCGATTATTTTTATTATATATGGTCAGAAATTTAGAATACCTCACTACGGATAAAATCATTCAAATGGCATTTGGGACTATATATCCATCAATATTCTTAATTGAGACCTTGAAGTGACCTGCCATTGCCTAAACTGAACATAAATATTTCTTATTTCAAATAGATTAAGGATACCAATTTCAACGCCACATTAGTTTGTATTATGAAGTAAAATTAAGAATACAATTGAGCCAAATTTCGTGATAGAACACTCACATTTATACATGATGCATTGTCTTTTCAGAAACCTCCCAAGTAAAGTATTATCAGCTATGCAGTGGTTGATTTCAAAGTCTTCTCAAATATCAAGCGATTTCTATACATTTACTGACGATGATTGCGTAATGAACATCGCAAATATAGTTGACTTTTTTGGAAATCTTCAATTTGAAGATGATGAAAACGATTCATCTAAACGATTTGATCGGTCTAAATCAAGTCAATCAATAAAGGAAATTCAAACTATAGAGTTATATAAGAAGAAGAAAGTGATTGAGGTAACGCTACCACCCTTGAAAGCAAAAAAATTAACAGAAAGCATCATAAATGAAGTAAAATACGATGATTAAAAAAGACAATTATCTGATTCGTATGAGGGAGAACAGAGAAGTAAAGAAGGAGACGAAGACGACGTAGCTGAGAATCTTGAAATATATGCAGCTATGGATCTAAATGCAAAAATTCAAATCGAAAGAATAGAGAAGGATGATGCCAATTTTGATCAGAATGAAAATTTATATAGATATCATATTCCTATCATATCAAATTTAAAACAATATACCTCAAATTTTCTGCCGCATAACTATAACACAGCATATAAAAACAATTCATATAATTTAATCCAATATTTGGAAACAGCATTACAAGAAAAAGATCCAGGGATTATTTTTAGAAAGCATCGCTTAGTTCCTGATGGTCTGTACTGCGGATTTTCATATGATCCCCAAGGGAAGCCGCACCGCCGAATGACAGATAAATGGGGTGTGACAAAAGAGCAATATTCCTTAGACGTGTACCCATCGTTTTGTCATGGTGGTATGTATACCATGAGTGGGAATTTGATGACTTCAATATTTGCAATCTCGACCGTAACCGATTATCATTCATATCATTTGGAGGATGTTTTAATTACTGGTATTTTGCGAGAGAAAACTGGAGTGTCTGATTCGAAAATGATTCGCAGAAGCACTGATCCAAAAGTGAAGCTACTTATGTATTATGTTTGGGATTCTGGACCACGCGTGTTGTTGAAAATGGCGCATAAATGGAAATTTTATAACAGGCCACTGTTTTCAAAACGTTTTGCAAAGGAAGCTCTGAGAAACGGTGAAGTTATGTCCTAGAATAATTATGGGAAAAGCTAGCAGATATGAATCTACTTCCGGGTGTAAGTTATTTCATGAAATATATTCACGTAAGTGAAGTCTGCCTAAAATGCTTCAACAGTTCACATGTTGTTATCATACAAGACCATGTGAATCCCTAAGATCTAAGTGTATATTGCTATTTGGGTAATGAATTGATGAAAGCATGAAAAGAACATAAAATTACTTGACTTCAATATATTATTTACTTAATTGTTTTGTAACTGTCACTGTGATGATATTATTTTGTACTTCTCTATACTTTTTTTTATTCAAAATTAAAAAAAAAACTTTCGTGCACTTTATGCATTTGTGCGTAGGTTAAATTTGTCCATATTCGAGGGCTAGAAGTTCTTTGCCTCTGATGTGATTCAGCACAGAAGACTTTTATATCCCAAAAATGAGAAGGAAGGTTTTGTGTGTTTGTTTCATATCTTGTGATTTATCTTGTCGTCTGAACACCATAGCCAATATGTTTACAAAATATATGTTGAACGGCCACCATGGTGTCATCCCCATCGTTCCTTAGGCTCTGGAATCGGTCCGAGCGATATCCGCAGTAGTATACTTATTTTTAAAATTAGCTCAATGGTGCCAAGATTATATATTACCGACAACTTTCGACATGATATCCTCTAATACTATTGACTCCGCCGTTATATTTTATGGTATAAGGTTTGTCGTTATAACGTAAGCAAATGAAACCTAATTTAGGGTTATTTTCAAATACATATGTCAGCTGGCTTTTGAGAGGCCTATCCCCAATCCCTATCACTTTACTTAGGTTATAGTAAACAGGCTATGTAATATTGATTCTGAAATATTGAAACATTTTTGAAAATAGTAGATCCTCGTGTATCCCTCACTTTTGTTTTCAGCAGTTGTTCCCAATTTTTTTGTAGCTTGTGGTGCCCTTCATGAGGTTTTTAGAACTCGTGGCTATTCCAGTTCACCATATTAAAAAACTATTATGTATTTACGACTTTATATCGTATGCGAAACTGGCGCCTGGAATTGTCTGACAGTTACACATTACTTTTAGCACAATCTTTGATATGGCAAGAAAAATTTCACTGACAACATAAAGATGTTTTTCAAATTTTGTTTTAATAGTAACAGGATCAGAAAAAACAAATATAGGTATGGCAAATTGAACGAACTGTATGGATGCTTTCTTGCTAGGTAGTGGGTAAGAAGAAAGGAATAAACAGAAACTCGAAAAACCTCCCGTATTCCTTCAATGATGTTTTTAATCTACTATTTTAGTCTGCAAATACTCGTCTAACCAAAACCATGAAGCAGTTGATCCCACCTTGATTATGCTCTGCCGAAGTCTCATTTGAGCACATAGCCCCGCGAGCTTCGACGTCACTGCCTCTGACATCACGGCCTTGCAAGAACAGGTTAATTCTATTAAAGCATCCAGATTTATCTGCAAGATACGCAAGCATCATGATAAACCCACATTGTTGAAGATGGCATTTCCATTTTCCGAAAAATAATTCCCGCTTTGATACAGTCGAAGGAACATTTCCTCCTCCGAAATCCATCGAACATTATTAGCTCCCATTTCTTTGGTTAGAAGTTGAAACATTCTGTAATCTCTGGCCCTCAAATGTATAAATTCAATCACTTGAAGCGCGACGTTCACAACCTTATGCAAACGTGAAGAAGGTGAGACCATTCTTACTTTATACGGACGTGTTAAAGTCTGCCCTGATAACCAATCATTGCTGGGGCACCAATCGTGAAAATATTGTTGGGAGAAGAGTCCCTGCTCTGCGTGTCCTTACCCCAGTACTATTTACGTAATCTATAAAAACGAAGTGACCTATTGACTTATTCAGGCGTCAGCAAAGACACATTAGATTGTAATGCCAAAAGTTCGTATATTGCGGGGTTGGACGGTCGAATTGAAAATGCAAATACAGATATATTGTAATACACACACTCAATACAAGTTACACAGTTGAAATACAAGTCAGTGATGCAACAAAGAAAACATGAGAGGAGCGAAAGAGATACTTTTTCTTAATTTTTCCGTTTTTTTCGATACGGGTAGTGCAAGCATAACGCATGGCGCGGCGGTGTGGCTCAACGGGCTAAGCGTTAGGAATACGCTCGCCACCGCACCTCTAATTACTCTGCGTGGGTTCGCCGGTTCGAATCCCATACAGGGATGGTTATGTGCGAGAGAATTGCTGGACTCCTCGCCGTCGTTGGGTGGTTCACGTAACCGCTGGTCGGTAACGGCTTCCCCCACCACCTAGTTCTTGCTTCCGAAAAACAAATAATACAGTAAAACTAATCCCATACCCGACTTGGAATGGTAACCGGACGGGAGGCCGTGGTTCGCCATATGGACAAGCCGTCTTATCGGCTTTTCTCTCCCCGGGATAAATGAGTAAATCCTATCATATCCTATATTCCAGGCCAATGTTTTTTAAACTGGGTTCAATCGAACCCCTTGCGTTTGGTGGTGCAGCTCAAAGAGTTCGACGGATTTCCTCTGAAATAGTTGCATATCACGAAACCTTTGAACAATTCATAAAAACGCTCAACTGTGTGTAGCTTTGTCGGATATAGTTTTAGAGGACGTTTCGATGACTGTTACATTTCAGATCCCATTACCTATCATCGAAAACTCATATCGTTCCAGATGAATACGCCAGGCCGGTTGAGGTGCACTTCTGAATGAGGACGCATTTAGATGCTTTCTGATTGTGGACATGAAATATTTTAGGTTGTTGGCACAAACCTAGGTAATATATTGGATGAAATCTAATGCAGACTTACGGCCAAAAAATTTGCGGCTAAGAATATTTCAATGCAGAGCTTTGCTAAAAATTATCACAATAATTCTGAACAACCACAATATGGCAATGAGTCATATTTCTATAGAACAAAGGACAAACGCTTTTATCCGTTTTTGATATTATTTCAAAACGATTGACGTGAGCTACCAACATTCAAATCATCTTCCGGGTATCCAAATGAAAACACTTCGTCCTCTGCGATCTCCTTCATGACACAACAATGGCTATTTCCCGGTTGCTTAACATCGGTCCAATCCAGAGGTTCCCAACTTTTTTGCTTCACGACCCCTTCGGATATTTTCTAACATGCAACGATTTCTTTCACGATAAATTCTAGAAACTAGAAGATATTACAAAAAAAAAATATTAAGCTTTAATGCGTTTTCTGTGAATTAGTTATCCTGAATTAATTTAGAAACTATTAATTATTTTTATCCCTTTATCCCAAAAATTGTTTATTATATATTTTTAGAGTGCATTACCAATACTTTTTGAAGAGCACAGTCTTTTCCGGCTATTAGCCCAATTTTAAAAAACTAATTTCTTTATATATATCGTAAACGCTTTGCATTAAGTACATATTGCACCACAAACATTAATTTAATTTTCCTATAATAAACCTCTTGAACTGTACAAAATCGGGAAGGCGAATTGCGCATTACATAAGAAAGCGGTATATTAAAGATTGACTATATAAGCTAGGTTTATTTGTAGAAAATGAGGGGAGATGGAGCGAGGGTTCCGAAATAGATAAAGGCGAGAATTCAATAAAAAAAAGTTTGCAAACCACAAACCCAAAGTCAAATTAAAATGCGTGCCGTCAACAGATATGATGTCACGGTGATAAGGGCGTTATGAAGTGAGAGGACCTTAGTTTGATTCTGGGATTGGTCAACCCAAACCCTTAAAATTGGTTTTCACTGTTTCTCGTTTTTAATTTTTTGACCTATAAATAAATTTATTCATTCCACCACTGATTAGAATAGATTTATAGCAAAAAGTCGTACGTCGCGACCCCCAAGTTGGGAACCACTAACCAGACTCTAATTTAATGAGTAATGATACAATGCATTTCATGAAATATCTAATAATATTAAATACGACAAAGGTTAATTGATTTTGGATTGGTTTCCCGGGTGGAAAAAACAACTATTAAAGGAACGCATTGCATGGTGCGTACATAAATCATCACATTTTTACGAATAAAAACAAAGTTCGAAACTCAAATTTGTCTACCTTATGAATTGCAGAAACAATACAATATATATAGATTATTTTATGTAATTGAGTATGAGTATTTATACCACTGAGCAGAGTAAATTAAACAAGATGAAGAGAACAGAATCAAAAAATAGCTCACGTTGAGTTACACAGAGCTGACGTTCTAAAAACGACAAAAATAGGATTATACATTTATTTCACGACTAATATTTTTTACCGTTTCATTATGGAAATCTTTTTTCGGCAATTTACATTTCAATTCTGTTAGATTACAAGGATTTATAATACAATTTTGAGCTACTAACCATCCTCGTCACTTCCGAAAACAAAGAATAAACAAATTCTGACTCTTTAATCATTGACAATTGAATAATTTATGACAGTAAGCAAGATCATCGTTTATTGTAATCATAGTATCCCGCTTGGACATTTGTCTGCTGCATTGATATTTATGAAACTAAAAGCGCAGAAACACATTTGTATATTTTATATTCCAAATTTTGTTGTGTGTCTGATCCAACCGTGATTAATCTAAATGGATCACGATTTACAGGTATAGCATTTCCATGTCTGGCATTTTGTTGTTCCGTGTGGCATTTTTGCAAATGACAATTAAAGAATCGAAGGTTGAACAAGTGGTTTGAATTATTCAATAGATTGCAGTTTAAATTGTTCGATTTTTCGAATTGAGATCATACATTAAAGACAAATGGTATTTTGCAAAACATAATTACATAAAGCTCTTCTATTTTACTGCGAAGATGACATTTTCTCCAAGTATAATCTCTAACCAACGTACTATACAAATGGCGAGTAATTTTTAAAATGTTGAAATGGCAGCTATACATTTGGGATTTGTGCGCTATTATCATCAGGTTCATTTGAGTGAAACAAAAATGCTGCAACCTTAGTAAAACCACAATTATAAAAATTTAATATATTGGAATAGTTTCAATTTACTTCGCCAAGTTTGAGTTACATATTGAGTGCATAATGCATCCATTGTCAATACTTGGTTCACAAAATTTGTCTCAGGCCCAAACACTGACGTTGCATGAGTATCCCGTTTTTCCAACTGCGTGTCAAAACGTTCTAGTAAGTGGTTAAAAAATGGTTGGAGTTGGAAAACCGTCAAATTTCCATGAATATTAATAAAGTAATGCCTGGTTGCTATTAATTTTTTAGGGTTTGGAACTGTTACCCATTGTATGGTTCAATTGTATGATTAGCAGATTTCAATAAACGAGGTGATAGCAAAAAAAAACAATTCATTAGTAGATATCATAAAATTTTGGGGATGAAGGATTCTTTGATAATAAATATGATGGTGCAAACAATATAACATGATTTGGAATAGTAGAATTTAAATAAAAAATATGCTCAGTGTTATAGTCACTCCACAAGGAATAGCATTATGATGTGCAACCCAAAAGTTTCTAAACAAAATATTATAATTCCAAATGCATTTCATATGATCAGTAATAAACGATTTGGGGCTACTAGAAGAAATATAATTACGAAAATGGTTTTGAAGCATATTGAATTGTTCTTTGTTCAGGACGGTTTAAATACTTTTAAGTTGTCACGACGACAAGTAATTTAATTGTTCTGCTATTAATAGCAGCGGCCAGGCATGAAATGTGTATTCATTTTTGAGCTTCTCTCTGATCAAACTAAAAAAAAATGTTTAATATAAGAGACGCCAAGAGCATATGACTTTGTTGCTAATAAAATATTGGCCGTTCACAATTTGCAAAGTCAATTAAAATATGAAACGACCGTCTACTTGACAATATAAAAGTAACGAATTTCATTGTTTAATATTTATTCATTTAAACCAGGGAGTGGTAGAATCAACAGTGTTGGGATTGAATAAAATTTCAAATCTTGATCTTTATGTTGAAACATAGTGCGATGTCCGTGTTTTTCTATACTAAAACAATATTTAGGATTTTTATATTCCGACTGTAAAATTGTCAGTTGATTTCTTTTATTGCTTCATGAAATATTTATGAAGTAGTATAAAAATCATAAAATATATTTTTTTAAGTTATTATTTCGTCCGGTCATATCAGATTTATAAACCGCATGAAATAGAAGAATATTGTTTCAAAAATTGTAATAACCGAATCACTCGGCAACTCAATAGAAGAAAAAGGATAATGGCGGTTTAACGCGTGTCAATCAGTCATAAATATTTAAATAAGTTTTCACATTCGATAGATACAAGAGCAAAATATTTTCCCATCATGTACTCGTAATGGCATCATATTTTTTTTAAACAAAGTGTCTCAAAAACATTCACATTTAATGCAACGGAAAAAAAAAATAATGCATACTTACAGCAACACACTATTCTCATTATCTACCATTTGAATTTACGCGTTCGGTATATGATATTCATGACAATAATTTTTTTGCCACAAGTGTGTACTCGCCTTAGTGTGTAGTCAATGCCACAAGAAATCGTGTTTTACCATGGAACGCAATTCAGAAAATATCGACGATGTATTGAATTAAATGACGATAACTAAGCAAACACATTGATTTGTCCATATAAAACACCGTAAAATGTCTTTTTGAAACTACAAAAGCTAACCCCGTAATTCTATTCTTAGGACGGTCAAAAGTTCATTGCCAAGAGAAATAAAGAATAATATTTGATAATATCCTTTGGTTAACCGTATTCCATTGATTTCTTCATAATTCTACAAGTATATATACGTGTATATAAAGTTTGGAGTTAAACCGGTATATTTTAAAATTTCTTAGTTTCATTTTTTTACACATTTTAAAGCTTGAAAGATGGCCATTCGTCAAATACAAATTTGAACTGAAGTTAACGATGATAAAAAATATTATATTTAGGATTTTTCTGATAGCAATATTCCCCAGCATGAAATCTCTCTAAAATGTTTACGTATTGGAATTATATTTTTACATGTTATTCAACGTTCCCACGAAAACATGTCTCGCGAAAGTAGGCCACACCAGAAAGTATAACTACAGTGATTCATTTTTTAATATTTTCAAATTTATATTTTTACAAACATTGTTTGTTTACACTCAAAGGTGCCTAAAAGGGTTTCCTGATTAAAAAGAAGCTCACGCTGTGAAATAAAATAAGTAATTTCGATTTATGGCATATTCATATATATTGTATACTCTTGGCCATACTTCTGATTGAAAATCACCACACAAACGATTTCTAAAAAAGGTCGATTTTCACTCGTACTAAATGGATAATAATAGCTTGATGTATAAATAGGTATTGCCTACAAATGGAGGTTACCCAAAACCACAAACAAATACCTGTTTGAAGGGAAAGTAAGGGCAATCGGGCATGGTCGCCTTATCTAATAATATTACTAATCAGATATCAGAGCATTTGATTAACTTTGAAGAATCTTGGATCGCCAATTTTATACTCTGTTGGTAATATTGAACAAAGTAAATAGAGTTTGGAATAAATTACAACAAGGCATGTGTTAAACATCTTCATACGATTTTGAAAAATATAAGTTGATTAAGTAAATATTCATTATGATAAAAAAGTAGTTTGCATTCATTAAATTCACCATTTTCGATATTGCATGGAGGTATTGCAATATCACAATTGCTACAATTGTATTCAGTTAAATGAAAAGAGTAGGTATCAACACCGATATGTTCCAGGTTTCCAAATACTTCAATTTTCAATTAAATAAGGTAATGATAATGTGCCAATTACTCGGTGTAGATATAACTATACTCTGTAGAACTGTAACTTTAAAATAATATCCGCTTTGTAGATAATGGGAACAAAATGTGTAGCACATTTTCAGCATAATAAAGTATTCGCAAAAAGAAAAAAATTATCGGGTATACTTCTCGCCCGAAACCGCATTAAATTCACGATGAGAATATAAAAAGGACATTATTGTAACAAAGTTGTGGCAATTTTTTTGGAAAACTCTGCATTGGTCAAATCTATTTTACGCCGATTCTGAATTTTTGGGATCATAATGAACTCATATTTTATAGCTATTCTATTGTTTTATCGCCGGCACGTCTCAAAATGTATCCAAATAAAAATAGACTCCTTTTTTATACTTCGTGGCAAAATAAGATTGGTCACATATTGTTTGCAATCAAACTGAGTGAAACAAAACAAAATTTGAGAGTCGTAAACCTACTAAACATAATCTACGACGTAATCAAATATTGACGACTCATTTGAAAACGCCATTTTCGTCCTTTTACAAAACAACATGAAACTGATCCAATATCATCGTTAATATTCGAAAGGCCAGTATTTATTCTTGATTTGATATTATAAACTAGAAAATTGTTTTATGAGTACATTGGAGGTTAACCAAAATTTACCTTGGGTAATAACTACGTAGAAATGAAATGCTTTAGTTTTTATAATGTCATTTTCGTTCTTGTCATTTTCGTTCATCATTATATTTTATCACGCCCTACAATGTTCCGATACAACATACTTACAGATATTTATTTTCATCGCATAATATCACACGAGGTGAAAACGTAAAAAACACGTGTAAGTAAATATTGACGATCTGTTTGAAACACATTATTTCCGTTAATTTTCCGAACGACAAAAATGGCGTCGCTTTTTGTGTGGCACTTAACTATAACTAAGTGAACAAACAGTATTTAATTTAGAAATCTAAAGCAAGCATGCTCTCTTATGCTATATACGCTATCTTATGATTTTATATCAAATCCAAGAACATACTGTGCGAATAAAATTTGGAATGACTTAAATTTTGCTCACGAATATTTCCATTTTGTATAAAAATCAAAAGACAACGTTTCTGAGCAATAAAATCTTCAAATAAACTATGTACCGGACACGGCTAGTTTTATTTGCTCGTAAAATATAGTTTGACTGACAGCACACAGACTATTATTTGACCCTCTTTTGTGGTTCGTTTGAGTTTGGTCCGGACTCAGGACTAACGCGTAAAACATTAAATTGATTGAAAATGATCCAATTTAAACTGACAATGTCTATATTTACCAGATTTAATGAAAGAGCATGCCGCATAGTATAAACGCATGGTAGTATTTTTAAACGCGACGAAATACTTAACGTCAATTACACATTATTTTCTAGGAAAGGAAGGGGCTCATCATTTTATGTTATTCATTGTGAAAAGTGCTCCGATCCATACAACTCGTCGTGAAGTCATTAGAAAAACCTGGGGAGCAGTTAAAGAAGTTGATGGGTTACTTTTCAATATTATCTTTGTTGTCGGTCAAGTCGATCCAAATTCACCTTTGCAGCAAATTTTAGGGAAGGAAAACAAAATCAATGGAGACATGTTGCAAACGGGAACACCAGAAGGATACATGTATGTGATTGTTAGTTGACAAATCTTACTACCGTTTTAGGTAACCTGATAAAAAAAATTAGCGTTGCCTACCCTTTTAAATTCAAACTACCTGAATAATTTTTGCGTACAATCGAAAAGACACATCTACTCAAATAACTCAATGTATGACTGGTTACATATTTATCCAAAGCAATGTGCTCATTTCTCCCAGAATATGCAGTTTTAATTTTCGCGAAGGCTATTCGTCATAAGAATTGTACAACCTATAACTGGATAATGTCGTCTTTAATGACGAGCGTTTGGACTAAAATAAGCTTGTGATCAATCATAATTTGTTTATATTTTATCAAAATACAAATCTGTTTAAGATCATATTAGAGCTGTATTTTAGGACGGGCATTACAGTAGCACAAAAGAGTCATTAGTTTCATGAAATTGATAAGTATGATTTGACCAGGGTCAAATAGCATCTTGATTAAAATGATATCAATCACCAATTCTATTATAGCACAAAAGAATGAATAAAGTACATTTTGATAAAGTCCAGTCACAAAGGATAAGATTGTTATTTTTATCCTCTACGTTTGTATTGTTGCAATCCTACGCTTGTTTACTTAATATTACAATCATGGTGTTGATATTTTCACAGCGAGGAATTGCCTTTCATTGACCATATCGACCCTAACGAAACTGTTTAACAGCACTCAAGTAGAATAACGACGTCCCACATGGTAGCCCACAATTACATAAGCGACCAAATTTCCAAATGTTTATAAAACTATAGTCCACGTCTAATTTAAAACCGCACTAGGTGAATTAAGTATTTATTGGTCCATACCACTTTCTACCATGAATACGATGTCCATCATATTATGAATAGTATTACTTTGTTACGTACGACTATTAATGGAATATACGTATATGTTTAAAATAGAGTTCAATATTGGTGTCTTATACCTGATTTCGTCACAGACTAGCAATGCTTGAAAATAATAATCTATCCCGATTATCTTTATTATATATGGTCAGAAATTTAGAATACCTCACTACGGATAAAATCATTCAAATGGCATTTGGGACTATATATCCATCAATATTCTTAATTGAGACCTTGAAGTGACCTGCCATTGCCTAAACTGAACATAAATATCTCTTATTTCAAATAGATTAGGGATACCAATTTCAACGCCACATTAGTTTGTATTATGAAGTACAATTAAGAATACAATTGAGCCAAATTTCGTGATAGAACACTCACATTTATACATGATGCATTGTCTTTTCAGAAACCTCCCAAGTAAAGTATTATCAGCTATGCAGTGGTTGATTTCAAAGTCTTCTCAAATATCAAGCGATTTCTATACATTTACTGACGATGATTGCGTAATGAACATCGCAAATATAGTTGACTTTTTTGGAAATCTTCCATTTGAAGATGATGAAAACGATTCATCTAAACGATTTGATCGGTCTAAATCAAGTCAATCAATAAAGGAAATTCAAACTATAGAGTTATATAAGAAAAAGAAAGTGAATGAGGTAACGCTACCACCCTTGGAAGCAAAAAAAACAGAAAGCATCATAAATGAAGTAAAATACGATGATTCAAAAAGACAATTATCTGATTCGTATGAGGGAGACCAGGGAAGTAAAGAAGGAGACGAAGACGACGTAGCTGAGAATCTCGAAATATATGCAGCTATGGATCCAAATGCAAAAATTCAAATCGAAAGAATAGAGAAGGATGATGCCAATTTTGATCAGAATGAAAATTTATACGGAGATATTCCTATCATATCAAATTTAAAACAATATACCTCAAATTTTCTGCCGCATAACTATAACCCAGCATATAAAAACAATTCATATAATTTAATCCAATATTTGGAAACAGCATTACAAGAAAAAGATCCAGGGATTATTTTTAGAAAGCATCGCTTAGTTCCTGATGGTCTGTACTGCGGATTTTCATATGATCCCCAAGGGAAGCCGCACCGCCGAATGACAGATAAATGGGGTGTGACAAAAAAGCAATATTCCTTAGACGTGTACCCATCGTTTTGTCATGGTGGTATGTATACCATGAGTGGGAATTTGATGACTTCAATATTTGCAATCTCGACCGTAACCGATTATCATTCATATCATTTGGAGGATGTTTTAATTACTGGTATTTTGCGAGAGAAAACTGGAGTGCCTGATTCGAAAATGATTCGCAGAGGCACTGATCCAAAAGTGAAGCCACTTATGTATTATGTTTGGGATTCTGGACCACGCGTGTTGTTGAAAATGGCGCGTAAATGGAAATTTTATAACAGGCCACTGTTTTCAAAACGTTTTGCAAAGGAAGCTCTGAGAAACGGTGAAGTTATATCCTAGAATAATTATGGGAAAAGCTAGCAGATATGAATCTACTTCAGGGTGTAAGTTATTTCACGAAATATATTCACGTAAGTGAAGTCTGCCTAAAATGCTTCAACAGTTCACATGTTGTAATCATACAAGACCATGTGAATCCCTAAGATCTAAGTGTATATTGCTATTTGGGTAATGAATTGATGGAAGCATGAAAAGAACATAAAATTACTTGACTTATTATATTATTTACTTATTTTTTTTTTTTGTAACTATCACTGTGATGATATTATTTTGTACTTCTTTTTTTTATTCAAAACTTTAAAAAAAAACTTTCGTGCACTTTATGCATTTGTGCGTAGATTAAATTTGTCCATATTCGAGGGCTAGAAGTTCTTTGCCTCTGATGTGATTCAGCACAGAAGACTTTTATATCCCAAAAATGAGTAGAAAGGTTTTATGTGTTTGTTTCATATCTTGTGATTTATCTTGTTGTCTGAACACCATAGCCAATATGTTTACAAAATATATGTTGAACAACCACCGTCGTGTCATCCCCGTCGTTCCTTAGGCTCTGGAATCGGTCAGAGCGATATCCGTAATAGTATACTTATTTTTAAAATTAGCTCAATTGTGCCAAGATTATATATTACCGACAACTTTGGACATGATATCCTCTAATACTGTTGACTCCGCCGTTATATTTTATGGTATAAGGTTTGTCGTTATAACGTAAGCAAATGAAACCTAATTTATGGTTATTTTCAAATACATATGTCAGCTGGCTTTTGAGAGACCTATCCTTAATCCCTATCACTTTACTTAGGTTATAGTAAACGGGGTATGTAATATTGATTCTGAAATATTGAAACATTTTTGAAAATAGTAGATCCTCGTGTATCCCTCACTTTTGTTTTGAACAGTTGTTCCCAATTTTTTTGTAGCTTGTGGTGCCCTTCATGAGGATTTTAGAACTCGTGGCTATTCCAGTTCACCATATGAAAAAACTATTATGTATTTACGATTTTATATCGTATGCGAAACTGGCGCCTGGAATTGTCTGACAGTTACACATTACATTTAGCACAATCTTTGATATGGCAAGAAAAATTTCACCGACAACAAAAAGATGTTTTTCAAATTTAGTTTTAATAGTAGGTATGGCAAATTGAACGAACTGTATGGATGCTTTCTTGCTAGGTAGTGGGTAAGAAGAAAGGAATAAACAGAAACTCGAAAAACCTCCCATATTCCTTCAATGATGTTATTAATCTACTATTTTAGTCTGCAAATACTCGTCTAACCAAAACCATAAAGCAGTTGATCCCACCTTGATTATGCTCTGCCGAAGTCTCATTTGAGCACATAGCCCCGCGAGCTTCGACGTCACTGCCTCTGACATCATGGCCTTGCAAGAACAGGTTCATTTTATTAAAGCATCCAGATACATCAGCAAGATACGCAAGCATCATGATAAACCCACATTGTTGAAGATGGCATTACCATTTTACGAAAAAGAATTTCCGCTTTGATACAGTCGAAGGAACATTTCCCCTTCCGAAATCCATCTAACATTATTAACTCCCATTTCTTTGGTTAGAAGTTGAAACATTCTGTAATCTCTGGCTCTTAAATGTATAAATTCAATCACTTGAAGCGCGACGTCCACAACCTTATGCAAACGTGAAGAAGGTGAGGCCATTCTTACTTTATACGGACGTGTTAAAGTCTGCCCTGTTAACCAATCATTGCTAGGGCACCGATCGTGAAGATATTGTTGGGAGAAGAGTCCCTGCTCTGCGTGTCCTTACCCCAGTACTATTTACGTAATCTATAATACCGGAGTGACCTATTGACTTATTCAGGCGTCAGCAAAGACACATTATATTGTAATGCCAAAAGTTCGTATATTGTGGGGTTGTACGGTCGAATTGAAAATGCAAATACAGATATATTGTAATACACACACTCAATACAAGTTACACAGTTTAAATACGGTGATGCAACAAAGAAAACATGAAAATTTCGATACGGGTAATGCGAGCATAACGCATATTCCAGGCCAATGTTTTATAAACTGGGTTCAATCGAACTCCTTGCGTTTGGTGGTGCAGCTCAAAGAGTTCGACGGAGGTCCTCTGAAATAGTTGTATATCACGAAACCTTTGAACAACTCATGAAAACGCGCTTAGCTGTGTGTAGCTTTGTCGGATATAGTTTTAGTGGACGTTTCGATGACTGTTACATTTTAAATCCCATCACCTATCATCGAAAACTCATATCTTTCCAGATGATTAGCCAGGCCGGTTGAGGTGCACTTCTGAATGATGGCGCATTTAGATGCTTTCTGATTATGGACATGAAATATTTTAGGTTGTTATCACGAACCTAGGTAATATATTAGATAAAATCTAATTCAGACTTACGGCCAAAAATTTGCGGCTAAGAATATTTCAATGCATAGCTTTGCTAAAAATTATCACAATAATTCTGAACAACCACAATATGGCGATGAGTCATATATTATCCCCATTTCTATAGAACAAAGGACAAACGCTTTTATCCGTTTTTGATATTAGTTCAAAACGATTGACGTGAGCTACCAACATTCAAATCATCTTCCGGGTATCCAAATGAAAACACCTCGTCCTCTGCGATCTCCTTCATGACACAACATGGCTATTTCCCAGTTGCTTAACGTCGGTCTAATCCAGAGGTTCCCAACTTTTTTTGCGTCACGACCCCTTCGGATATTTTCTAACATGCAACGATTTCTTTCACGATAAATGCTAAATTTAAATTGAAACTAGTAGATATTACAAAAAAAAATATTAAGCTTTAATGTGTTTTCTGTGAATTAGTTATCCTGAATTAATTTAGAAACTATTAATTATTTTTATCCCTTTAACCCAAAAACTGTTTTATTATTATATATTTTTTTGAGTGCATTATCACTACATTTTGAAGAGCACAGTCTTTTCCGGATATTAGCCCAATTTTAAAGAACTAATTTCTTTATATATATCGTAAACACTTTGCATTAAGTACATATTGCACCACAAACATTAATTTAATTTTCTTATAATAAATCACTTGAACTGTACAAAAACGGGAATGCGAATTGCGCATTACATTAGAAAGCGGTATATTAAAGATTGACTAAATAAGCTAGGTTTATTTGTAGAAAATGAGGGGAGATGGAGCGAGGGTTCCGAAATAGATAAAGGCGAGAATTCAATAAAAAAAAGTTTGCAAACCACAAACCCAAAGTCAAATTAAAATGCGTGCCGTCAACAGATATGATGTCACGGTGATAAGGGTGTTATGAAGTGAGAGGACCTTAGTTTGATTCTGGGATTGGTCAACCCAAACCCTTAAAATTGGTTTTCACTGTTTCTCGTTTTTAATTTTTCGACCTATAAATAAATTCATTCATTCCACCACTGATTAGAATAGATTTTATCACAAAAAGTCGTATGTCGCGACCCCCAAGTTGGGAACCACTAACCAGACTCTAATTTAATGAGTAATGATACAATGCATTTCATGAAATATCTAATAATATTTAATACAACAAAGGTTAATTGATTTTGGATTGGGTTCCCGGTTGAAAAAAACCAACTATTCAAGGAACGCATTGCATGATGCATACATAAATCATCACATTTTCACGAATAAGAACTAAGTTCGAAATTCAAATTTGTCTACCTTATGAATTGCAGAAACAATTCAATATATATAGATTGTTTTATGTAATTGAGTATGAGTATTTATACCACTGTGCAGAGTAAATTAAACAAGATGAATAGAACAGAATCAAAAAATAGCTCACGTTGAATTACACAGAGCTGACGTTCTAAAGACGACAAAAATAGGATTACACATTTATTTCACGACTAATATTTTTTACCGTTTCATGATGGCAATCTTTTTTCGGCAATTTACATTTTACTTCTATTAGATTAAAAGAATTTATAATACAATTTTGAGCTACTAACCATCCTCGTCACTCCCGGAAACAAAGAATAAACAAATTCTGACTATATAATCATTGACAAATGAATAATTTATAACAGTCAGCTCGATCATCGTTCATCTTAATCATAGTATCCCGCTTGGACATTTGTCTGCATTGATATTTATGAAACTAAAAGCACAGAAACACATTTGTATATTTTAAATTCTAAATTTTGTTGTGTGTCTGATCCAACCGTGATTAATCTAAATGGATCACGATTTACAGGTATAGCAGTTCCATGTCTGGCATTTTGTTGTTCCGTGTGGCATTTTTGCAAATGACAATTAAAGAATCGAAGGTTGAACAAATGGTTTGAATTATTCAATAGAATGCAGTTTAAATTGTTCGATTTCTCGAATTAAGAACCTACATTAAAAACAAACGGTATTTCGCAAAACATAATTACATAAAGCTCTCACATTTTCTCCAAGTATAATCTCTAACCAACGTATTACAAAAGGCGAGCAATTTTAAAATGTTGAAATGGCAGCTTTACATTTGGGATTTGTACGCTAATATCATCTGGCTCATTCGAGTGAACCAAAAAATGCTGCAACCATAGTAAAACCACGATTATAAAAAATTAATATATTGGAATAGTTTCAATTTACTTTGCCAAGTTTGAGTTACATATTGAGTGCATAATGCATCCACTGTCGATACTTGGTTCACAAAATTTGTCTCAGGCCCAAACACTGACGCTGCATGAGTATCCCGTTTTTCCAACTGCGTGTCAAAACGTTCTAGTAAGTGGTTGAAAAATGGTTGGAGTTGGAAAACCGTCAAATTTCCATGAATATTAATAAAGTAATGTCTGGATGCTAATAATTTTTCAGGGTTTGGAACTGTTACTCATTGTATGGTTCAATTGTATGATTAGCAGATTTCGATAAACGAGGTGATAACAAAATAAAACAATTTATTTGTAGATATCATAAAATTTTGCGGCTGAAGGATTCTTTGATAATAAATATGATGGTGCAAACAATGCAACATGATTTGGAATAGTAGAATTCAAATGAAAAATATGCTAACTCCACAAGGAATAGCATTATGATGTGCAACCCAAAAGTTTCTAAACAAAATATTATAATTCCAAATGCATTTCATATGATCAGTAAAAAACGATTTTAGGGCTACTAGAAGAAATATAATTAAGAAAATGGTTTTGAAGCATTTTTAAAATGTTCTTTGTTCAGGACGGTTTAAATACTTTAAAGTTGACACGACGACAAGTAATTTAATTGTTCTGTAATTAATAGCAGCGGCCAGGCATGAAATGTGTATTCATTTTTGAGCTTCTCTCTGATCAAACTAAAAAAATGTTTGATATAAAAGACGCCAAGAGCATATGACTTTGTTGCTAATAAAATATTGACCGTTCACAATTTACAACGTCAATCAAAATATGAAACGACCGTCTACTTGACAATATAAAAGTAACGAATTTCATTGTTTAATATCTATTCATTTAAACCAGGAAGTGGTAGAATCAACAGTGTTATGATCGAATAAAATTTAAGATCTTGATCTTTATGTTGAAACATAGTGCGCTGTCCGTGTTTTTATACTAAAACAATATTTAGGATTTTTATATTCCGACTGTAAAAATGTCAGTTGATTTCTTTTATTGCTTCATAAAATATTTATGGATGCAGTATAAAAATCATAAAATAAAATTTTTCAAATTATTATTTCGTCCGGTCATATCAGATTTTATAAACCGCAAGCAATAGAGGAATATTATTTCAAAAATTGTAATAACTGTGTCACTTGGCAACTCGATAGAAGAAAAAGGATAATGGCGGTTTAACGCGTGTCAATCAGTCATAAATATTTAAATAAGTTTTCACATTCGATAGAAACAAGAGCAAAATATTTTCCCATTATGTACTCGTAATGTTATCATATTTTATTAAACACATTGTTTTAAAATCATTGACATTTAATTGCAACTGAAAAAATATATTAATACTTACAAAACACACTATTCTCAAATTCCATTTGAATTTACGCGTCGGGTATCTGATATTTATGACAATAGTTTTTCACGAGTGTGTACTCGCCTTAAATGTGTAGTCAATGCCACAAGAAATCGTTATTTACCATGAAACGCGATTCAAAGAATATCGACGACGTATTGAATTAAATGGCGATAACTAAGCAAACACAATGATTTGTTCATATAAAACACCGTAAAATGTCTTTTTGGGGCTACAAAAGCTGATTCCGTAATTCTATTCTTAGGACGGTTAAAAGTTCATACCAAGAGAAATAGGGTATATTATTTGATAATATCCTCCCGTATTTCATTGATTTCTTCATAATTCTACAAGTATGCGTGTATATAAAGTTTGGAGGTACTCCTTAGTTTTATTGTTTTTACACATTTCAAAACTTGAAAAATGCATTAAATTCACGATAAGAATATAAAAAGGACATTAATTTTAACAGTTGTGGCAATTATTTTGGAAAACGTTGCATTGGTCAAATCTATTTTACGCTGATTCTGAATTTTTAAGATCATAATAAACTCAATAGTTTATATCTATCCTATGTTTTATCGCTGGATCGCCTCAAAATGTATCCAAATAAAAATAGACCTCTTGTTTATACTATGTGGCAAAATAAGATTGGTCACATATTGTTTGTAATCAAACTGAGTAAAACAAAACAAAATTTGAGAGTCGTAAACCTACAAAAACATAATCTACGACGTAATCAAATATTGAAGACTCATTTCAAAATTCCATTTTCGTCCTTTTACAAAACAACATGAAACCGATCCAATATCATCGTTAATATTCGTAAGGCCAGTATTTGTTCTTGATTTGGTATTATAAACTAGAAAATTGTTTTATGAGCACATTGGAGGTTAACCAAAATTTACCTTGGGTAATAACTACGTAGAAATGAAATGGTTTAGTTTTTATAATGTCATTTGAGTTCATGTCATTTTCGTTCATCATTATATTTTATCACGCCCTAGAATGTTCAGATACAATATACTTACAGATATTGATTTTTATCGCATAATATCAAACGAGGTGAAAACGTAAAAAAACACGTGTAAGTAAATATTGACGATCTGTTGAAACACATTATTTCCGTTGATTTTCCGAACGACAAACATGGCGTCGCTTTTTGTGTGGCACTTAACTATATCTAAATGAACAAACAGTATTTGATTTAGGAATCTAAGGCAAGCATGCTCTCTTATGCTATATACGCTATCTTATGATGGCATTGATCCTACCTTTACACCAGTGTTTCCCAACCCGAGTCCGCGGTCTCAAATGAGTCCGCAGAGCGTTTGAATGAGTCCTCAACGAGCCACACCGTTTTAGAAGTTATGTAGTAGTATATTTTATGTAGGTAACTGACCTTTTCAGTGTCGCGAAATTCATTGCAGGGCAAAAACGTTTTTACCAGACTTAAGTACCAGCCAAATTTACGTTAGTATTTACATAAAGCATAAAAGGCAAGTTTATACGCATAAAAGTTATTTAGTAGTATATTTCATGTAGGTCACTGAACTTTTTAGTGTCGCCAAATTCATTGCGAGGCGGAAACGTTTTTACCAGACTTAAGTACCAGCCAACTTACGATTTACGTTAGTATTTACATAAAACACAAAGGCAAGTTTATTCACATAAAATTAATCGAGTCAATGATTAGCGGGCTGGTTAAAATATTCGAACAGCAAACGCGACAGATACGACAGATAATAATCAGAATGAATTCATTTGAAAATTTTAGCTGCAAATTCCTTCCTATAATTTTTCTCGGCGAATCGTCGCCAGTGATCGCATAATATATTCCGAGTTTGCCAGAGCGAGCAGTTCTCGATGTCTCCAATGACATTAAACAAGGAAGGTTTTATGTGTTTGTTTCATATCTTGTGATTTATCTTGTCGTCTGAACACCATAGCCAATATGTTTACAAAATATATGTTGAACAGCCACCGTCGTGTCATCCCCGTCGTTCCTTAGGCTCTGGAATCGGTCAGAGCGATATTCGTAGTAGTATACTTATTTTTAAAATTAGCTCAATGGTGCCAGGATTATATATTATCGACAACTTTCGACATGATATCCTCTAATACTATTGATTCCGCCGTTATATTTTATGGTATAAGGTTTGTCGTTATAACGTAAGCAAATGAAACCTAATTTAGGGTTATTTTCAAATACATATGTCAGCTGGCTTTTGAGAGGCCTATCCCCAATCCCTACCACTTTACTTAGGTTATAGTAAACGGGGTATGTAATATTGATTCTGAAATATTGAAACATTTTTGAAAATAGTAGATCCTCGTGTATCCCTAACTTTTGTTTTCAGCAGTTGTTCCCAATTTTTTTGTAGCTTGTGGTGCCCTTCATGAGGTTTTTAGAACTCGTGGCTATTCCAGTTCACCATATTAAAAAACTATTATGTATTTACGACTTTATATCGTATGCGAAACTGGCGCCTGGAATTGTCTGACAGTTACACATTACATTTAGCACAATCTTTGATATGGCAAGAAAAATTTCACCGACAACATAAAGATGTTTTTCAAATTTTGTTTTAATAGTAACAAGATCAGAAAAAACAAATATAGGTATGGCAAATTGAACGAACTGTATGGATGCTTTCTTGCTAGGTAGTGGGTAAGAAGAAAGGAATAAACAGAAACTCGAAAAATCTCCCATATTCCTTCAATGATGTTTTTAATCTACTATCTTAGTCTGCAAATACTCGTCTAACCAAAACCATGAAGCAGTTGATCCCACCTTGATTATGCTCTGCCGAAGTCTCATTTGAGCACATAGCCCCGAGAGCTTCGACGTCACTGCCTCTGACATCACGGCCTTGCAAGAACAGGTTCATTTTATTAAAGCATCCAGATACATCGGCAAGATACGCAAGCATCATGATAAACCCACGTTGTTGAAGATGGCATTTCTATTTTCCGAAAAAGAATTTCCGCTTTGATACAGTCGAAGGAGCATTTCCCCTTCCGAAATCCATCGAACATTATTAGCTCCCATTTCTTTGGTTAGAAGTTGGAACATTCTGTAATCTCTGGCTCTCATATGTATAAATTCAATCAATTGAAGCGCGACGTCCAAAACCTTATGCAAACGTGAAGAAGGTGAGGCCATTCTTACTTTATACGGACGTGTTAAAGTCTGCCCTGTTAACCAATCATTGCTGGGGCACCGATCGTGAAGATATTGTTGGGAGAAGAGTCCCTGCTCTGCGTGTCCTTACCCCAGTACTATTTACGTAATCTATAATAACGGAGTGACCTATTGACTTATTCAGGCGTCAGCAAAGACACATTAGATTGTAATGCCAAAAGTTCGTATATTGCGGGGTTGTACGGTCGAATTGAAAATGCAAATACAGATGTATTGTAATACACACACTTAATACAAGTTACACAGTTGAAATACAAGTCAGTGAAGCAACAAAGAAAACATGAAAATTTCGACACTGGTAATGCAAGCATAACGCATATTCCAGGCCAATGTTTTATAAACTGGGTTCAATCGAACCCCTTGCGTTTGGTGGTGCAGCTCAAAGAGTTCGACAGAGGTCCTCTGAAATAGTTGTATATCACGAAACCTTTGAACAACTCATAAAAACGCTTAGCTGTGTGTAGTTTTGTCGGATATAGTTTTAGTGGACTTTTCGATGACTGTTACATTTTAGATCCCATTACCTATCATCGAAAACTCACATCGTCCCAGATGATTACGCCAGGCCGGTTGAGGTGCACTTCTGAATGATGGCGCATTTAGATGCTTTCTGATTATGGACATGAAATATTTTAGGTTGTTATCACGAACCGTGGTGTTTTGAGCTAAATATTCCCATGAAAGACATCTTATTCATAATCTATTGACCTACCAATCTAATATCTAAAATCTAATTCAGGCTTGCGGGCAGGTCAAAGATAGAAAGTAATTATACATTGATGAATATAAAATTAGAGCATGTTAATATTTCACTATAGAGCAGGGATCTCAAACTTAATTTACTTGGGGGCCGCTGGGGCAGAGTCTGAATGAGTCCGGGCCGCATCAGGTTTTCCACAATAAAAGCTTAGCAACTCGTTTAAATTGTATTCCTTATGCAATGCAACTTTACCTGTGCAGATAAAACATGTCGGGATGCTCCTATGCTCAACAAAGAAATATTGCATTCCCCAGTTTTTTAAATTGTCTGTGCTCATCACCAACCTTTCTGTTTACTGAAACTTCACTTCCAACGACACGTTTAGGGATGTGCGAAATTATAAAATCCCAACTTGTAATAACTTTCGCGCTGATGTTTCAATCAAGCATTTAGCCGATGGACAGTGAGGTTTCGCCGCATGGGAAACATGGTTACAATGTATCAAGATAAATCTAAGCGTCAGTGATTGTGACGTCAAAAATCATGGAACATTGTTTTTAAATTATTTCCCGCGATCGAATATCAGGCCTACAGGTATGGTAGGACTACTGGTAGGTTACCGCACCGCATATTCCTTTCAGGGGATAGATGATAAAATATTTTGTTTTGCCTTACGTGAGAGTTTCCATTTTTCAGTCACGGAACACTTACACTTTTTATATCTCCTCGCGGAACACCAAAATGAAAGGGTGAAATTGATAAAGAAAAACGGTGCAATGTAGTGGTTCCCAATGGTTTCGCCGTGGCGAGTTGCAAATGCGCGAAAAACTTTCAGCATTTCAAAGTAAAACCAGGTAGAGATGAAGGAAGAACGGTTGACCTTTTGCCTTTATTCTTTAGACTTACTTGTTTGTCTTTAACAAAAGTCAAAAGTTAACAGTTAAAAAGCAAGCCGACGGTTAACGAAAATGCCACTACCCTAACTTAGTTAGTCCACTTTAGGCCGACGGTGACGCAACTTTGAAGAACGGTTAGTTGGGCAACAACTTCGTGATTCTCAGATCGCCATGGCGACCAAGATGTATTGGCGACCAAGATGTATTTTTGATTTCTTTTCCACGGAACACAGTTTGGGAAACGCTGTTATATTAAACGCATTAATCATGCTAACTGAGCTAAGTGACTTGCGGGTCGCACTAACATTAAACTTTAATACCAAGGCGGGGGCCACAAACTATCATCCCGCGGGCCGCGAGTTTGAGCCCCCTGCTATAGAGGGTCATTCTCTGTGATTTCACCAATAGGTAAATTTGCAGCTAAGAATATTTCAATGCAGAGCTTTGCTTAAAATTATCACAATCGATTTGAACAACCACACTATAGCAATGAGTCATATAGCATCCCTATTTCTATAGAACAAAGTACAAACGCTTTTATCCAAATTCAGTTTGAAAAAACGATTGAATTGAGCTACCACATTCAAATCATCTTTCGGATATCCAAACGAAAACATCTGCGTCCCCCGCCGTCTCCATTATGAGACAACAAGGGCTATTTCTCGGATTCGGTTTTCGGTCTAATTCTAATCGAATGAGTAATGATTCTAATCTCTAATGACACAATGAATATCATGAAATATCTAACAATATTAAAAACGACATATGATATGAACTCTGAATTGGTTTCCCCTGTGAAGAAAAAACAACTATTTAAGAGACGCATTGTATGATGCATAAATCAGCACATGTTTTCTAATAAAATCCAAAAAACTTCACGATCGTTTATTTGTCGTAATCAAAGTCACTAATTATTTGACAATAATTGTGTGTGCACTCAGCACCCGAATCTTCAGCAAGCTTTCATTTTGCTCTTATTTTCGATGAAGAATGGGTCATCGTATGTGCAGACGCCCATTGGAAGTTATGTGACGGTATCGCTCCCCGGCGTTCTAGCTAAGAACAAGTGCAGAAAACTGTCAGGGACTACTAAAATGTCGTTACATGAATGATATTGCTTGTTTTTGGAAAAAACTACCAAAAAATTCAAAACAAAAGAGAAAAGAAACAACAGCCATCACCCGACTTGTGGTCGTCGAGCATATCAATAAAAACTCCATCTCTGGCTTTCATAAGCATTGGCATCGAGTCCAACACCATACTCAATCAACTATTCGTCGTCGACAATACAAACATTGCTTCGACTGTCTTATAATCCATTAGGTAAAGTCGCTGTGTACAAACAGAACTCAATTTTCGAAAAAAAGACCACACGGATTTGACGACGGCAATTTAACATTTAACAATACAACTGCTGGTACGTTGAATCGAATATTATTAACCGAATACCAACAGGTAATGCCAAAGTCAGTCAACATCTTTAACCCGGGGAGAAGAGTTAAATTAATTAACATCTTAACTGTGCCGGAGGAATACTGAACTTCTTATCCCGGCATTCAACGTCTTGGCGATCTAAGGGAAACCTCGACCTCTGCACTCAACTTCAACAGGCAACAACCAAAAACAGATCGCGCAAGACTCATTCACATTTGGCAACTATATCTAATCTAAAGGTAGTTTAGTAATTTATCGCGTTACTCTATCTTTGTTGTTTACATTACAAAATAATATTTCTTTATCCCGGTTAGGCAAGGCAAGTGGTTCATCTTGTAATCGTCCCTTGTATGCCGTTTTTTTCCCGTAGCTGGACAATCTACAGGCAGATAGATATTCTTGCCCATATAAAATTTGTAAACAAAACTTGTCCGACCCTTTTACTAAAGCAACCAACAGTATACACCAGCTTTCGGCCTCAACGCAAAAGTTTGTTTGTCATCTAGACCCGATGCAAAGGGAAAATGTTTCGTCGACAGATCGTGTGCCCCATTTGCTCACTCCACAGGGCAAATACTCCAAACTTCGCTCGTACAGGGCGATTTTAGTCGTGTACATAGGGGTAAGACCTTTTCCCATAATGGCGAGTTAAAAGTGTGGATTTGTAACTCCACGGGTTAAACCCTTGTTCCTCTCATACATACTGGTACAAACATCTTTTTTGCCCGTTGCCCAAGCGTCGAGAGAAAATGCGCTGGTATATATGTACACCGACTTTGGCGAGAAAAACTTTTCCCTGAATCCGGTGAGCACAGGTAAACTAATTTAAAATAAACTCATATCCGTAAACGCCAGCTTCATTGCCTTGCCCCTTGCCATTTAACACCCTCTCCTATCGCCCACGTCATAACTCAACCTCCTCGACGGATGATCGCCAAAGTTTCGCCATTTCGACTGCCCCTTCAGCTATTCTTCCGGATTCGTTCAAACCGACTTCGGCACTTTTGCTTTTCACTAATGTCTCAATCACGTTCGCCTGAAAACCATGCAGTGTCACTTGCAGCTCCTCTCGCCAATCTCTCACATCTTGATTAAGTACCATCGCACTGTCATAACACTGTTTTACATCATTCCCAAGTTCATCTACTGCTTCTTCGATCCCTTCTACTCGCGATTTCATTGTTGTCCATTTAGCCTCTAGTACCTTCATTCGAGCAACGAAGTCATCCTCTCCCTTCATTTGAGCGTTCTTTCTATTTCTGCGTGACATATTATGTTTAGAAGATATCCTGGCATGCTCTCGCTAAATTTTGTAGCGTACCGGCAGTCTATGTAATAAATATCCAAGTTCAGAATTTCTTCCAATATGACCTGGCGTCAAGTGTCCTCCCAATATTCACCTCAATTTATACTATTTTGTTCTATTTATTAATTACAATCTTAATACAACCAAATACTCCAATGAAATCAATGAAACGAAAAGCATAAAATAAAAATAACAAATACCAGGCAGTACAATATGAGAAAACAATAAAAGTTAACGACGGACCCTGAAATCGAAGGCAACTTTCAATAGCAGCCAAAATTACCCCTAAATCCGGTACACTAAACCAGCTACTTACAATTTGCAAAATGTTGAATGAACAGCACTGTTGATAGCCAATTTCATGACAAAAATTAAAAATACAACGCCAAAACAACTGTAATTGCACTGTGCCGGTACTAAAACAATAATATCATCCTACTGTCTAGCATCAAAATATCTAACAATCCCAATCTAATAGTCATAAAACCAAGAGAAAACATCTTTGATAAACTACTCGAGACTTAGAGGCACTTTTACAGATATAAAATACCCTCAAACACTCAAAATCTAACTGAAACAATCACAACTGCACTGCTGCAAACCACAGCATAGGCTAACAGGATACCAAAAAAACAGATCGACAGTGTCACAGCGCCCTCAGGGTCTTCAGTGTAAAAATACAAAATATAGCAATATTATCACATGACATCATTTAAAAAATAAAAAAAAGGGTCGTCACAGTTGTTATTAGCCAGGAAATAATGGAAGAAAAAGCTTCTGCCGATTTTCACACTCTAACTGTAGATAAAAGTACAGATATATCCGTAAGCAAATGTCTGATTTTATATTTTAAATACAGAGTCTCTTTTGAATATAAAACTAGATTCGGTGGAATCATACAACTTCACTAAAGTCATGTGATGCTTCATCTATTGTCACTGTAATTGAAGTGTTTTACAAAAAATATAGACTGGAGCTGCATAAAATGGTTATGTTTACATCCCATGGTGCAGCAGTGATGCTAGGTAGAAGAAATGGTGTGGCGGCGAAGCTCAAAGAACGTATACCACATTTAGTACAACAACACTGCGTTGCACATCGGGAAGATTTGGGCATAGCTGATACATGGAAAGAAGTGAAGCTATTGCAAGATATCGAAACGTTAATGCAAACTATTTATTCCATGTTTCCTCGTTCTACAACCAACTGCTGTAAATTTCAAGATATTGCTGCAGCTTGTGAAAACGAAGCGATTGCTTTTGAAACCACTTAATGAAGTTCGATGGTTGTCACGTCACTTTGCTCTGCAGGCCATCATTAAAAACTATGATAGATTGATTGCATATTTTGGAGAGATGAAATCTAATGACCCAATTTTTAAATATTGTTTTAAAAAATAATGGAGTTCATATAGCTTTGGAAGTTTTAAATGAGGTTTTTGAGCAACTAGCTGCTTTGTGTAAAAATTTCCAAAGACAAGGATTGACACCGATTGATGCACAGAATTTTGCACATGCAAAAATAAATAAACTACGGCAGAAGTATCTTGGTGACACAACATTTTGGGGTGAAAGAGTGGATAATTTGTTAGCTAGAATATCTGAAGAAGAAACTGCCACTTTTGACTCTGAAGGACTGCTGGACTTTATAAGGCTCTTATGTGATCATATGGTAGAAAGATTCCCAGAAGGAGAAGTGCAAGACTGGGTAGCTTTTGATTGTGCTGCATTGAAATCCCCTTGCTATCACCGAAATTAACGTTCTAAATTCTAAATTGATCAATACACAGATTTTAAATACGCAATAGCTGAAAAAATTAAGGCTGGAGTTGTAAGCACTTTTGCTGATTTGATAAACTTTACGTTTCAGCATGAACAGTTCAGAAGAGAATTGGCCAAAACCAAGCTAAGAAACAGACTGGGAGAAAGGCATTTGGACATGATAATTAGGGTCAAGTCTTATCAGCGAGATGGATGTGTTATAGACAAGGTGAAGGTTTATGAAGAATGGGTCAGCAAGAAGGATAGACGTGAGAAAGTTGGTTAATGGAAGTAAAGAAATACTGTAAAACATAGGTCCTCGACCCTTTATAGCAGTGTTTTTCAACCTTTTTCCAGCCACGGCACCCTTTTTCGATTGAGAAAATCCCGCGGCACACCAACATCTGAAAATGTGGCAAAAAGACCTAATATTCACAATATGCTATATTGTTCATATGAGTTTTTTTAAACATTGAAGAAAGATGTCGAATTGGACAATTCCAATATTAAACAAATAAAAACAAGGATAAAAAGTATTTCACAATCGTTCATATTTATTATTCTCACTCAGTGTGAAACCTGGGGCTGTTTGGATGAAGACAGAGCAGATATCCTGGCAGGAATCGATGAAAGGCACACACGAAGCTCTTCATCAACAGCCCTATGTCTTTCTCTGTTTTTAGTTTTTATAGCAGTCAGGCTTGAAAAGCTCACCTCACACAGATATGTTGTGGAAAATGGGAGCAATGTCAAAATAGCTTTGTGGGCCAGCATGGGGAACTCTTTGGCAGCTGCCAACCAGAAACTGTCCAAAGGTAGATCAGCAAAGCTTAGCTTGAGACAACGATCTTGTTTCAGTTCAGTTAGTTCCTCCTGCTCCTGCAAAGTCATGTCCATTCCAAAAGCTGATGCTGAGCTGAATGGATCCCTAACCCAGTCAACTCTGTGGTGACTGAAGAGAAATAAAATGATATCTTCTGCTCAAGAATTTTCAAATGTTTAACTATTACCTCACACAGTGCAGCAGTATTAACACCTTGACATTTATTGGTGAGTGGGAACATTTCAAGATTGCCATTTCCCACATGTCGCTGCCAGAGTTGCACCTTGGAACGGAATCCATTTATTTTATCTGTGCTTGTAAGTAGGTTTTCATTTCGACCTTGCATTCGTGTGTTCAGTTCATTCAGATAATAAAAACTATCTGCCAGGTATGCCAGTCTTGCACAACACTCTTCACTTGCAAGCAGCTTCGTGTACTCGGACCCCTCGTTCGTCAGAAACACTTTGGGTTCCTCTCGTAGCTCATACACATGGGTCAGCACCTTGCCGCGCGACAACCATCGGACCTCCGTATGAAACAGCAAGGCTTTATGCTCCGCTCCCATTTCTTCACACAAAGCCGCAAATATGCGAGTTTTCAGAGGTCGTGACTTTACAAAGTTTACCATACGCACAACATCATCAACATCTGTCGGTAAAGTCTTGCCTACGAGGGCTTCGCGTTGTAAAAAACAGTGAGTTATGATCACATCTGGGTTTTTCTCCTTCACTCTGCTTACAAAGCCTTTGGTGCGCCCAACCATGGCTGCAGATCCATCAGTGCAGACACTCGTGCAGTTTTCCCACGTAAGTCTTCCTTTTTCTAGATATTCTGATGCAACGCGAAAAATTTCCTCTCCCGTTGTTTTTTCTGGCAAAGCCTTGCAAAATAGAAAGTTTTCTTTGATTGTGTCTCCATCCACAAACCTCACATTAGCCAAGAGTTAAGCATGCCCACTAATATCAGTAGACTCATCAAGTTGCAAAGCAAATTTATTACCGATACGGATCTTGTCCAAAACAACACTTTCTATGTCTGCAGACATCTCATTGATGCGTCTGGAAATTGTGTTATCTGAAAGAGGGACTCTGGCTATTTCTTTGGCCGCTTCGGGCCCGAGCATTTCAGTTACAATGACTTTGCAGGCGGGAAGTATTAATTGCTCTGCCACAGTGTGGGACTTTTTTGATTTAGCCACAAGTTCAGCTACGTGATAGCTAGCTTTAAGGGCTTGGAGTATTTGGTTGTATTAAGACTCTCTCTAGACATTCTCCGTTTAAGTTTTATAGCCTATCGTATGCGGAACGGAATATCAGACCTACAGGTTCGGTACCGGTACTGGTAGCTCAGTACGTAAGTACGATACTGGTACTGGTGCCGGTACTATTAGATTTGTATCTCGTGATATCAACATGATCAAGGCCCATCCACCGGAATTAAAGAAGTTTATGGATAAAAGATTGGATTTAAAGTTTGTGTTTGGCAGTCGTCGGCTGCGGTCGCATTTTTGAACGGCGCAGAAAGATTAGATTGACAACAATGAACCAGCACTTAAGGAATATCAACAAGTAAAGGCCGAAATATGAAATTACATGGCAGCATAAAGGCAACATACGGACATCATAACAGAATCGAAAGATGAATACAACAGGGATTGATTCAGATATTTTATTTTGTGACAAAGAGTATGATATACTGCTATTTCTAGAAATTCCGCTTGAATACTGAGTATTCAACTATATATGTGTAAATAGTTTGCAGTGTAACTTACAGTGTAACATTTTTAAACATTCATTTAGTGGCATATTTTTGATTTGTTCTCTCTGTGTGTATACCGGTACTGTTTTAACAATGTTGGCCACGTCAATGTATCAATTAGGCTACAGACCTGCTCACGTGTGATTAGTGTTTTTTCTAATAATTGCTTTTATGAGTGTCCGCACACCGAATTTGCCGCCATGGTTTTGCGTTTGTTTGTATATTAAACCACTTATCACCTTTTCCGCAATGCCCAATTTAGCAATCAGTGTAGTTTTTCGTGGCTTGGTTTTTCTTAAAGCTTTCATGGCTTCATGAGTATGACAATCGTCGCAAATTTATTACATTCCACTCCCCACATTATCTTTGCATGAGGTTGTAGGTATTGATTATTATCAACGTAATTGTTGAAAGAGAGTACAACAGCCCGAAAGTTTATTACTATCGTGTATTTTGTTTTTTAAGTTTGGCCCAAGCCTCATTTAATTGGGCTTGTGTTTTTGTGTGCGTGCTGGTGGGCAGGCACATGAGATACTTCATGTTTTAAACTTTTTTGTAGGTTTTGCCTGCCCTCCAGAATTCTCCATTTTAAATTTAGGTTTGTTATGGAGTTTTCGAAATAAACTATCTATCTATCTATCTTTCGCGTTTACCTTTGCGGTTTTTCTCATGAAAGTGGCCTGTTTCTTTGTCTGATCACGCAGGCGAACAAAATAATCCACATTTTTGTTTTGAAGTAAAGGGTGTTTAGTTTCAAGATGTCGTTTGAGCTTGCTTGGAACCATAGCACCGTTGGAGAGCGTTTCACCACATACCAAGCACAATGGAGTCGGTGCCGTTGCATCTCCGGTACAAGTAAATCCAAATGAAAGATAGTTTTCGTTGTATTGTCTTGTCTTTGCTTTCTTTTCACCTCCACTCATACTAGGGCCCGGATTTTGTCCAGGGTCCAGTACAATGTCCGCATTTTTTTTTTCAAAAATTTCTCCATCACAAATGCAAAGCGCAGCCAGGAAGAGCGGGAATGACCTTGAGTCTGAGTCGGTCGAATGCGGGCTCGTATCACGTGACATCTGTATGACGTCACAATTACCTGCCGCTGCATCCATGCTTGTAAATCGCCCACGGTTGCTGCCACCTTTTGATATGGAACAGTACTACATGATTGTTCTACCGGGCACAACACCTCATATACACACAAATTGGAGAATTTCCCACGGCACCCCTGACAACATTCTACGGCACACCGGTGTGCCGCGGCACCCCGGTTGAAAAACACTGCTTTATAGCATATCGTCCCCTTACATGTGATAGAGCTAACGTTTCTTTTTGAAAAACATTGCTCCAATTGTTTCGTTTTTTTTTTTTTCTTCACTTTTATTTGAATTCAAATAAAACCATCTGTTACAATCAGTTTCATTTATTATTTTCCATGTATGTTCATTGTTATCTACTGATAACATATAGCCTTCACTAAAGCATTTACAATATATAAAAAAACTTATTGAATAACCAAAATTTTCTTAATAAGCCCACTTATTACCCGGTTAGAACGCCAAAATTTCTGCGCACACATACTACAAAAAATTAGAGGAAACATTGCTCTCGTGTCTATAGTAATGTGTATTACCTGCTTTGGTGGTTGATTCCCTATAGGCCAGGGGTGGGCAAAGTTTTTGTGCTCGCGTGCCAAAATCGGCTAAATTTGAAGACAAAATTCTTCTGCGTGCCGACCAAAATTATAAACAATGCTTTGCTACTTTAAAAGCAAAAATACACAAAAACAAACCTTTTAAACGTGTACAGACAGATTCACTATTCAGAAAAATATCATCAGTCTGTCAGTCCGACAAATAGATTTGATTACTTTTCTTATCCTATACCAGTGATACGTTTGCTGCTGCTTTATTACACTTTATTTTACGTTGGGTTTATATTTTGCAACTTTCAAAGAAATACACGAACTACTGGCTTCATCCTTCGGGCTACTCCTTTTACGAGACTTTCACAACTGAGATCATAGATTCAAGCGTATGTGTGTTTAAAATGTTTTTTCTTATGAAACGTTTATTTTGCGGTGACGAATAAATGATGATTGATTGATTCGAATGAAAACATGGAGAAAAATGCAGTTGCAAAGTTTTTAGGACACTAAGAATTTTCGGGAATGGCATCCCAATCGCGCAATAGTTCGTTGTTTGCACTTCTCACTTGTATTCCCTTCCCTTCCGAAATCAATTATAAGTTAGCAAGTAACTAAATAAACGAGAATATCGGTCAGAGATCGAAGACTTATCGATCGAAAGTTAGGGGATCCCCCAAAACAGCGCTCTTACTCCATAGTGACACCTTGTGTCCCATCACTGATTAATCAATAACTCGCTAATTATACGGCATAATACGCCCAAAATCAATAGGATTCTGGTCCGAGATATGATGAATGCACATGCAAAATCTGGAGCCGATTCAATCTCGTTTTCGTAAGATATCGCGTGCATCTAACAGACATACACACAGACAGACAAATACCTATTAACATACTTATCGATTGAAATCGATAAGTAAAAATCAAGCGGAAATGAAGAAAAAGGGTGGCATAAACGAACTAAATTACGTAAAGTGTAGTCAAATGAATGCTGCGCCCTTTTCGACAAAATTTCTCGAGAGCTCACTCATTTGTTACGTCATAATATATTTGTAGCCATATGCCACGAAAGGACAAAAATAGTTTAAATACGATAATACCGGATTGTTAACGAACGATCATGAATAAATGAACACCTAGTTTCAGCAGTCTTGAAATTTTCTATCTGAAGGAGAATGAACCCGTTTCCGAGACCTCGCTCGCGTGCCGAATAAATGAGCTCGCGTGCCAGGGGTTGCCCACCCCTGCCCTAGGCTATTATGCCGCTGAGAACCAGGCTGCTTTTGGCTTGGGTGTGACCGGTCGCCGCTATGGTGGTCTTTTGTAACTGCGTCAGAAACTTCATTCGGAGTTCTCATCGAGCCTGTAGCGAATATCCCGACATTTCCGGCTAATCCGACTCCACGCTCATTTTCGACACTTTTAGTTTGTCATTGAATTTCTCCGCCTTTCGTAGAGTGTATGCGAGTTTCCCAATTGAGATGGGGATATTTACTCAGTCGACTTCCCCTAGTGGTTTTTCCGAGCTCGTTTGAGGTCTTTGCTCGCCGAAATATGTCCACTGATCCACGACTACACTTTTGTTATAATGTACGTATAAAAAAACATAACGGTCCCAGTCCCCGGACCTTTTAAATGCATATTTATGTATGCCAATAAAAATGTCAAAATGGAATTTTCATCGTTGAAAACAATATCATATCAAATAAATAATCTTCAATACGCATCTTTATACAGTGCATATCATACATACAGTAGGCTACTTTATACGGCGCTCTACAAGTATGTGTACCAATATGAAGGTAACTATTTTTGTTTTTGAGGAAAATCGGAATAAAATTGTGCCTAACCCTAACCTGGTACACATACTACGGCAGTACCCTTTATACAGTACATATCACAGAAGTCAACAACGAATACCACAGCGCCCATCTTTCATGCTGCGTAATAACAACGAGTATTGTCAAATTATGTACTCGTTGCTACATACTGTTGAGGCATACATTTGGGGACTCCTTTGCAAAAGACATTCGCATCTTCGTATCATATCAACAAAAACTGTATGTCAAGTTCACCACTGGCATGAAATGTACCCTTAACTTCTAATTCAAACTAACAAACCGGCTTCCATGCTGAGATGATTCAAAAAAATCTTTCGAATATTGCATCTTTAAGTATTTATTTCCAAAATCAGTTAATAATTTGCTTATGTCATGTTACTAGTTTGCATATTTACTCAGATAAATACAAAAATCATAATAAATAGGTATACAGTGTTGCACTCATACTGAGCATGTATGGAAAACGATAGAATCGATTCGATAACGCTTTGAAATGGAGGTCGTTTTCTCTCCATCTTCACGGTGTCGAAAACGTCGTTTTTGCATATAGAAAATAGAACGAGTGAAAATATGACAATATCAAGCATAGCGTTTTTCTTGAAATTCCAGCATAGTAAATTTGTACCATAGTGTTGTGTCTCATCTGCATTTCGATTTTGTTTAACTTCTAACTGTCACAAGATAGTACTGACGTTCATATATAATCAGGCCAAGTAATTTTTGGGCTGTCACATTTCAAAGCATTGCATAAACGTTCAGTTTTTCTCATCTGAAATTATGTTACTGAGGTTTTTCATTGCAAATCCCGGCATTTTCTTACACACATCAAGCGGTTTGATTTTATAGAAGGGCATACTCCCGCTTTCCCCGTTGTTCAGATCTTCGCCATAAGCTAATCCGTCAGGAACATATGAAGGTGCAGATCGCACTATTTCTAAGTATTCTCCTTCACCTAATTTCATGCCTCCATAACCCGAATAATTCGACGTTGCCACATATGGATACTCGTTTCCATTTAAATAATACAAACAATCAACCGATTGCCATCTAAACGGAGCATCGTGATGATGAAATGTCAATAGTTCGTATACTAGTCGACAGATCTTAAAAGAAATGTTTTATTTTAATGTTTCAGGAAGTAGAACAAAATTTGATTACAAGATTACATTATAAATATAGAGTTATTATTAGGTCGTTCCGCTCATGGGCTATACACGTGGAGTATATGAATGAGTGAATGTTTGATTTGGTCGGGTAGTATACTGATTTGACATAACATGCAAATTTGTGACAATGGAAATCATACAGTTACTGAAGCCTTGAGGCATTCATGCCCACGCGTGCGTTCGGAAAGAAATGTGATAGACTAATGGTGGATGAATCGTAATTTAAACATTGTCCCACCACTCCATCATCCATGATCCACAATTGATTACCGGTAGGTGTAATTCACTTGACGATTTCAAACTGAAGAGTGCAATTGAATAACAGTACAATACATGGAATGTGTTATGCTAAGCAAATTTTCGGTACGAGATTGGTAAAAATGTGACATTTACATTTTCTTTCTGATTATTTACTTACATTAGAAGTTCCTGTACATGCAACGAAATCACACTGTGAAAGTATATGCACGTCTGTGAGTATACCCTCTAGGCCTCCAACGCCTTCTTGATTAGTGTCGGTTGGTGTCGTAATAAATTCGTACTTTGGATATCTGGTTAATACAGTGCAAGTTGAATAGAAAATGTTTTAACATACTTTTAAACCTAAAATTAGCATCTGCCTTAGGTTATGATCATTAACATTTTGTACAATTTTAGCCTTCCTTAGATATTTTGCTACTCGAATATAGGCGTTGCCTAAGATGGGCAACTATTTTCAATGTAATCTTTATTTCGCATTGATTTTGAACTTGGCCAATGTGGTGATTTTTGATGACATTCATAAACGAAAGAACCCAAATTCCCAATTACTTGAACACAGAGGTGGCGCATTGTACCGGTACGATATATAAGGCCTTTGAACTGAGTACAGAGTTTGCTGCAAAGATCGGCTGACAACTGTGACGAAAGGGGGCAGAATAAACATTCATTCATGCCACAACTGGTGTGCTTATTTATTTAGGAAATTTTGAATGAAGCATCGGATTCATTCGGAGAAAAAGTAAAAACTAAAGTAAGACCTTCTTGCGTCTTGAACTATTTTTTGAAATACTGAAAACTTAAACCGATTGGTATATTAGTTATGAAATAGGCGATTTTTCTCAATAATAACAACAATCACCACAACAACAATAAGAAAACGATCCATAAGCACACTTTGGGTCCAATAAAACGTACAATCTCACAAAGAGAATTATAAGTGACAAAAAAATGAAATATATTTCAATACATACTTGTTTTTCAACTCCCCTAAAACCGAATTGTCGTCTGTTGCAACATAAACTCTTCGTTGTTTTATATTTTGTTCGTCGAACCAAACTTCAACAAAAAACATATATTCTTCAACTTCATGTTTTGAGGCTTCCAACTCCAATTTGTCGCCTCGTCGGATATGAATTCTTGAAAATACGAAAATGAATCGTTGATGAGGCAGTTCATGTTCTAATTCAAAGGGTAAACGACTCTGGTTTTGTAGTGTCTTTATTTCTAGGGACATCTAGCTTAATATAATGACTAATGAGCCCTTTATAAAACCTTGTCAAACCAGTAGGGAAATAGATTCGGCATGACTATAGACAGTGGTTCTTAAACTTTTTTGAACGCGACCCAAATCTGAGTTTTATGAATACTCGCGAGTCGCGACCCAATCCTTAACATTGCAAATGTATTTCTAATGTCAGTACTCATTGACTCAAATACAGATAATTGACCTAGTGTGATTAATGAAATTCCCCCTTCATTTTATATTATATATATCGACTCTATTTCACTGGGAGATGCGCAAGTCGTCACTAGAATCCAGGCGATTGTGAGCCTTGGTTTTAATAACCGTACGGAATATCCTTGCTCGCACAGACACGTGGTCGCGAATGGTAGCAGAAAAGTCAAAGCTTCATTTCCAATTACCTATACCGCTGTCCGTTGCAAACATGACATTCTAGCTAGGCCTTCGGCAACACTCGCAATATACCACCCATTACTCATCACATCGTTTTGGTTATTTTGCTTCAATAAGATGACATCGCGCGGTCATAACAACGACAAGCGACTTGCATGGTAACTGACACAAAACACGTTACTGGTATAAACTGTGACGCAAGAATGTGCTCAAGACAGTTCTTTCCGTAATTAACAAATTATAGTTCATTGTTGAAGATCAATTGATACAATGAACCAGCTCAAAGGTTCAGCCACTCCTCTAAGATTGCTCTTGCATTGACGAGCTTGGCGCGACCCATTTTCAAAATGGGTCGCGGCCCATACTTTAGGAACCACTACCATAGACAATCAATCGGGAAATTTGCATAATATTTCACTCTTGCGCTTAATTACATTCTATCCAAGACATTGAACTTTTGTGACCAACCATTATTAGGATATTACAGAAAAGTATGTTCACCAGTTTGTTGCCACTATTTGCGAAGTACAAAAATATTAGTTTTCTTATCGTACATTTTTGCACTGATCGTTTACCAATGTTTGATCCAATGCAAAGAGAACAAAGCCAAGAACTCACCCAGCTATTGGATGTTTGAAACCAGTTTCTTCCAATTTATTCTGTATTTTTTTCTTATGTTCAGATTGCATCCTCATAGCATATCCAACAAATTGTGATATCCACCACACATAAGGATGCCCATGATTTTCTACAAGATCATTTGCTATTTCGCATGGGATTGATGTTGCTGTCCACCCAGGTGCTAGTGCAGGACCTCCTCTCACCACGAAGTCAACTAGATATCAGAGAAAGTTTTGACCATCAAAATTTTCAACACTGGAAATTAACAACAGAAAATGATCTATATTTATCTGTATCTGTAAACCTACCTGGGTCCAGAAGTCCGAACATCAATTTAGGAGGAATAACACGTCTAATTTCAGACTTATAGAGAGAAAATAATGGTATTTTGAAGTCGTCGCAGCCACTCAGTGGAGCAAAGATATGACTCCAACCATCAGAGTCGTATTTCCATCCTTCCATCCGATAAATTAGAGTTCTTTGTTTTTCAAACGCAGGAAGGAAGCATTGTATTATGGAATGCAATTCGCTACCAAATCCAGCTATGTTTCGTACGTTACAAACATGAAGTTGGGCCTTTTTACAATCCACAGGATTCTGAAATTGAGAAATCAAATTCAGGTGCTTATTTTAGCATAGCATATGAGTACAATTTTAAATACTTTTATTTGAGAAATTCTAGAATAAATAGTATTTCATGCTGATTTCTAATTTAGCTGCGTTTTTCAATAATCAATATGGCAGAGAACACACCTGATGTTTAAAAATCTCTATGCAATAATAAAGTTCATGGGGCAATGAAGTGCTAACATATTTTCCAAAATAATCAAAAAAGGAATTCAGCTTGTGAGATTGTCTGTATTTCTCAAAAGGAAATTCATAACTAACTTGTTATTGCTCCACTATTAATTCTTTGAGTTGTGTATCATAGATTTGTTTTAATCAAACCTAAGATACACAGAATCCAAGAAATCATTCTAGAGGACGAGTAGAGGAGGAATAGCACCATAATATTCTGAAATGTTGTTCAGTTGTCAATTTGCAAACAATCATACAAAATATAAAAATGACCACTTTCAAACCTGCTGTTTTTGTATCGTATCTTGTACAATGGTTTGTAACTTCTTGATATTTTTTCTAGCAACTGCAGTCGACTCATCCATAACTTCTTTTATTTCCTTCCGCAGATCTCTGTAAACCATAGTAAAGTAAAAAGAGCCATATCATATGAACATTAATTCGCAAATTAACGTGAAATATTCTTAAACACATAACGCACAAAAAAACGCACATGGAGTCTCTTATGTTACCATTATGTTCTTATGTTACGGCACACTACCATCACCTAACACATGTAGCCAAGAGAAGTAGGAGTACGTACGCGAAGGTAAACCCTTTTAGGAAACACTTCAGTTGTACTATTAAAAGGGTAAATTCAAATGGTCCGTTGCTTTGTGACACAAAGACAATACCATCAACAACAAAAACTAAGCCAAAACTTGGTAACTGTATTTTTATTGGATTTCTGGAAACTAGTGTCTTCCCAGCTGAGTGGTGTGTGTCATCAGTTGACTCATCAGAGTTGGTATATTATAGGAGTAACTTTGGTTGTGGTTATGGGTCTTTACTTAAAGTTGAGGAAAACTGTTCATCCACTCGATAAGTAATAATCTTAGATTATTTTCCATTCGAGTTGACAAAGGCTAAATTATTGGATTGAATTACGAAACGAGTGAACGAACATTTGTTAACATTGGGTATTATGAAGAATGTGGTAACCGCGGTATAATTTCACATTTCATGTAGTTTCGGTCTGATTGATCTTGTTCATCTGGCAGTTTGGAAAATAAATATTAAAATAAGCATCCATGAAAACATATCAACCCCCTATTGATATTGTATCACGAAAAAACACTTTTTATATATATTAGGTAAAATACGTAAACTTGTTAAACTTCATCAATCAGCCCGACAAAGAAAACGCATCATGACCAAAACTACTAAAATGCAAAATTTTGTTCTGATGACCACATTTACAAGACCTAATGTTAAAAATTGTTCGAATATACAGCATTTTATTTTCGTGTTGGTTGAATTTCATCGACTAAGCTCCCGTTTTCACTGATTGAGATCATTTCAAATTTATACAGACTCCAGCGAAACAAGATCAATTTCATTGATAGAAATATTAAAATTTACCACAGTCTCACGAAGTAGGCAATAGCATACCAGTTTTTGGTGCTAAATATATCAGTTTTCGAAGACAAGTTAGCGAGTCCCCACAGCCAGGGGAAAGGGTATAATTGCATTTTTTTAACGCGTGTGGGCAGTTTTCGCGTTATAACAACTCCTCAAATATCCTTCACTACATATACCTTCAGCAGAATAGCACATTCCCTATATGGACAGAACGCAGGCTCAGGAAATTACGCTCTAATAAACTCAAATGCAATTTAACAGTATTTAAATTTCTGGATGCGAGTGGATTTGAGACTAAAAACTCGTCAGTCTCGCCTATCCCCTTTTGATAATATAAGCTGAAAAATATATTGCTGATAAAATTAAAAGAGTAGTCGCATGTAGTTTTCCATGTAGTAAAAAATATATTTCAATTTTGCTTTACGAAATACCTTTTATTACACACAGCGGTTCACAAAAATAAACGCTGAATGCGCGTTTATTCACAAATTAATTAAAACAATTATCATCGACACATAACTAGACACAAAAACATTTATTAGGAAATGACTACGATATCCGTTATTCTCTACCATATCACTTATTGAAAATGAAACAATACAAATAATTCATGCACAATGAGCCATTTTATCCCATTATATATAGGTTTTATGCAAAAACTATTAAAATTACCACACAGTAGCTCCACTCAACCGACCTCTTTCCGCACTGTAATAAATTGAAACTAAGCAATGTGATGTATATCAAACAACTTTTAATTGTTTTGTTGTTGTTAATTTGCTAATTGAATATCTTGGGATTTTTTTGCAGATATTAGAATTATTCTTCGTGAGAATGTAAAGTGAACGCCAGCGCTACTATATAGATCAGCAGGGTGGTCCAAGGTTGTTGTCGCCTTCGCGGGCCACAAAATCAATTTTGCATTGTTCGCGGGCCACAATAGTGTCAGAAATAGGTAAACAGGGCAATACAAAACAAACACTTTCATAGTGCAAACAATTGATCAGTGTTTGTCATTTATCAAGCTAAAACATGCAAAATACGCCTGAAAAATCACTGAAACATGCAAAAGTTTTGCTCTATCTACATTAAATGTAAGATTTCAAACTCTTCATAACGGAGAAAGTGCTCCCGCGAATGTAAGTGCTCTCGAACATCGATGGGGTTCTCAAAGCAAAATTTGGAAATGCTCATTGCTCACATAATAGCAAAATTCTTATTTAGATTACATTTTTCATACCTGCTGAATGATTGATTATCATATTCTACCAAATGTAAGGTACAAGAGAGTAATTACTAATTTTTCTGACATATTAGAATCATATTGTGTAATATTGTTTAGTCTGGTTGCAAAACATCACCAGAAGGAAATATATTCTCAGGACATAACATTATTAATTATTTATTATATTTACTTATTATAAAGTTGGAACATATTCCCAACCAAAAAGATGGAAAGTCAATGAATTTGGACTACCCAAGCACACTATTCAACTTCGCTAGTTGCTTCAGCTAGCCATAATATTAGTCAATTCAGTGACATTAGTCATGTAACAAGATGTCGAAAAGATTTTCAGAATATTTTTAAGACGAAACAACACCAAATGCGGTTTTTCGATTTCCCTTCAGCAAGGGCTACGCGGGCCACGGATAATGACGCTGCGGGCCTGGCTTTGGACAACCCTGATATATATTATGGATACTTCCTAGCATCACGCTCAAATCCAGACATAATCTCGCATTTTTACACCTACATGCACAGATTGGACGTTTGTTGTCGAGTCTATTGAATATAATAACGTACACGAGATTGACAGAACCTTATAACTTATATACCATATAACTTATGACCAAAAGAACCGCAGAAAACGGGACAGCAAAATGATAGTACTACATGTTTTACCATGAAATGTGGGCAGCTGTTTACAAAATGAGTTCTAAAGCAAACTATTATAGGAGAACGAAATTTAAGTTCCATATTATATTGTATATTAATATTAAGAGGGACAGGGGCACAAGCATTTCAACTGGGGTTCTGAAAATAACCATTTTGCAGCACGTAAACTCTCTATCATTAAACGATGCCAAAACAATTCCAGCGATGGTACTATTCTGTCAATTAGTGGTTAGCAAGTTTCGTGTGAAAGTTTGGTTGATGCAGATATAAAATAATAGGTAAATTTGAATTTTAAAAAGCGAATGTTAGTAATTGATGTATTCGTCCAAAAATCGAATTCGAATAATATTGATGAACTTTGAACAATGCTGAATGCTGAAAGTGCATCAACGAAGACTTCTTACAGCGTAGAACACCAAATCATTTCGAATTTAGCGAATAATAGAACAAACTTGATTCATCACATCTGTGGTCTCATTTTGATTATACATAGGCTGCTTGACAATTGAGACTGCAAATACTTTTTAGAAATTGGTACAACACAGTTACGTATGGGAAGCGCGCACTGGATAGGGAAGGAATCTGTATTACTGTGAATTACCGTCAGTATTCAATCGTTATTGTTTTGTTATAGATCATATTATCCTGAGTAACATTCCGAATTAGGTGCTTTCAATAATTTTTGATTCATATTTTTTGTATTTTAATAAAATTCCCCTAAATTTCATCAATTCAACAATTCATGAATCAATTTTTGGTTCTGGTAGTTTTATATTTGCCCAATTTTGGTAAAAACCAACAAAAAAATTTGCCATGTCAACACCTAGGCACAAACGCGAAACAACGATTAACAAATGCTGATCAGGAAGCAATATAATTGACCTGCTTTGCCGACTGCCGGAAGTCTGCTACGAAACATTCATTCAGCCATACAATACGTAGCATTTCACAAGTACATATATAAAGTGTTTGAGCATGTCACCTGTGTCCGTCGTGTGAATTAGTACATAGAGCGAAGAGTTTCGTGAAAAACGTCATCACGATGAAATTATTCAATACGATACCGGTACAAACACTCATTTCACTTACTGGAACTGATTAGGAATATTTGCTTTTCTCCAGCATGTATTTCTATCATGCGAATTTGAGAAATTAAATAAGTTAACTTAAATATGGCTATATTACTTGGATATGTGCGCAACCACCCACGACTATATATTGAAACGTACATGTATCCATCATTTACATTCATATGCACGGTGCTTGGTAGATCGAGTTTTCGGGCAGATGATGTGATGTGTAGCCAGTAGTTCTTGACATCCTCAAGTAAATTCCACAAAACCTTGAATTCTGATTTCTGCGAAGAATAAAGATAAACAGAAATTTATTATTGGCAATGTAGTTCAAAAAATAAAGACATCGTCTATGTGGGATAATCCATTGGAACATTTTTGATTGTTAGAATTATTTTAGTATCGAAACAATGTACCATTCAACACTAATGTTTACTTACCGCTTCGGTCTCGCATTGTTCGCCATCGAGAAATCGGCCGACGGAATCAAACTGACTGACGAGAGTACTGTGAAAATAATATTGTTCATTGCAGAAAGGAAATTTGTTATTCACAAATTCTACCGATACTATTCAGCAAATATAATTTTTAGGGAATTCCGGTATAAATTGTTGGTTCCATTACATTTGAACCCACGTACATTTGAACCCATGACAATTGCACCTGCATGCTATTGCACATATGGAAATTTTTTTTGTTCTACGGATAGTTGAACCCATACTAACCCTAACCCATGGGTTTTAGCACCCGAATATAGATTGAACCCGCGGATATACACGTGGGTTCAAATGTACATGGGTTCAAATGTACGGTCACCTAAATTGTTGAATGGTTGAAGTTTGCAACTAAATCATCAGATGGTCTCTGACGCATCATTGCAATTCAGCGACAAGAATTTACGCAAAAAAAATTATACGTGGTCAACTGGTCACAAATATTTAATCCTGTCCTCTTCACAATCTTCCATTAATTAATATCGCAAATTTGATTTGGGCAACTGTAACATCACGGGGAACTCACTCGTATCCATCCCGAAGCGACTGAAGGATATTTCCATTTCGTCCAGATTGATTTATGAATAATGCTGATATTGTAATCCAATACTTTTTAAATTTTGATTGAATGATCTTAATTCTATTCTTTTTTCCATGTTGATTTGATTCGTTAAAGCTGAAACAAACAATTTTGGCAAGTCTTGTTTGAGGAATTCAAAGCATAACAAAAAGAAGTTATCTGGCAATTGTTTGAATAAATAATCCCAAATCTAATCTACCTGCATGCTGGTTATTCCCAAAAAACATCTACGGAAAAAACATGTTCAAGAGTGTACAATTTAATCTGGAAAGTTGTCAACGATATGCCAGCAACAAATAATTTCTGTGCAACAAATAATTACATGGGTTGTATTTCAAAAGGGAATTACAAAATTGAGTGAATATATCAAGCATTTGCCATCAGTTCCGAAAGTATTTTCGCTAAAATTGTAAAAGAAAGGTCTCTCACCTGCGTAGACAAGGTTTACCCATACGAGGCACCAATAATTGTTCCTTCCATCTCGATAACTTCGTAGATGCTTTTATTTGCTCGGAAACTGAATACCTGGAATTAAAATAAGAAATAAGCTGCTGGTAAATGACAGCTTTACCTATAGATGATATGACCTAAAAAACTCTGTAAATTTGTAATAATGAATCAAGAGTATCCGTATTTGCAACGTTTTTATTTTTGTATTTAATGGCACATTGCTGTTCTAGCGTGACTGCTGTGACGGATATGAGCCTCGTTAGACATAGATAGACCTGCCCACGCATCATAGTGTTTCCTCAACGTTTTTTTTTTAATTTGCCAAGGTAGTTCTGACTGTCTGTGAGCATCCGAGTAAAAAATTTGTTAAGGTAGTTTCGATTCAATTTTGAATGTGTGTGCCATGTCCCACCTTTGAATGTATCAACTTATCACGGACAATTTTTTGTAGAGTATTTGATTTTTATATATTTTTTGGCGTTATACATAAAGTAGACTTCGTTCGCAAGACATAAATTTTTAAAAGTCAACCCTGCCGAAATCGACCGATAATTAGTAGGGTCCGCTGATGACGTTTTACTGAAAACTTGTCGGCGTACTTTTGCATTAGGTTAACGACAATTACAGAGATCTTTGCGTCATTTTCAACCGTGTGCGAGTTCCATTGGGCGTTGTATTTGCCAAACACAACAGTGGTACATACAAATATTTTCGAATATTATGGTTGCATTATTGTAAATAACAGTAAACTTAACAAATCGAGGTTAGAATATACTCAATCTCTATGCCTGACCTATTGCTATACCATAATTCCAAGTGAAATAACGGATACTAGGCTATTTTTTGTCTCAAATCATAAAGCTTTTATGCTTTATTTGGGTTTTGTCTGCTTTTCTGATTCTGTAACCGGCATATATATATATGTATAGTCAATATCAGCATAAATGTACATATGCTTCAATAGAGGTTGAATACCCTACTGGCGAACGTGCGATAAATGTACGTTCTAGAAGGGTTTCTGAAGAGGCCGTTTCTGAACTGCAGTCGATTTTTGTTTTCAAAAGGTAGAAAGCTAAAAATTTTCTTGCTAACCCACTTTTAATACTTTCAGCGAGATCTAAACAATGCATTCTTTCACAGATATTGCCTTTGAATATCAATTTCCCACATTGTATTCCTTATGCTTGTACTGTTGTATCATAGTAATTAGGATACTAGTATTTTAGTAAGTCTGTTTTAAATAAGGCTTTGTTCGTTTTCCAGAAGTCTCCATATAATATATTATTCTCAGATAAAAGCTACAAGTTGCCATCAAAAACCATGATGAAGCTAATACCGAACAGATAACTTACCACGCACCTTCTCGAATACATCAAATGATATGATGCAGTGATCATTACAACAGAAATAAACAACAAGATGATCCTTCTTTTATTTTTCAGCTTTCTCAACATATTCTGCCAACTATCCATAAATAATTGAAGGCTCATATCTGAAAATAACATAAATCCATACCAAAAATAGACAGCAAGAATGGCTATCGTTACTGCATCACCGTGTTTCATGCTACATGCTGCGACAGCGTACGACTAACCGAGCAGCACCTTTCGATATGCGTCGGTTCCCATGAGAGATGGAATAAACCTCCCGTCTAATTTAACATTGCTAATAAGAGAATTGAGTTTGAGCCTTTTCTCAGCTCGCTACTCTAATATTCGACTGAATCCTTCTGCTCAACTATAAGAGTATTGAAACGACTGCGTTGTTGTGACATTCACTGATTTCACACAACAGTGTCAATCCCATCAGCCTCTTCCTGCTCTTGATGTCAACGAGTGTTGAAAATCTAGCATCACATAAATGAGTGTAACCATGTGAACAGGGAGTTAAATAGATTGTGGTTACCAATATTTAGCTGTATAAATGGTCAATTCACCAACTACCACGCTTTCAGTTTTTCTTATTTCAGTTAAACATTAACGAATTGATGTTGTAGTTGCCGAAACAGAACTACGACAATGTTACGGATTGTAGTTACGCTTCAATAGTTGATAACAATAAAGTGGGAAATTGGATACTTCGGTTGCGAATAAGTGGTTTAATTCAAAACAATGTGTCGTTATGTCTGACAGAATTTCTCGGACAAACTAGCAAGTATTTCTGTGTACGATGACTATCGATTGCTCACTTTTTATAAAATATTGTCAAACATGGTGATCCAAAAAACAAAACCCATTAAATTTCAAAAAATGAGGCCAATTTTTTCTGCACTAACTTCAACAATGAAATTATTAAAACGACTGTGCTGTTATTATGTTTACTGATTGTACATCAATAAGATGAATGCCTAAGACTATGATAAATGTTTCGACAATCCCGACTACATTAACATTCCTCACCTAAAATGTTTGAATTGAAAAACCAAGAAAGATTACCACGTGAGCTCAGCAACTTTAATCAAAATAAAATTGCGACACAACAGACTACTATTTGATATAAATTTATGAAAATACGAGAGAAAATTGGAGGATAGAATTAATTAACATTGAAGACATCTGCCTCGCAAATGCTTTGTTCTAGTCCCGGGCATACCATTGTCTGTCTGTCGTGCTATATTTATTCACGGTTAAAAATAAAGGATTTCAAATTAAACCCGGAGCCTCGTTATGTCATAAATCCTGAAATATATATTTGAGTTAATCCAGTATAACTTCATAATAAATATATGTTTACAAAAATTTTGAATTACTAGTCTGAAAATAGCTAGCTTTTTACTGACATTTTATTACAAATAGTTTCGGGAGCTTTCAATTACACCTACGACATGTGCACGTCAGAGATTTCGCTTAATTGGCAGTTATTTATAGAATTGGAAAATGTCGCGGAACTAGACTTGTAGTAAAAGTTTTTATGCCGAAGCCTCAAGGATTTACTTTTGAGGTCAAACAGCGCCTTAGTAAACGAAGCCATAAATTATGTGGGATAATTACGGTGTTAACGTTTTTCGTTGAGAGAAACAAAAAAATCTTCGATTGGTACCAAGAAAACTTAAACCTATCGTTTTTCGAAAGTTGTTAGTACTGGACACAATACAAGAGCCATATTCAATTTCATTTTATTGATTTTACTCTACTCCCAAAATCTATAGTTCACGAAATGTTACTTGTCGATCATTTATTTATCTACTAATTATGAAATCTGCAGTTTTATATTTCGTTTTAGATTGTTATGCAAAATGTTACAACATCTTTTGATAGTCACGCTTGTGACATTGAAGTCTAAAACAGCAGTTTTGTATCGCAATGATCACAACACTGCTGGATCGCACTTTGAATTTCTGCTGAAACAATGTTTCGTCGTTCGCATTCACTCTTTTGTAATAGATTATTTATCAATTTGCACCTGCCTTTAGTTTTGTTTTCTCCGTGCCCTGATAACGCGTACTTCAGTCTTCGATTGCACAATATGTACGGCTTGCTTTAACTAATATTCTGTATTTGTGGGCACGACAACCTAGTGAACAAAGCGTTAGACATCGCCGCCTAGTATCTCAAATATATTAATATCTTCAAATCCCATGTCCACTCAAGGTGTAATAAATTGGGCAGGCATTGTCGAACCAAAATGTTCCTGTCTTTCCTAACTATAACAGATTCTCACCTACCAGTGCTGGCTAGGTGGGAAGGCTGGCAGTTACAACTTACAACATGTATATACACACAACATGTTGTATTGTGATATGCTAAAAAAAGTATATGCGTAGCAATACAACATGGATTTGATAATTATCTAATTACAAAAGTTGAATTAATATTCTAGTTGTTAATCGACGAGCGCGCTGGATCAGTGGATCAACCAACCAATTTTGTTTTGGTTTCTTTTAATGACCCAAAAGTTAGACCTGTGACGTCAACTGGTGATCCTAACAGACTGAAAGAGGCGTTCAGAAAGTAAATATATATTATGAACATTTACTTAGGATTAAAACATTTTATACTTTGCTATGAATATATTATAGTGATCATAACAATATCATAAATCATAAATGATGGTAATAAATCTTTAAAATCAGACTCTATTTTCGCTCAAAGTCAATGCCACATTAAATTATGGCCCAACTCTAGCTTGGTACACATACTACGTTCCGATGTCCGCCATCTTGATTCACATACTACGGAAGTACCCACAATTATTCATGCTAGTGTCAGGTGTCAGCTGTAATTTGCAACAAGTGCTGAAAATGTAGCTTCACATAAATTAGTGGAACCAAACAAAGAGTTAGAGAGATTGTAATTACTAATAAATAGTTCATCAATTTACAAAGTTCAATTCACTTTATGTTTTACTTAAAGTTGAACTATCATGCCTTCAGTTTTTCTTCTCTCAGTTAAAGTTCTTAAAAATCAATAACATGATGTAATAGTTGTCGATACTAATCCCCTTAGGTGGCCTATGCACTGATCTACAAATTATTGATTAGATAGCGGGAAGGATATTATTTATTAAAACCATGAATTGTGCGTGCATTGTGTCTTGTGTGACCAGGTCCCAAAACCACTTTGTCATCTCCAAACTTTCTACTGTTCTGTCAGTCATAATATTCAAAAAGCTGATGCTCGACTGATTTTTTTGCTCAACAAAAACGCGGTATAAAATCTGATTAACCCAAGAAGAGGTGCTATCGGGTATAGAAACATTAAAATAATATGCAACGAAATTGAAAAATTACAGCTATGTCGAAAATCCTTGAGATTTCGACAAATTTGTTGAATTTTAATAAATTTCATGGTGTACCCACGGGACAATTTTACTTTTTCAGTTGCAAAATAAAATGAATACACGAAAATATTGAGGGTATATACGGACTTACTGAGAAAACTGCCGAGTGATCTCCGCTTCATAAAAACACTGTTATCCAAACATCTACTCTATCCCTCTATTATACTGTACAGAACTGCGACAGCTTCAATAGCTGAGAACAATGAAGTTTGACATCGTTGTACTTATAGATGGTGCGATTAAAAAGACGATAGCCGCTCGCCGTTATGCCTGATAGAATTACCCAAATTCTGTATGAATGAAATAGCGCGTAACGGGGTGATCCAAAAATGAACACATTAATTTTCATTTGATATTTAGGGGATAAAAAAGTGTTTGCTGTTGTTTGCTGTCTGATTCTGTTGCTCTGATCCTATCTGATGAAGACATGCTCATAGTTCCAAATACATGTATTGCAATTGTATATATTTACAAATACAAAGAACAGTTCCCACTCATGACTGATAAGTTAGACATAATCTAAGATTCAATGCACGCACAGCGCGTCGATAATTCTAACAGTCTATTGTTCTAGTTCCTTTTTCGGATAAGAAAGCTGAAATTATGATTATGAGACAGAATTTGTGTGTTCAACAGCGTTTGGAAAGAAAAAGATTTGGCGTTGGTTCTTAAACTCAGCTGACAGATTACAACAAATGTTTATCTCTGATACACTTCGTTTCACATTAATGAATTTTGAAGCGCTGAAAAAAAATACGCGTGTTGCGTTGATGAGCCTTTCCGGCTGCAATTATGATGAGCCTCTTAGGGCGCTTAAAAAATAAAAATGAGGATTTCACTTGCGTTTATGCAAATACATCCTAAAGCGCTGATTCGGAATACGATCGTTTTAAATCCTAACTAACAAGTGCGGTTACGTGAAACTAACTACTTTTCCCCTATATGCCTTTGCGTAGGTGGATCCGTATGCGTATTCTGCAAGGATGCCGTGGCAAGAGTGTAAACGGCTATTCTATTCAATTCAAGAGTTACAGAAATATATTTGTGTTCGTGTGAAGCAAGACACTTGAATGGAATAGAATAGCCGTTCACAAGCATTTTACAACTGTATACAGTTGTATAATACTTGTTTGAAGAAGTCTGACTTCGGCCAGACGAAACGTTACAGAAATATATTTGTGTTCGTGTGAAACAAGACTCTTTAGCATGAAGCATTTTACAACTGTATACTTTAGTAACATTGACATTAACGTTAAGCTGAGACAGTTGTAGGATTTATGTCGCCTTTTCTGTCAAAAAAAAAACAGTTCTTTCCAGGAATTTGGGCCTGTTGTAGTGTTAAACTGTGTTTCTCCACTATCTTAATATCAACATGAAGGTTTTGTAAAGTCACTTTGTAGATGTACCCCGATGAGAAATTCTACCATCCAAAATCCCCTTTTACTGGCCACTCCAATGGACATGCTTCGAAGCAAACTAAAAATATTTATATGCTATTTCAACAATTTAGCTCAGTGGTTCTCAACCTTTTTTGAGTGTCGGTGGCAAATTTCAAAGTTGCAAAGAGCCGCATAAAAAACGCAAATTAAAATACCAACAAAACAAAACTCAGCCATGTATTTTATAATAACATCAACAAAACTCGGTGTAAAAACTAATTTAACGCTAAACTGAACATTAGCTTTGACTTTTCTGAAGTTTGAAAAAGCGAGGCGCAATCGTGATTGATGCATTCCTCCGCAATATATATAACAATAGCTAGCTTCATATTTTCATAATGATGCCTATTTTAATTTAAAAATACTTCTCCTTCCAATCACATTTGAAGGTTGAAGGTTTGTTTGACATTTTGTCTTGACAAACTAACAAAGAAATATTTTGCTCGAAAATACCAAAAATTTGCACAGTGTACGGGACAGCCTTCTTGGATTACTTGAAACAATAAATTCAATGTATTGAAACGTGTGCTGAACATTATTCATTGAAAAATTTTCACCAGAAATACTTGAATTTCAGAGGATAAGGAGATTATCCGTATGAAGAATAGTTAAGAGCCGCATGCGTACTGAGCTGACGGCTTCTAAACTCCGACTAGAGATCTCAACAAAAAACGCTAGTCATTCGAGATACCTAGGACCCCAAATACCATTCTAAAAAATAGGATATTCAGAAGGTGGCAAGAGCAACGTTTATTCTTTCTGGAAAACAAGCCTGTCTTTCCTGCGGTACAGATGTCATTTAATAAGACCCTACAACTGGTCCCAGCCAATTATTATTATTCAAAATATGCCTTTTTGACACACTATCACAGCATAATTGGATTGCAAACGTCCTTACCAATAACAGTACAATAAGTGAACAATGAGTGCCTGACTAGTGACTACGAAAAGGTTATAATCGGTTCGTAATAATTTTTTCAAGATCTTTTAAATAGAATACAAGGGACACATCTCTGGAATATCAAAAGCACTAAAAAATAGCACCAGGCTATGTTATAGTACAGTTGTAAAATAAAAATATTAAATATAGAACCACAGTTGTTCTGTCTTCAACGTTATTCTAAACTTTCCCCTAAACTGGCAAAATCCTAAATCAATATATGTAGTGTTTTGGGTTGTTGGGATAGTTTATTTATAATAACCAAATATATGGCTTTAAAAAAACTAAAAAACATCTTAATCGAAACACAAAAACAGGCAACATTCACTGATGAGTATTGCCAAACTTAATTGAACCACTGTCTACTAATACTCGAAACAGCTAGAATCTAACGAAAAGATATCAAAATATCTCTTCTGAGGTTCTTTACGAGTCTCGAAAAAAGTTATCTCCACAATCGTCATCGTTTTTACCTAATTGCGCGCAGTAACATAATATTTGCGCTAATCGTTTTCTTTCAAATTAGCTATTGACTTTGCTTGACACAGACGAGTATTTAATCGAGATTACCTTGTCATCAATAAAAAACGTTTGAGTAATTTATATAATTGCCACGCAGATGTCACACACACGCCGGTACCATTACATTCACGCGACTCGCTGAACGAACTTGGTCGGTTCTAACTACACTTCGACTAATCACATTCACTAAAAGCTTCCATTAAGTTCCATAAGCAATTTCTTCAGTTTCATGAATCATTCATACAATGCTTTAAAAAACAAGAAAAATTTATCGCAATAGCAAAGTTATTTTTATTTTCGATATGAAACAAATTATTACAGCAGTACATGCACAATAAATAAAATCAGTGTTACAGGTGTTTCAGAAAATATGAAAGTCTATAATAAACCAATAAAAACGTTAATAATGCTGAATAGAAATATTTAGCGCTAAGTAGGCGTTGTTTCCATACGTCGACGGATTTGATGAATATGTCTCAAGAGGGGCAGTTTTGGATCAAATAAGACATTATTATTAAATGTAACCTAATTCTCAATGAAGCGATCACTTTTAAGTTTGCAAGTTCATAAAAAATTCAAATCTGTAGAAAATGACGTATTCACCCTTCAAAATTTTGTAAAAATCTCGTTTTTTTTTTTATACTTTTAATGCTATTGGCCTTCGCTTGGAACAAATGACAGGCATATTTCGCCATCGCCTTGTTGCAGTTGGTAGGTTCATAAACAAAAATCATAACCTACAAATCTACCACAAAAACAGTTGAATATGATATTGAATATGCTACTGAGACAACACCACCTACTGAAGCTTAAACTAAAATATACCATAGTTCGGTCATCGATGATCTATTTTTTGCATTTCGGGTGGATCCAGAATGCCTTTCACTACAAACTTTTCACCATCGTTTTCCCATAATTGACCTTTATCAGCCATATACCAACATTCTACATCTCTGTCCAGATTATAGTCTCTCAGCGTATGATAGGAAACTTCAATTGGATTGTGCCTGTTATAAATTAAAAATTAGAAACACATTTTGTGTGGTGTTCAATAATTTGTGTATAATTTTGTCCGAGACCGAAAATGCTTTATGCATGGTGAGAAATTATTGTCAAGTGAGAAATCTATTTGTTCTAGAGATAAATTTCCCCCTAGTTAGCGCTGGGAATGGTTAACCGGTTAACCGATTTTAGATGATTAACGGTTACGATTTATTTTAATCGTTAACTGACATCTCAGGTATAAATCATCTTTATAATGTACAATTTCTTCAGGAATGATTACTCCATCGCAAATTTATTTATTGTAGCGTTTAATGTGAAAAAATATCACTAACTGTATTTGTAAAGACCAAATGAAGGTGAAAAATAATTGAAGTACCAAGATCGCTGATTATGAAAATTTGACAATGATAAATTCATAATCAGTTTTCGGTAAAAGCATATTCTTCGGTAAAAATATATTGTTTTCTTGCAAAATCGTCTATTCAATGTGCGCAGTTGATGCTGTTGTTTTTTTTAGATATCTCAAAAAAGAATTTGCGCATTGGGCACTGTAAATTTGTCACATAAATGACATTGAATAACGGAAACTGTTTCACTTAAATACTTCCATATGTCCGAAGCACGCTGCATATCTCTTGCAGCAAAAGGATCACGAAACGAACCATATTCGTCAATAATTTTGAGAGATACCAGGATAAGATCACTCGAAATTAATTTGTAACCATTGTGACGTGATAAGCTAAAATACCAAATTATTACGTCAAACGTAACGTAATTTCCCCCGGTTAACAGTTAAGTGTTTTCCCTGAAATTCCCAGTCCTACCCCTAGTATTTGCATGTAGCAGTACTAATATTTTACTTATTTAGTATTAACGCAATGCAGACGTATGCATACATAACAAGTCATTGAACATGTACAAAAGACAAAGTACAAGTTGCATTTATTATACAAGCAAATGTTCCGCTAAAGATGGATAACAAATGAGATTAAAATATTTTTTACGAAAACATTTTGATCATTGGAAGCAAAATTATCATGTAGCAATATTCCGTTATAATAAAGTCGATGAGAAGCTGAGGAAGTCTGACTTTGGTAGAACGAAACGTTACAGAAATACATTTATATTAGTGGGCAGCAGGACTCTTGAATTGGATAGTAAGTCATATTTATACCTGCTACAGCATCAATGCTGTATACGCATACGGATCCACTAGCATAAAGTCATAGAGGCAGGATAAAGAGTTAGTCTCGCGCAACACAATTCAAAGTTTCTTTTTGTTGTTGTTCTTTATAGGTAGCATCGTTGAATATATTCTAATTTAATAACATTGATCTGTGATATAGTGGGTTCATAAAAGTAACACTAACATACCTGTACCACAACACTGCTGTTTTGCCGTCCGATCTAAAATCTATGCTTGCCGGTACTTTCGCTTTTGTTTTAAACCTGGAAAATTGTCCCAAAACACCAACCGCATTCTCTGTCAAACCATCTCCTCTAAGAACTGCGAAATCTAGATGATCTCTCACAAATTTGCTTTTTGAGTTTATTCTGCTGATCACCTGTAATTCAATAATGAGCTGAAAGTGCGAAGTTGAATAATTTGGATAACCATTTCCGGTAATGTAACGAAAGATAAAAATGTTTAGTCGAGTCTTGAAATCAAATGAGCCACATTTTCGTACGATGTTACCATTGAATCACCCCAGATATCTGTACTTCCATGGAAATTATTGAAACAATTAGCCTATATTTTATTTAGTGATGAGATTACAAATTTTGAGAACGGGTCATTTTTTGTATCGAACTCACTAGCAACAAGTTCTTTCATTTCGGAAACCATACCAAACTTATAGCTCTCAAAGGCAAGATTGAGTTTGATTATGATCACGGAATTCAAAGAATGAATTTGCACGAAACCAGCAAACCCCACGAATCTTGCCACTAATTTATCCCGGGACAAATTTTTACCGAAAGAATTTTTCAATATAGAAGAACAGATGAGTTTTGTGAAAGGACAGTAGTTGAAACGCAGAAACTATTTGACAAACTTAGTTGATAGTGGGTCATTGCATTGATAGCCCGGCAAATTACCCTATCACAAATATAATTATAAACTCACTCTGAAAACGACTTTTCTCTTTATATGGACGAAAAGAGTTGATCTGAACTTTGTAACTGGATTCACTTTTAATACAACACCTTTGTAGCGTGTTGTTCCGTATTTTCCGAACACTAACGATTTTCTGACACCTTCAGCCGTCCGAAATACAGCTTCTTTCGAAGTTATCTGCATTACAAATATGGCGTAAGCGTCTGGTCATCAGAAATTAGGTGAAAAAATGAGCAAGTTAGGAGAAAGACAATATTCATATTTTAAGTTAAAACCAAACTTCCCATTTAACAAATGAGGTACCGATACGAATTGTAGGAATATATAGCTTTATTCAATTAATATTTTACTCAAACATATCGGATTAAGATTTATTTGCGAATAATCAGACCAACTCACAACTATGGTCATGTTCAGCTCATGTATGTTGATTCCAATCTTGTTTACGTACGTACGACTCGATCGAACGCTTTTGCCTGGGGCCTTTGATGTGACAAGTTTTCCGTTCACTGTAATACCTTTTTCTTGGTCGTGAAGGAGGCTAATTGTCTGTGATGAATAATTAAAAAAAGGAAGGTAATATGGACTCATGGATGGTTTTGCAATTTTTTTGCTGTTTCTAGAGAGATATATAAAGGATGTTTGTTTCGTGAAGAATTGCTATTCTGTGAAACTTATAAAACAATCCATTTTAAATTTTTAGAACATATCGATGGAGGAAGTGCTGTAACGTTATTCACATTTTTTCTGACTCAAGGATTCGGTTACTTCACCCATAATTTTGCAGTTTGCTTGCGCACATTAGTATGACATTCGAAACATTTTTTTTTTAATTTCATCTGGTATTGTGCTGACATTAAGTAACCATATTAGCCATCTAACCTCCTAAAATTCTGGACTTCGTGTCCGTTTATTTACTAATTACTTTCCAGTCAATAATGTTATAAATAATTCTATCGATTCTGGACCACTTACTTGTCCATCTTGTCCTTCCCAGTTAAAACACAAAGTAATCTGTTCTTCAATATCAATAACAAAATGGGGATCTCCAAAAAATAATAAGCTAGGTCGCGAAGCGGTAAAAGGAATAATCGTTGAAAACGGAATTCGTCCGAACGCTGGAGTTACAACGGATCCTTCAGGTACGCTTCTAGTTGTAATAGGAATGGTGGTTGGAACAGGTGTTGTAGATGCCTCTTGAAGTCGTTGTGTTTCTTCCTCAATTTCAGAAGCGATTGTATCGTCAACTTCTTTTAGATTGCCTGGTTTGGAAACTACCAATGCGGTATAATCGTTTACCACAAAACTGTTTCTGTGTAAACAATATATATAAAGAGTGATGAGATTTAAATTTTAAAAACAGGTTCTTTTTTTGGTATCGAACTCATTCACAACAGGATCACTCATTTTATAGTTCTGTATCAATACAAGATCATAACATAGGTTTACATAATAAGAACAACTGAAACGTCATTTGACACTACGAAAACTACATTTACATCGAACGCTTCCTATAAGTCGAATACAAAACACCATATATAATGCTTACGACCATTTCCTGCGTCTAAGGCCTAAAACAAAACCACAACAAAAACAAGAATTGGTTATCACAGCTTTCTAAAACGGAATCCCATCACTTTTCAGTTTATTTTCTCTTGAGTGCACGGAAAGTGCCAGTATTCTTGCAATATCACGTTTGTATAAGAGGTCTTTCGGTTTGAGCTTAAGTGATTGCAAATGTGTAAAGCAAATTTGGCAATAATCCCAGACCGATTTGATATTTTCCAACTAGTTTTAAACCCAAAATCACAAACATAAGGGCATGATGTTTAAATTTTTAATGTTGGTGTCGTTATTCAAGTTAAACTTTTCTGAGTATAGGCTCGTGTGATAGCTCAAGTTAGAGTATGGATTGAGTCACCCTACATTGTAGCATATTTCATAATTTCAGAATTCGACAGTTTTCGCGCCTGAAAAATTGACCCTGCTGACTTGTTGGTTGAATATTTTCATCATTTGCTCAATAACTGGACAATGCGGGAAACTTACTCTCTTGATATATTAGTTACTTTTTCTTTCAACTCATCAAGTTTCGTAGGATCTGTTTCGTTCTCCAATTCTTTTAGAGTTTCTACGAGTTTCAGGTAGTTTTCTTGTCTCTCGATTAAATCTTGCAACTAAAATAAATCATAAATCACCATTAAGATCATGAACATAAAGTATACCCCGAGTTAGCATGAATAAAGCTTTACTACGTATATATTTTTTACGGTTATCAATTTCATTATTATCAATGTAAAATTATGAGATAACACGCAGAAAACCCGACTGAATCATGTCAATGCAAAATACGAGAATATCGGTCGGAGACCGAAGACTTATCGATTGAAGTAACCTGGTTTAGAGTGAAAGACACGAATAAATTCCGTGTAAACTATTAATAAAAGATGGATCACCTCATCCTCATTTTCATCGCAAGTGGGGAAAAGACTTTCTTCCAAGTAGAGGTCTTCACCATCGGTTTTTGCTGAATATGAATTTTTAGCTTTTATATTATTTTGTGTACAATAAGATTTTTTGATTCACTCCTGCAAAATATATATCCTGTATCGCAAGCCAGATATACTATTTTGGTAACGAGTGCAAATCTTGTTTTTCATCTGGATCAATCTTTATACTGTTTGTTAATTATTTAAATATCTTGAACTTTTTGACGAAATTTAGTTTAGAAAACACGTTCTAGTCTAGTATACATTGTGAACAACTTGAAACAAATGTGTATTTAATTTCGAAAACATTCAGTGCTTATTCAGAATAGCAGCCGATTGCATTGTTAACATATTTAAGATATTTCGTGATATCATCCAATACAACAATTTGACCTCGTAATTTTGACAGGGTGTTTCGAATATTGCATAGCACACATGGCACACTCGCCCCACTAATACCACTTTTCAATTGTACGAATCATGCTTCATAGACTTGCTCTAACCGTTAGCCTAACGTATGATATCTATTCCGATCTAGAACATACCATTGATCCCACTTCTCGTGCTTACTTTAACTATTTGCCAAAATTTTCAAATCTATCCTACACCAGGTACAAGTGGTACGTGTGTGGTACAGGTGGGATACGACGTTTTTAGGGTAGCAAAAAGTGATATTCTCCCAAATGATGCACTCACCAGAAAATGTCACGTCGACTTCATCGTCTTCTCCTGTGGCGTCTGTTTTAATCACACAGATAGGAGTATCCGCAAATTCACCAGCTACGACGATTTCTGTTCCTTTCTGATATTGTTGAAAATTTAGTGCAGTTGTTGGTATAAGCTGTAATGCAGTACAGACGGGTAAAAAGATGATGTCTTTAGCATTTAATGATTAATAATAATAAAATATAAAATAATATGTATAAATGTATAAAATAATGTTATTAAAAGCATTGACTCACTCGTCCACTTGGGTAACGAATCTGAACCTCGCGTAGAACTGGATATGCGATTGTTTTGAAGAAATTATTAATCTGAAAATAGAAGGTTTGTACGTTAATTAAATATTTTATTCACACCTCATGTAATTAACAATGTAATTGTGATCGCAATGTAACAAGTAATAATATTTAGAAAATAAAATAAAATTATTTTCATGGTTCATAATATACATAAAACATATCCATAAAATCACTGTCATCAAAGTGTTACATTATTATAATGGCATTTCTTCTTAGTAGGATTCGATTTCCCCCGCTTGAAAGTATTGACTTTAATAGCTATCTACTGATATCTATCTATATGTGGCTCTTGGTACATCAGTAGTTGTTTTCAATTCTTCTCTCACTACTCTCACGTTTTTTATTTGAGTGGTCGACTACTTTCTTCGAAGTTTAAAATGCTTAATGAAATGTTTAAGAAACTATATATCCGCGAACAGGAATCAAGGGGCTTCGTTTCAAAATATCCATATCTGTCTTACCTGTACATTAGCATCAATATCTTCATGTATTTGAATGAATGTTCCCTGGTTTTTATGGGCGATCGATGATAATACTTTGGAATTGGCCATTGCGCCATAACCAGTAATATGAATGCCAAATTTATTGCTGTAAATAAATGAAAGGCATAAATTTATTTTGTTCTATTTAACCCAATTGCTGAACATTTCTGAACGCTTTATCTATTGCAAAGTAATAGTTGTTATTGAAGAACGGCAGATAATCCTTCGTTTTCAAACAATTTTACACAATGTGGACAAATTATTTCCATGTTCATATTAATGATAAAATCATCGTGATTTCGTTTTAATAAGCTTGGCGGTTTGTTGTTGTAAAATTGAGAAAACAGATTTATTCTGTTTCAGTATTGTTGACGCAACGTGTTGTACCAATATACTATATATAGGCGAAAATGTTATTGGAATATCCGGCTAGCCATATTGCTTAGTTTAAAAAAGTAGGCAGACATCTTATGTAAAAATTCATGAAATTGCCTTCTGGTTATTTTAATGTTTATTCGTGCCCACCACTTCTTCCAGTGTCGGCTACATCAAAACAGCTGCTTGTTTTAGTGTCCACGAAAAACATAACAGGTCCGAACTATTCGATTTGAGGTATTCATTATTAGTCTTCTTTATCACCAAATAAATGCTTATTTATTTAATATTCAATACCTGTTAAAACTTGTTATCGTACTGATCACAGTATCTGTACCGATTTCTTCTTGTTGAGATCGACCGCCATCCGTCAAAACAAAAACATAATCAGTTGAAAAGTGAGAATTTATGTCTTCATCTAAAATATGAATAACATGATGTTACTAACCAAAGTGGAAAAATAAATAAAAGGTATAAATTTACAAAATGGTTCATAATGAATTTTTTTTAATGGTCAATTTGGTTACAATATAGAGATGTAGCGACATTTTCTATCCAATGTGGCGTTGAAAATACAGTCTATGCTGACCCCACAAGTAGGCATGACAGTGCCTACTTGTTTTCCTGCACAATGAAAGATCTCGAATCACATAAATTGATCTTTTTTACTCTTGCTACAGCATCCTTACATTATACGAATCCATTAGCGCAAAAGCATTCACAAAAATGCTGGTTAGGCTTGCATAGCCTCTATTGATGGTTGTATGAATTGTATTGCTCAATATAAATATAAATAATTATTAAATCCAATATTTTTAACATTTTTCATTAAAATACAACTAAAAAATTCGTTCAAATAATTTTATGAGATGCCCTAATCGTTGACGATTAGTACTCGTACATACCTTCAACATATCCATCGATAACATTTATAGCTGCTTCGAGTCCTTTCAGTAAATCCGTTCCTGCCTGAGCTGAAACGGAATTCAAAAATCGTTTGGCCGCCGCGATGTTTGCGGCAGTTGCTTTTACCATGATGCTACGACTATCTTCACCAGGGTGTGGATCCCAACTTTGCACTTTTGAGTTGAACATCAAAATTGCAAAAGAATCCTGTGAAAAATATTGAACTGGTGATTAACATAGCAAACAAGTGTGGCATATGTAATTTTGTACACGTTTTTTCCCGTCAGATGAAATTCATTTAAACTTAAAACTAGGGAATCCAGCTGCACGAAATCAAATAAACCGTATTTCACTATCAAGCATTATATCGTATATAACGAGTTACGTATTACACATTATTATGACGCCATTGAGTGTGGAACCACGAATGAGGAACTTGGAAGGTTATCGAGCATCGAACGGGTTATGGTTCTTTTCAGACCGACCTCAACGGGGCCCTTACCCACTTCGAAGATGGTATGAGAAATGACTTGGTAATCAAAGCAATCATCGACTTAGAACTTTGTCTAAACCTTAATTATTAAATTGAGTTTTACGACAGACAGAAAAAATTTCTGTGAGCTTTGTAATTGCAAACTCTTTGAGAATGAATAGTAAGTAGTAAATTTATTCCTCCTTTCAATAGACTTACTTCAGAATTTAATTCATCAAGAATTTTGTTCATGCCATTTTTCATGTGCATCAATTTTCTTCCAAACATCGATCCTGAATTATCCAACAAAAATACTACTCTCTTGTTCATTGGTTCATATTTAGGTACGAAGAAATGGAGAAAATTCCTGAAAATATGTAAAAACTGCATAACTTCCCTAATACACGCGTTTTAATGCAATTTAAAAACTTTAATTTTAATTAATATACAAATATATATAAATAATAATAAAAATTGTTTAAATATGAATAAGTTATTGACATTATTTTTGAGTTTGGTTAAATTCATCGACACAAGCAAAGATTTTTTTCCAGATTACTAAGCCAGCATTGACCAAACCTTTTACGCTGGTAAGTAGGTTAGTAGGCAAGAGATTTTTGTACAGATGGTGCATAAGGTGCCATTGTACAAATTGTGCACTTCTTCACACGAAAGACAACGGCCACACTCAAAGTACCCAACTTTACTAAGAACGATAATAACTGGTTATGGTGGATAATTTTTTGGTATAATTAATATGTATGTGTTATTATGCGGTAAAAAATTATTTTTCAAGCATATAACTTTTAGGAAGATTTTTAGTTGTAGCAATGCATATTATCATTTACATCGTAATGTATTTGAAATGTATTGACCTGAAATGTATTGACATAATTCCGCATACTCTTAAATTCACACTTACTGATCGAACGCAACCATTTCACTAATTTTATCTCCTGGCCGAACAAGATCATATTGAATAGCAAATTTTCCATTCAGTCCGTTTGGTGATAAAAGTGTTTGTTGTTCCATCGTAGGCGAGAACGTTATCTTGGCTGAATTTCTAAATTATGGAACAGAAATATGAATTCTCAAACAAAAAGAAAGATGCAAATTGTTACTGTAATCATCACTATTTGAATAGGGTACTCGATTTACATATATCTGATACATAACTTACAAAATACTGAATATAACGCTAGTTGTCAGCTGTGATGTACGTTACCTATTTACTGCAGTAGTCTAACGTCTAAAACCAAAAATGGGTTGAGGTTCAGGACATTCAAAGAACGGGTTTGCACGGGTTCGTCACGAATCCCACACCTGGATGCATTGCCGTGTTGAAATTACTAGTATGTGGAGGCAATGTTTATTTTTCGGTTGTCAACAAATGTAACTTGCAGGTGACCACTCAAATACGCAATAAATCAGTATAGTATATAAGAGTAAACTCGTTACCCTGATTCAGAAATCTTTGTTCCTTTCAAATGAATTCCCTTGGACAAACTGCTCTGTTCTGTGCGGAAATTCAAAACTTTAAGATCACTTAAAGGCAAACTTTCCCAAATATTAATTTCAATATCAAACGACTTGACGGCTTGTCCAGGCTGCACATTGATTTCGTGATGATATCTATGATTGAGAATTGATATTAAGTGAGATACCCAGTCGATATGGTACCTAATTTCAAAAGGAGCATACGTGCTCAAATGTCTTTCAAGTAAATGACAGAGCAATGCTTAAGTATATGAGTGCAAAGGTTAAATGGTTAATTAACTGCAGGCAAGTCTAGGGGACATACATATAAATCTGTTGTCTAATCATCCAAATAAGATTGGATTTCCATATTTATCCCAAGAAAAGCCGATAAGACGACCTAATCATATGGTTTACCACGGCCTCTCGTCCGGTTGCCAGTCCATGTCAAGTATGGGATTAGTTAAACCAGTTATTTATTTCAGATGCATGAATGTGAGGGTGGAGAAAACCGTAACCGACCAGTAGTTACGTCAACAAACAAAATGCTTCATATCTACATAACAAGTCAGATCCTACGACGTAGCAATTCACATTGATATTGGTGAACATGGGTTTGTCGAAAAGATGGCGGCCTGGTGGTATGTCATGTGGTGGCGCAATAGGCTCAAAAATAGTAATATTTGGGACAAAATATCGTGGGCCATCAGATTCACAGAGAAATAAGGATATGCTCTTATGGACTTCTTCCGTCTCCGAGGGCAAATTTAGTGTCAATTAATCCATTAGTTGCAGTGAAAAAAAGCGATTTTTACAACAACAAGAACGATAGCACAATATTTTGCTAAACCATCCTTGACTTTACCTTCCAACCGATCGGACTAAAGGTTGTTGATATTTGATTTGAAAAACAACGTCTTCGTCTCCTCGCAAATTTAGTGAAGTTTGAAATATTTTTGAACCCTCATCTTGAGAAGACAAATGTCCAAAAGAAAGACCTTCGCGCTGTAACACAGATAATTTATTAATTTAAAAGATTTTATCATGATATAAAAAAATTGATATTCTCAATGTTACTCATTCCAGGAAAAAATGTCAATTTAAAATGGCAAAATTTGCTTAAAACGCATTAGTGCGCAGCAATTACTTTTGGACACATGCACTTGAACAGGCCAAGCCCAAACATTATTTAATACAAAGCCTCAGTGAAACATTTAAATCGAAATATGCAACAATTTGGTTGATCCCTATTTTTTCAAAAAAAAAATATTTACTTTTACATATGAGTGTAAAATATTTTAGCAGTCAGAGAATATAAAGAACTTGATTTAATTTTAAGCTATTCGATGTTTTATAACATTTCAGACTTGAATATTACTCATTATATTTCCCTATCTTCTACATATAAAACAATAAAATAAAAATTGACAAAATTATGTTTATGAACCGACCTTTCCAATTTCGTAAAACGTTTTTGCTTCTCCTAATTGCTTGATTTCTCCTGAAAATGTATCTCCGTCAACAGTCATGGTAAAATCAGTTATAAATGCATTTGGTGGAATTACAATAGAAAATACAGATTCTTTTGATACCCAACCACTAAAATAGAAAAAATTATTCAACATTGTATATATTGTATATTATAAGTTTATTAATTATATATGTTTGAATTACTTTTAATTTCCACAAAAACGTGAAAGCTGAAATTTTATATAGTTTTAAAAATATACCTAGGTCTATGTGTAATATATATCCAAATATTGTGTTTTGAATAATAAGTAAAAAAAGCTTGAAGTTCACAAGAAGATTTTCTCAAAGAAAAGTCACGCACACCCACTCAGAAGTAATCGAGGTCTTCTGCTAACAATTTACGACCAACAACTAAAACGTCAAGAGCATCTACTAATATTATTATAAACAACTATAATTGAAAGTATAAACGTTGAATTACTTGAAACGGAACTGCATTACAACGCTCATGAGTATTTCTATCCATCTATCCGTAAGCTTACAACAGCGTTTCTTCAATTTCAAAATATTAGGCATGCATAAATAAGAGCGTTCTTCCCTTTCCGATGTTAAATACCACCCATTGTAATAGTTCGTTTAGAAACATTAACTATATCACAATGTAATCAATACGTAGTTTAATTTCATCGATCTATAAACACGAGATCTTGTTCATAGTACGTTGCAACACTATGCGGTAAACTACAAAATAATCGCTTCGTATTTCGTGTTAAAGGGTTCAAATTGATCAGATGAAAACCGATCCAAGGATCAGCTTTCTACCGAACTCGATTAATAGGCCATAAATATGTCCGCAAACCCTCGATAACTCTATAATTCACCACAGTAGTAGTTTTATAGTAAAAAATGTTCAACATTACAGTGATATTTGTGTGTAAATTTCTGATGCGTCATCCATGAATTATTTTGTTTTATCTTATTAGAATTTGTTCAAAACAAGGTCAAAGTAGACTGATGTCTGACCAGAGCAATTACTGGAAAAACTTGATCCATTCAAACTTTAGACTTAAACTTGGATTTATGGTGTAAAATCTCACTTCATGGGAGAGTTGCAGCAGTTGAAGTCATTAAGATTAAACATTTGATCATGGATACCATAGATACTAATATCACACATCACATTGTAGTGCAGATTTTAAGAGATTTCATTCAATAGAGTTCAATACTTTTAATGTCAGAAAAATGATCAATTTTAACTGCTTTTTAAAGACAAAAGGTTGAATGTTTTTGCAAAATTTCATTGAAAAAGTTATGAAAAATAAATTTATTTTACTGGTTTTATACTTAAAGTTTGAAGCGATATTCACGATATTTCAATGAAAACCTATATGAATTTAGTAGTCAAAAATATATGTGTTACTAATTTTCTCAAAAAAATTTTTTGTTTGTTTTAAGTTTCGTCCTTTTTGGATTTATGCCCAAGTCATTTTAATTTGTTTTCATTACACGATTCCTCAATTGAATCAAGAAAGTTGAGAATCATTTCAGTGGCGAATCGTTACTATTAGATGGATTTCACCACATTCGAATGACTAACCATCATTTTTGTTTAATTTTTTTATAGATACTGAATATATACTCACTCGTTGACAAATTTGCTTTGTACAATAGTCTCTGCAAACCTAGTGTTGATATTACTTGTGATTTTAAATGATTCCATAGCTGGAGCTTGTTTTGCTGAAACCGCCAATAAACATTCTTTGTAGACTAATACGCCATTTTGGTCTTTCACTGAAAGAAAATGTGAAACATATTATGTGGTACAAGACTTCGAAGCATTCGAATACAGCCGTTTTTTATTTTGTTAGAGTAGCAGCCTGTGATCGCCGAACTTGAAGTCAGGCAGAAAAGAGAACTTGCTTGCTGCAAGCTTTATTCAAAATAGCATTTATGAAAGTTACTAATTTTCTCTGTCAAATGGGGGTAAATAAAGCAATTCAAGCAAGAAGTAACAGAATAATTCAAAATTAATTATCTGTGAAATTATAAGAATAAAAATACCAATTTATCTAGACTTAGAAAAAGGCAGGTAATCTCGCGTTTTTCTTCATCAAACGTTTGTATGCATTATATGGCAATGTCATCAGATCATCGGTTCTTTCAAACCAGTGTTTATTTCCGCAACAGTATAGAATGACATAGGTGAAGTTCTTTTTATGGTTTCAAATACATCTTTTAAAATTTGTATTTACGACTTGATTCTGTGTCCGCATTGATGGTTTCATGTAAAAGGGCGCGAAATTTGCGCAGGACATTACACAAATTCCAGAACACGTCCACGTTATTTTGTATTGAAATGCCATTGTGGGTATTTCTCAATATAAATATCGGTTACTGCAGTATTTATGATAGAAAAGACAACTGCTTCATTGTGGCATCCAATTTTTAAAATGTTTTAAGGTCAATCTGCCGTAACTATTTTACGCGTTGCTCGCTTTAGTTAAATTATTTCCCAAAATACAATTTTCTGCGAAAAGTTGTATGACCAAAAACGCGTAATTTTATGCGATAAATGCAAAAATTTTCTGCATCAGCAAAAAACGTTACCTGTAACAGTTACTTTCGATACCGATCCCGGTTTTGCATCTCTTGGTGTTCGCAATCTCAGAAAAAATTTCGCGTCTCCTCCGCCTGTAACCAATATTCTTGACTGAGAAACAGACGTTATAAATTTTTCGCCATCTACTGCATTTACTGTATAATAGACAGCTTCCTTTCCAACATTTCTGATAGTTATGGCTACTTGGGCGGGAGAACCAGGTCTAAAATATAAAAAAAAAATATACACAAACTCAATACAGTTCTTTTTTTCTACCGGAATAAACTAGTCACCAATAATTAAAAACGTATAATTTACCTCAAAACAAGTTTATCCAGTGCCGAACAATCGATTTCAACATTTACAAATTGTATTGATTGTTGAGCGAGTCGTCTAAATTGAAATCCTCCCGCATCTATTCCACTCACATATGCAAGTAACTTTCGATCAGCAAATGATTCGAGTTTGACACGGAAGTGTCTCTTTTTCCCATCTGGTACTCTGAATGTGGTATTGATAGAGAGTTAGAAAAATGTGAGAGTTATTGTTTTATGTTCTTCGAAAAGTGTTTACTTTGTTCCACTGTTACTACTAAGTGACTAAGTGGTCAAGCTCTTAGTCTCTTCGTATATACGGTTTCTGCTCTCATTGTCTTTTCCCAAATTGTTGGCATGTTGTTTCTACTACAAATATCACTCATTTTGAGAAGATGAGGCCACTACTCAGATAATCTGTTAATCTCTGAGTGAGTGCTCACCAACTAGTGTAATGCTTACTTTACCATTAAAAGTTTGATAGTCACATACTTGAAACTTATTTGGGTGTTTTTTACGAATACTGAAAGCATATAAAAATAATCCACTCTTCATAACTTTGTGATTTTTATATTAAATAAATTAGCATTGCAATGGTGATCTATCTTCATCTGAGTACAAAAAGTTCAAAGAATTCACTGGTACCTGAATTCAGTTAGACATTGAAGAAACGAAGTAAAATCAATTTCTGTGCAACTCACCTGAAAGAGTATACGGATTCACCGGTCTTTACATCAACAAATGAAACTGTTCTAACAACATCGTCAGTGTTCAGTCCATACATATCGACCAGAACAACAACTTTTTCAGTTGATACTGGTTGATCTGATTAAATAAAATGGAGACGTTAATGGAGGTTGATATTGCTTGGTAGTAGTTCCCTAACTAATATTGCAAAAACATCAAGATCATTGAGACAATTTGAATAATGTTTATATCAGGAACATATATATATTTGAGAATAACATTTTTCAAGATAAGATGTAGAATGTAGATATTCATTTATATTCATCATGGAATTGTTATATCTACGACAGATCACCAAATTTTTCCGTGCAATCTTGAAAAATTACTTGAGATATTTAGTAATAAATCTGTTGATACACACCACTGACCCATTGCAAACTATCTTTATTTTTTGGCCAAGTAAATATGTGAAGAAAAGTTTGTCTTACTAAATTTTTCAAATGAATTATCGCAAAAATTGATTTACACACATATCCAGGAACCAACGTCTCATAAAAATCTCTAATGAATTTTCTTCACAAATAATGATAAATACAAATATAATTATCATATTATAATAAGCATATATTTTCTTTTCATACAAGAGGTTGAAAAAATATATAAATTCTATTTTTAGTGTCTTGTAACAGCAAAATCCACGTTAACAATGATGAATTTACTCACGATGTATAACTTTCAAACATTGGGTCGTTGTCACATTTCCAATTTCTTTTGCTAAAGATTGAACAAAACTTTTTGTACTCTTTCCTGTTACCTGTATAATTTTAGGAATATTTTTTTTAATTTGGCATAAATATGAATTATTTTCTATAATTTAAAATATTTAGCTCAAACGCGTTTCATTTTTGTATACTCTATATTTAGAAATTACGCATGAAAAATTGGGATAAAAAAAAGAAGTTTTATACCTTCACTCTACATATTCCAGTAGTTTTAACATTGAGTCTATACTTTCCATATTTTGTCACGTTGATGCTTCCAATAAACAATTCTGCTACTTTAATAGATCTCTATAAATAAGAAAAATGTAGATACATCTTGCAAATAAACAGTCAATACTCAAACAATAAGATTTAACCTAAAAATGGATGCTTAATAGAGAATGTAGCGATTCACAAGTTGTTTTGTGAGATTTATGAGAAATTTTTTGCAAGAATTTGGGAATTGAAAATGTCACATAACAATACCATTGGGTATAGCTTCGAACGGACGGGCCTTCTGGCCATGGATTGTTTTTAAGTTTGATTCTCTCTAAAACTGACAAAAACAATTGCAAATGATTCAATCTCGTTTTTTTTAAATTCTGGATCAATCTACTTGTTGAGATTCTGTTCAATTCATCATACAAACTTTTCATTAATTAACTTGAATCGTTCAACCGAACAATTAATATCGTTTTATTCCAATCTTCCGTGTGCAAGTGCATTATTCAGATACCTCAAATTGTATTTGCGCTCCATTAGAACGTAATTTCACAGTATCACATGCTCCTGTTGCTTCAACATATAGTTCTCTCAGACCAGAATCAACAAAAAGCTCAAATCCGGAATCGCCGTCTGAAATTTTTCAAATAATTTATTATCAGATAAAGTGCTTTTACTTTCTGTTTATGTTTTTGGATGTAATTAAATTGTGTATTCAAACAATTTATTTTGTGTTGGCAAATGGTCGTGAGAACTAAATTTCTTGATTTACAATTGTCAGAAATGCAATTTTAAATCAATTTCAAAATAATACAGCCAATAAGGTCAAGTTTTATATAAAAACAGTCGAAATTTTTTTTTTCATTTTTTTGTTCCATTCCACGAGCGTTTAATCCATCCATGTGTAGTACATTTTAACTAATTATAACTTATTTATAAGCCACTTGAATAAATTTACCTCAAATTAGGTTAACAACTTTTCTCGTATTTCCAGTTTTAGATCAATAAAAATAGATTTAACACGTCAGATATTCAATTCTCAATTCAATTTTAGCAACCGCTTTTGGTCATAATTACTTAAAATTTCTTTTGAACTAAAACCACAATAAATACGTTAAAATAAATTATCAGAAATATAACATAAAATGTAAAAACACCAATTATGGAAAATTCTCCATCTTTCCTACCTAATTTAAACGTAATGACATTCCTTACAGTAGTATTTTGTGGACTTTGGTTTCCTTCTAACCACTAAGACTAAGATATTACACCCAAATATTGGTCGTATAATACATAGGTTACTTGATATTATAATTACTATAAACTTGAAAATTATGGGTAACAAAGTAATGAATAAAATTTCTAACGTTAATGATACGCTAAATGTTATTAAAATTATAATACCAGCAAATATAATTTCCGATAAAAAAATAAATACATAAAAGACTGGGAACGACCAAATTTTACTGTCGCTAAAAAAAAACGAAATTTTTATTCAACTATTCTTTTTAAATTCTAAGATATCATCTCATTTACTTGATCAGTTGTTTCCTCGAAAACTTTTGAAAAAATATTTGATTCAAAAGCAGGTAAGATAAAAACTGAAAAATCGTTATGATTCGAGTTGCAAAACCGGTTCGATTAGTTATTCTTCAGTGAAATAAACCGATTGTATTTTTTAAACTAAAAATACAAATTTTGAATAAAATTATAGAAATATTTCAGTTATTTTAGTTTTCTGGTATTGTTGTCTTGTAGTAAAAGCTTAGTGAGTTGATTCATTTTTGGAATGAAGGAAAAAAACTATGGTCAGAGTGAATTTTCATAAATACCTTTATGACTTTTTTATATTATAATCGGCATAATTTTTCAGACATTTGAAGATAATTGAGGAAGGGTAACAATTTTTTCGCAAAATCATCCAATATTTTTTACAATTACTCAAAAACGTTACAAAAGTTACTGTAACATTCATAACACCACATTTTCTGTAATATGTTTACATTACTAACTGGTTATGGTTCTTCGTTCCAAATTGACTATCCCATGCTGCAGGGCTACGTCTAGAAGACCGGTTGATTTGAAAATATCTTTTCTGCGAACGACTAATACTTCGCCTCCGGTACTATTGGCCAGATGTTGATATAACTCGAAGCCAAGCTTGAGTGACGGATCCCGGCAGGCAGCCAATCGCCTTGTCCTGCGGGCATAATTTTTTAGTCAATTATAAGCTCTTTTAAAAATATTTTAATTTTGGGATAAATGTGATGGCGAAATTCCAATGGGTGGTGTCGTAACGATAATAATGAGTCAAAACGAGTTGAAATTTGGGGAAAAGAGAGTCAGCAAAAACACGATTTCCATCAGTTTTTTTGGTAATTAATACCGTAAAAACTTAATATATCAGTAGCATAACTTCCCTTCATTTTATCAAAGTATCTTTCTATAAAGTACCATATTCAAAGACAGCCAGGGCAAATAATTCTCATTGCGCGCATTTGTAAAATTTCTAAAATTTACAACTCTTTTCTCATTCTTATGACGACTTGTCGTCTGTAAAAGTACCAGATGACTCGAATTCTCCTACGTAAAATCATATATCAAATAAATCACACTCACGATGAAAATCCAGCACAAAGCCAAGTTGACATTTTGTTGGTTAAGAGAAATACCAGTTTAACCATTTTTCTGTTAGCAGTGGCAATAATCTGATCCTGAATTAGAATAGAAGATTGAACATTTTCACATCAAGTTCATGTTTTTATATTAAAATGATATTTTGGGCGAAATAAAGTTGTTTTCTCCAGCAACTTATGTGAAAACAGCGTTTGGGTAGTTCAATCACAAATCTAAAATGTAACCTTTATTTATCAGTCAGGTAAAAAGCATGAAATGACTGCATAAATATATATGTAACATATACCCGACATAGAACATTTATAAAAAATAAAATATGTCTTATTTATCGTTTAAAAATATGTGTGGAAATATCAGCAATTAATCATAAATGGCGCAGGTCTTTCAAACAATGTCTTCTACACGTAATAAAGCTATGTTGTTATTAGCATAGCTTCATGTTACCTGTAGCTCTGCGTCTCTGGCCTCTGCGTCAGTAATCACGTAAATTGTCGATCCTGCTAAAACTTTATCCAAAGCGAGACTAATTCCTTTCATACTAAGTTCCGGTAAATCGCCTCCTCCATGAGCGTAAACACTGAAATTATAACGTTTAATTAATTCGAATACAAATAAGAAAAGAAAAACATATAGACATGTGTGTAACATATGTATAACCAATTAAACAGGATTTGGTGATACAGCTTCAAACTGCAAACCACAGGAACATAGAAGCGTTTTGAACCTTCAACACAACAAAAAAAGCAAAAAAATCCATTTTACAGATTGTCTATAAAGTGTATATTTGCACATAAAAATCATTATAATTGGGTGAGTTTGATTTTTTCAATTGTTAATTGTTGAAAGACTTTATTGACTGTAAGTCTGATATACGATATCCAATGAAATATTCCGGTGATCTGATGTTTATTACAAAAAAGATTGAGCCTGTGTTACAATGCATTTTGAGTAAAATGCTATTTTATCTGGTGCGAACAAACTAGAAGGTTTTCACTTTATAATGTGTCGATGACTTCGAGCGAAAATTAAGTCTGATTTCATAGATTTATTACCATCTAATTTATAATATTATCATGATCACTATAATAAATTGATAGCAAAGTATATAATGTTTTATTCTTCCGTAAATGTTCATAATATATTTACCTTCTGAAAGCTTCTTTCAGTCTGTTAGGATCACCAGTTGACGTCACAGGTCCAACTTTTGGGTCGTTAAAAGGAACCAGAACAAAATTTGTTGGTTGATCAACTGATCCAGCACGTTCGTCGATTAACAACTAGAATGAAAATTCAAATTTTATAATTAGATAATTATCAAATCCATGTTGTATTTCTACGCATATACTTTTTTTTAACATATCACAATACAACATGTTGTGCGTATATACATGTTGTAACTGCCAGCCTTCCCACCTAGCCAGCACTAGTAGGTGAGAATCTGTTATAGTTAGGAAGAACAGCAACATTTTGGTTCGGCAATGCCTGCCCAATTTATTACACCTTGGGTGGGCATGGGATTTGAAGATATTAATATATTCGAGATATTTGCCGGCGATGTCTAACGCTTTAGTCACTAGGTCATCGTGCCCACAAATACTGAATATTAGTTAAAGCAAGCCGTACATATTTTGCAATCGAAGACTGCAAGTACGCGATATCAGGGCACGGAGAAAACAAAACTAAAGGCAGGTGCAAATTGATAAATAATCTATTACAAAAGAGTGAATGCGAACGACGAAACATTGTATCAGCAGAAATCCAAAGTGCGATCCAGCAGTGTTGTGATCATCGCGTTACAAAACTGCTGTTTTAGACTTCATTGTCACAAGCGTGACTATCGAAAGATGTTGTAACATTTTGCATAACAATCTACGGCGGAATATGAAATTGCAGATTTCAGAAATAGTAGATGAATAAATGATCGACAAGTAACATTTTGTGAACGATAGATTTTAGGAGTAGGGTAAATTCAATAAAATGAAATTGAATATGGCTCTTGTATTGTGTCCAGTACTATCCACTTAAAAACAATAGGTTCAAGTTTTTTTGACACCAATCGAATAATTTTTTGTTTCTCTCAACATCTGCGAAAAACAAGGTAATTATCATAACTTATGGCTTCGTTTTCTCGGACGCTGAAGTGTTTGACCACAAAAGTAAAACCTTGAGGCTTCGGCATAAAAACTTTTACTACAAGTCTAGTTCCGCGACATTTTTCAATCCTATAAATAACTGCCAATTAAGTGAATCTCTGACGTGAACATGTCGTAGGTGTAATTGTAAGCTTCCGAAACTATTTGTAATAAAATGTCAGTAAGAAGCTAGCTAATTTCAGACTAGTAATTCAAAATTTTTGTAAACATGTATTTATTACGAAGTAATACTGGATTATTTTAAATATATATTTTAGATTTATGACATAACGATCCCCTGCGTTTATTTCGAAATCCTTAATTTTAGCCGTGAATAAATATAGCATGACAGATAGACAATGGTATGCCTGGGCCTAAAACGAAGCATATGCGAGACAGAGGTCTTCATTATCAGCAATGTGGTCTTGCATTTTCATAAATTCATACCAAAATGTAGTCTGTTGTGTCGCAATTTTATTTTGATTCAATTTACCGAGCTAACGTGGTAATCTTCTCGGTTTTTCAATTCAAACATTTTAGGTGAGGAATGTTAATGTAGTCTGGATTGTCGATACATTTATTATAGCCTTAGGCATAATGTGAATATTGTGAAAACGAAATCTAAATAGTGCAATAATAGACAAGTATCAAGTTACGTTTCCATTTCCATATAGATATGTATTTGTATTTTCTCTGTTTTTGTTAAATTTTATTGTCTGCTATCATTTTTATTTCGCACGAGTATCCACTTTCAGGTTACTACATACACATGCAATTAAATATCGACACTTGATATCTTAATTTAAACCCGTGTATATATTATCTAATATACACATACATTGGTAATATACAAATGTTGTCTGCCAATCTAATTTCAACCCATCGAAAACCTAGCTTCAAATGATCCATCAAATTAAAATACACCAAAACACCAAAAAGTTTTAATTTATTCTTGCAAAACGATGAAAACTATGCGCCAGAGTTACAATTCAAGCAAGGCTTGTGGGTTAGCTCATGTACCGCGAGTTTTAGTAAACAATTATCTTTTAACATAGCGTATTCATTTTGTAGGACAGACTGTCACACATACTCAAAAATCATTTTATTGATGCGGCTGATCTCAACTTATAAGATCAAGTCAAATTAATTTTTTCTAACCAGTAAAATCAACAACAATCGAACACAAATTACGAGAAAATGATGATTATACATTTTTACTGGGGAAGGGAAGTCGCGGGGAACAAAACTTGGTTATCGATCAGCGACACCCGAGGTTCAAATATCTAATTTAGGAAAATTTAATATATTTGAGTTTGGAATCTGCTGTTTTTTACGCTTCAACCCATAGCTCTAAATGGAAGTCTGTGACTAGGTTTATAGTTCATGGACGCCAATTATGAAGTGTTCTACGTTGAAACCAAAGTTTAACATTATGAGGATAAAACTTACTATAACAGTAATCATGGACTTGTGTTTATGTTCAGAAGGATTTATATCTCCGGTACTCTCATGTCTTAATAATTATGAACCCCTAATCACACCTTTGACCTTTGTTCAACGACATAACAATATATGTTCGCTTGTTGAGCAATTAAGAATGAACAAATGATATATCGCTCAATTTTTCACCTGATCATGCTTGTCAAGATAGTTTGATTGAGAAGTGAGACACGTGATCTTCCTAATTAATGACAGGAGATAAAACGTAAGGGGATCACTTAAAGACGTGTGATAAAAATGATTGATTGTAAACATAAAATAGACGTGACTTCTGGTAACAATACGAAGATTTTCGAAACAAACTTTAGTTATAAAACTGACGAGCGATTCGTATGCCGCTAGCTTATTGTGCATACTAAAGAAAAAATATCAAAGAAATCTCTCTCGTGAAATAAAAAATTTGAAAGGGAAAAATATGAAGTGTTGTTATATGAAATTAAGTGTGATGTAAACAAGTATTTACCTAGGAAATTTTAACTAAAAAATAACCTGAAACCGTACGATACGATAATATTGGAATTATTGATAAGAACTCACATGTGACCTTCGTCTAGCTGCATCAATTTCTTCTGACATACTTCCCGTATCATCAATAGCAAATGCAAGAGTTGTTCCAACACCGAGGGCAAAGAATTTTCCAAATGCCCAGTCGCCGATTCCTCTTCGTAACCTTTGAATAAAATATATATCTTCAATACAAAGGATTTTGGTGATCATTTTGTTGAATACAATCGGAGCGAAACATTTACCATTTCGAGTCGACTAAATTAATTTAAGAAAGTGGAAAAACAACACAACAATCTGTTTAATGTTCTATTTTTAACGTTCATTAACGAATATATATTTGTTCTTGTAAAATATGCAAGTACAGAATGGAAATTATGGAGGACCATAAACGAACGTTATAAATTAATTAATGGTATAAAATGTTTAAAGAGGTTTGAATCGAACGTACGAAATGTAAAACTTATTAATGGTACTAGAATATCTTTTTCGCATGAAGCTATACAAATAAGAATCACGATTCATCAGCTTTTTTTATACACGTATGAATGCAATTTGATCTTTATTTTTTAAAGAAATAAAATGCAAAATGTCGTATAATTTATCAGAAAAAGCAAAGTTTGGTACCTGGATATTTCTGACGCTATTATTCCCTCAGCTAGATCTACGTCCTTACTAAGTATACATCTATAATCAATCCAATTGACATCACCAAAATCAGACATATCTCTGTACAGAAGTAATCCAAACTTTTTCCTTGCAATACCAAAATTTTGTTCTTTTGCATATTTGTATATTTCCGATCTGAGTATCACTTTGTCTCGTTCTATGTCTTCACATCCAGGATCAGCTTGTAAAATATCTACGATCACTCGCTTGAATGCATGTGGGGACGCTCCTTCTCCATAATATTCTTTATATAAATTTTGTGCTTCAAGGGGCTTCACCATTGATGGTGTAAACTGGGGTCGATTTGGATCTGGGTTATCAGCGAAGAACAATGATGCCGCTTCAACAAACGATTTTTCTAATAGAGTTCTAAATTCAACACAGTTTGTACCACGAGGGGCAGTTTTACTGAGAATACTTCCATCGCAAATTTGAAATTGTATCCCCAAAATTGGTAATATAATAACGAATATATTCTTCACCATCGTATTATGGATTTATAGCTGCCAAAAAGCAGCGTCAACCTTACGACAGCAAAAAATGCTAAATTTTTCTGAAACAAAGGTATTAAATTAGTTAGATGAACCGTGTTCGTTGGATATACCGTAAGGAACCCTCTACTGAAACTATTATTAGACTGCCGTTTTATCTCCTATCTGTAACCACAAATATCGTCACATCTTGGTATATTCATATTCCCGCGTCTCGTCAAAATACTTTCATTTTATAGTTTCTCGAATTTGTAGAATTTACTTCGATAGCATAAAATATGAAATCTCAATTTGGAGCACTAACACAAAAATGCGGCGGACTGACTACCGGTACCGTCGCGATGAAAAGAATAAGCAAGATACCTTCTTATCGTTCCACGCAATCGTCACGCACCGGCCTCAGGCATTAATGAGTACCGTTATCGTTTAAACTCATTAATTTGTAGCCTACATTGAAATACAAAAAATGTATACAAAAGCAATTTTGGAATTAAAATTTAAAAGCAGGAAAGCAAGGTGGAGTTACGGACAAATATAAACTAAATCCTCTTTACCTTAACCATCAATTTAGCTTCTACCTTTTCGAAGCTCAACTAAAATTTACGGGCAACTTGTGTAAAACTGGTTCCGCAAGGAAAAACGCAAATGGCCTAATATATAAAACAAATTTACCACCAAAAGATATTCTCAAAAAGAAATGAGATATAACAAAACTACATTGTTCAACAAAAACAAATATTTATAAAAAAAATAATTGCTAATAAACCGGAAAACAAAAAAATTTCAAATAAATAAAATATAATATAGAAAACAATGTACGGTCCTGTGGTAATATCGCAAATTTGTGCCTCTGATACTCAACATACCCAATCGCTGATGGGAACGCTTCATCAGTCTTCTGTTAATTGCCGCAGTTCAAATTTTACTTTGACAAAACAATGTCCCCTTCGTCTTCACGACTGCTTATGATGCATGTCGTAAATCTACCTGCAGTAAAAATAAAGCAATAAATCAATTCGTGATTCTGTGCATAAAATGCCGTTGAGAATAGATAATATTTCAATACAGAGACAAATAAATGATGGCAAAGCATTTGATGTTTGAGTAAAAGAATTGGATGACGATTGAAAACGCTTCATTCAATAGTATATGATTAAAGAGAGGTCGCGCAAAGGACTGAGAAACCAGTATGCCAATTTTATCTTAGTTTTTGTACTATATCTTTTATTTATCTCCGTTTGGACAAACGGTACATGACGAAATATGTATATCAAAATATTCAAACATGTTATTCTGTATATCCTACTGTAAGCCCTTTTGCGTACGTCACTTTTTTGTGTATTGGCGATATCTCTAAGTGGTTAGACCGACTCATACTGACGTCAACTTACGTTTGGCAAATTTCATTCAGCCTTCTCACTTGTGACACCATGTGTCATCTTGGATACCGATTTCTTTCCCGACTCATTGTCATCCAATAAAGATGACCACATTGTACATGGTCATTTGAATATACAATTCATTGGTATATTGAAAATGAAAAAATACATGTTATCAATTTAGAATGTGAAAATGAAATTTAATATTCTAAGTGTTTTTGTAGTACAGTAGTTTTTGGACACGTATAGTGGACATAACCATCGTATTGTTATGATGTTGTTCTTGTTCTTTGTATCGTTTTGAAGAAATCGCTTTTCTATTTGAATACTGGACCAATTGCTTTGAAATCAGTGAGTGAAGATTATATTTTTTGCTAGAGGGCTATTACTTTTATTTTTTGCTATGACGTCATCAAAATTATGTGGCGCTACGTGTCCATATATTTGAGCATATCTCTCTTGTTTATTTATTAAATCATTATTGTATTTTAGTATAAGATTGCATCAAGGATTTTTGTGGCATGTTCAACCTAACTGCCAACTGAACGACCCCGCGACTTCCCTTCCACTGTAAAACTGTGTAATTGTCATTTTATCGTAATTTGTGCTCGTGTGATAGTTTTTTACTAGTTGGAAAAAATAAACTTGACCTTGGCCTTATCTCGACCTGTTTATTGTAAATCTAACATCAGAAAATGTAAAGATCTCAACATAGAAGTAGACGACATACATAATCTTTTTTCTTCCGGAATTGGAGTAAAATGTAAGGTAATGATGAAATAAACAGGGAATGTATAGTTTTCATTCATTCGGGAGAGTTAACTGCGATATTTTACACAGAAAAAAGCTGGAGATTACATAGAGGCGAAAAGCAGTTAATATTTGAAATGTCCGATAATTTCCAAAAGATTAACACATAAGATCTGGTAGTACTCAAAGAGGAATTGAAATCTATATTCATTGCAGATAAATCGGATAGAATTACGTGGGAAATGTCTTATATGTGTGACTCACGAATTATTAACCAATCGGACAAAGTAAAGTTTAGACTGAGAATGACACACTAAACTCAGTGGACTTGAAACCGATAAATATTTTATGGAATATTCGAGGTGGTTTTGTTTTAACTCCAATTATGACCATGCATGGAATATGAATTATTTAAACTGTAAAATTTTCTAGCAAACGTGATTCAGCTTTGAATATGAGTTCTTACGTTTCAACAATCTCTAACGGAAAACCACAAAATTTTCGAAACTTGGATGGCAATTAATTTGACTTCTCGAGAAGACAACATTAATTTTGTGTTAGGTTGTACGTGTCTACAATGCCAAAATGTTGTTCGTGTATTGCGTTGAAGTCTGGAATTAGAAAAATATTTAATAAGAAGAATCTGTTTTATGAAGATGCAAATCGAAAAGATTTCAGCTCGTTTCTTGTAAGTCTTTTTTACTATGTTCTTCTACAATTTTTTTATTTTTATATGTATTTTTATATAGTATGTGTTCAATTTATTTGGCACAAAATTTAAATTGATATCTCATTAGAAAACGAATCTCAATTTTGAGATATCTTCTCTGCTGTCTAAACTGTCGCGTATATCTTGCATGCTCTTGAAAATATGAATCTCTTGTCAAATTCAATGTTTGATTAGCCACATTCTGCTTTAAATCAACTTACCAGGGGCGGTTTTTTTAGTATGTCAATTACATTCGATATAATATATAACTATGTGTAATGCCTTATATCAATTATGTTCAAAAATCTGTTCATTTACCGCAAACATACTTCTTGGAGCGCTTTTAGTGTTATGAACTAAAATATTTTTTGTCTATAGTCACTATTATTATGTGATTGTTACAGAAAAAGTTGATCGACACTGAAACTTTTTAGTTAACCATGTTTTGTAAAATTGACGTTTTCGTTGGAAACAGTGTTATTTAGGCTGTAGTGTATATCCAATGAATATGTCTAATGATTACATCATACTGATTGGCCCGTCTCAATACTAATAGATAGTACTCTATTAAAACGATTAACCAGCATTTAATAATTTTTCAGTGGTGTGAATGCCCCCGTACATATGTCATGTACAGGTGTTTGATGTTCATTTTCTCTCTCGGATGGCTAATATCGCACTTAGAAAGAAATTATCGTACTGGAACGTTGGCTGAATTCATGCTTTATCTCACACACTGGTTTGAAATTATTTTTAATGTCTACCTCCTATTATCGGTTGCCACAGCAATGGTTGAAATTCGGAAAAACTCAGTATTGACTGAAATACAACTCGAAAAAGGTAAGTGTAAACGAATTATGATATCGTTGTTCTCTTTTCTGTGTTACAAATATTTCTGTTCTAGTCAAATCAGTTTTGAAAAGATCTATTAAATTGAATTGGAACAGTATTAACTCAATGTAACTAATTGCTTTTAATATAAACAAAATCAGAAAATCGTTATTAGTGGAGGTTGAATCTTGAATCAATGGTTTAAATTACAATGAAAGTAGGACACGATAAAACAAGAGAGCGCTGCTCAAGTATATGGGCACGAAATGAAACGGTATGCAATCTGTCACAGTAGCCTACCGGTACGGTATCGCACCTGAGCAGAAGATTTGAATTTAAGCAAAAGCGGAACCGCCAACAGGAGCGCAATTTTTAATTTTGATGACATCATCGCACATCAAAAACAAATTCCATAGAGGCCACAGCAATTTTTGAAATAAATAAAAGTTGCCTACTAGTCTAGTCTTAGTCCTTTTAGCAAAAAATATAATCTCAACCACTGGAAATTTTAAAGCAATCGAAACGATCCATAAGTTCATTTCGTGTCCAATAATAACCCGAAGAGTTTGGGGTGTTATACAAAATGCAACCTTCAAATTGGCACATTATATAAAAACGTTTTAATTCCGGGAACGACATTCTCGCTAAAATCTGTTCTTAAAGAGCAACTTTCTTGCAGAAATCATTTTTTGCAAAGCTATCGCAAACTTGCTTATTCGTAAGATTTAGTCTAACCATGGCTTTCCTTATTCAGAAAGTGCTTCAAAAGAGGTTGTTGAATCAACGGAGGAAGTGGATCATTTAGAAAAAGACGATGCGGATTCCTTACAAGGCAGAAAATCATTACGTTGGTATCATAAATGTACATGGTACAGCTACGAGTCATCGTTAGTTGGTTCACTGCTGATAACAATAGTTTATTGGTCATATTTATGGACCGGAACCAGCGTAAAAGAAAACCCTTTTGATATTTATCAACACGGGCTCAACTGTGTGATATTATTCATAGATTTAAGTATCACTAGACTACCAATTAAGCTTGCTCATGCAGTACAGCATAGTCTTTTTGTTTTTATGTTTATGATGTTCTCGCTTGCAGTATCTTACATTCGTTACGCAAAAGGATATGAAAAGCTAGCAATATACTGGATATTAGATTGGATGAATTATACAAAATGTGCCGTACTCATAACTTTGGGGATTTTTCCCGCGATGTTTTTGTTGCAAGTTGTAATTGTTGGTGCGAATCAAGTAAAACTGAACTTGCATAGAAAATTCACAAACAATTCCACTGCTGTATTAATGAGGCAAGATATTTAAGTAAATATATGATTATTTTCATTCATTTTCTACAACAATATAATGAGCCAATTCACAGAAATCATGGTCCAGAAATATAATGTAAAGCATGTGTTTTGAAAATGAGTATGTGCTTGGGTATGTTGAGTGTCAATAAAGACTATGTATGATTCATAAACTCAATAGTACGATTATCCTCTACCTTCATCATGTTTAAGCTCATTAGAAAATGCATTCTGCAACAATGAGAAAACATTATCCGGTATTTGTGTGAATATATCCCTATCCCCTCAAAAAATAGTGTAGGGTAACTATACAAATGTTGAGAAAACTGTTAAACGACTGTTTCAAACATGGTTCTATCTTCATCCAAAACATCCAAACGACAATACCGTGGTATGAGAACCCAAACTTTCTTGCTGACAACCGAATACATTTCTGTATTTGTCATCCTGGCGAAATTCTGGTCGCGCAAGTACGCTACCATGAAATCCAAACCGATTTCCGTATTAGCCTATTTCAAATAATTAGAACCGTCACTTTTAGAAGATTTTGAAAAAAAACGTAGATATCTAAGAGTTTAAGTTGTAATTCGCGAGGATATGCAATTGTTCAGCAGTTTGAAGAATATTCGTTAGGACACTATTGTATAGGAATGCCGATCCCTTTTTAATGAATGCGTCAAAAATGATATCATAATTGTGGAAAAGAAGACTTTTAGTCATATATGAATAATCAATGTCGGGTTCAATGTCAAATTTGCTGTTACTCTTATTACGTCTTATAAACCTTGTTTAGTATTGTGTAGTTTTGGGTTTTACTCATGTAGAACTCATCTCAATATTGAGAGGAATTCTGGTACTTGATTGGAATGAAGTTAATGATACAGCAAATCTTTTCATGGTTTCAAGATAGTCTGGTGGAATTTGATCAGCTTTCAATTGCATTAAAGTCACTACTATCATGCTCGATTGTAATTGTAGATTTCTGTAGTCGTTAATTTAAGTCTATAACATTTGTTTTCCAAACGACAATGTTTGCGACAAAAAAATAATCTGCAAAGCAGTACCTGGTTTTGGTATAATCCCTAAATATTCTGGTCTTCCCTTTGGTTCGTGCACCTTCAAAAGGGAACCCCTGTAACAAGACAGGTTGAGAAATGAATTGTATGTTATAAATGTTGCAACAGCATTGTTGCCAATACCGATTATACCGGGTTCTGTATAGTAGGTAATATTTATTACCGTGTTGTAGATACTGTAGCACTTATTGTTAGATTGAGTTAAGGCCGGTTTTATCGGAAATTTTTATCACAGCTAGTGATATGTTTGCATTAATTCATGACTTGATGGGTCACCGGAAAAACAAAACTTCTACAAACATATTTGCGAGAAAAAAATTTGATTATTACGAAGCATTATGCAGGGAGTAAATTGGACTTTTACATCTCAGTACATTAAATGGCTATCAGCTTTAAGCAGTGATAAGAATCTGAATTTTCGAGAGCAGGATCCCATCTGCATTGAACTCAATAACAACAGGTCCTCTCATTTCAGTAAATCATGCCGAATTTATAGTACGCTACAATAACATGGTACGATAAACATAAATCTACCACATAACTTTTGGTAGTCTTCAGTGGTGCATGAGGTCCAATTTTTTGCTGGTGTCCAACGCCAAAAGAAAAAACAAAAAACGAGTGGGGGTTCTCTTATTATCACGACACTCCATGAACGGAACCGCGCAAACCACTAATATTTTAAAATATTAAGAAACGTTGAACGACCTGTCCAATGGCGACTACCCAAGCACCCATTGAGCTAGGGGTCAAGAGGTCGATTACGCCACCAGGAATCAGAAAGTAACAACAATAAACTGCAAAGTTAAATTGCAGTCTGACTATAGAAAAACTGATACAACAATACCCGATATAAAATACGATTTATGCAGGAAGGTTATGAAACTAACCAATTAAGTTTGTCAACATTCTACTCGAGCCTGACGAGGAGAAACGGAATTAAAACTTGACTGTCGTCTCAACTAGTATCCTGAATAAGTATCGGCCAATTCACTACCTAAACCGGCCGTTTATACCTTGGAGAAAAGCGAATTACAATAACAAACGCACCAAGAAGAGAGAAAATATACGTTAACGCATCACTCTTGAAGACTCTGGAATTAATTAAAACGTCCGCTTGTTTGATAATTTAATTAATTATTATTGAGATTATCTTTTCCGACCTCCTGCATAGTTCGACCACACGCATGGTAACTTGTTCACACGAACGCGGGGCCATTGCAGAATTCCCGCCACCGCTGTAAGTTTAAGGTTAATAGCAGGAATAGGTAGATTTTTAGCATCTTATTTTCTCCTGCGGTTTTCTTCCTTTAGAAAGGTGTATGCCTAAGTTTATTTCCATACATTCTGATGAAAACAACACGAAGTCAGTCTAAATCAGTTCACTTGAGATCAATGTGGCGGTGCGTTGATTCAGCAGTTTACCATGAGAACCATAAATAGCGTAAATAAAACCATAAATAAAAAATTAGAGTATAGACCCGAAAATTTGTCCCCGTTAGTAATAAACAAGGCGCAGGAATATATAGAATTAGGGGTGTCTCAAAAATGTCGTGTCCCACGTGTCCCACTTGTTTCAATTATATCGTTATTATTGAAGTGCTTTCGTTTCGAGGCCAAAAAATGTTTATACGGAGAAATTTTGCATGCGCGGGAATTTTCGTCAGCGTTTAGTTTTATCAAAAATCATGCTCTGACTTTAAATGCACGCTTTATTCACCTTTGATTCTGGATTTAGCCTAACAATCACAGGAAATGGGTGTAAAGACCCCGCCATGTGGATTGAAATAGACGATAGAACGTACAAGTAATCGCAGTTGGTTAGCTTTCGTTAGTTTGCCTTCTTTGTATCGAAGTTGAGTTGGACCTTCAAGTTAGTAAAAGAAGCGTTTTTGAAGGGCGGTGCGAATGCGAAACTCAAACTGGCCTGCTCATTGCGACGCCTAATCGATCGGTACATTACTTTCTGGAACAGGCTTCTATCCCGTATACTTATTAACGACGTGTGTGTTGCCCGGTAAAAACTCGGCCTGAGATAGGAATGCAGTCCTAACATTTCTATATCGGAGGTTTTAACTCATTCAATGGCAAAAACTATTAATAAAAGTGCAAATCGCTCACATTTAGGAAAAATTCCGAATTCCACATGACGAATTTTTCTGAAGTATTTTCTCGGTATTTTTACAAATTTTTCGCGATTTTTATAATGCGATTTTCCTTTCTCGAAGTTTGAATCATCCAGCTTGAACTTTTTACTCGATATCACATAGTTTAACAATGCCGGAGTCACAAAATAACCAAATGAGCAACCAAATTGAACGATATTGTATAATGCTTGTTAATATTTGGAATATCCTTATTAGGTGATAATCAGGCGTCAGTTTAGTTGTAAAACCGTCTTGCATTAGGTAAATTTTTCAAGATATGGAACAATGTTCATAAGTACATGTATTCTTTTTAAATTTCTTTGATTATGTGCGTAACAAATCACTACAGAAACTGGGGTGTCTTAGAATTGTTGTGTGCCACTTGTCTTTGTGTCACGTGGGACACGTTGGACATGTGGGACACGAAATTTTCGAGACACCGCAGAATTAGTTTCCTACATAGAAGCCTAACACAAATTTTTGAGATAAAAAGATATACTAGGCCTACTGTAATTTATATATCAATATCCAATTCCTGTGTCTATGTAGGATCGGTAACGTTGATAATCTATATCAATTATACCTAGGCTTACCATACGTCCCGCTTTAGGCGGGACAGTCCCGCTTTTCAGCGTTTTGTCCCGCCTTCCCGATAAGTCAGCCAAAAGTCCCGCTTTTCCAGCATAATACACAAACATGTTATCGTTGCTGTTGTTTCTGTGTAGCGCAGCGCTAGCCTACTTACTGAAGGTGAATGCGTTCGTTTCCCGCTGATTCCCATTGATGGCAGACGTATCGCATGTAAAACCAATACTAATTAGTCTAAATTCAAATTATTTGTACCGGTATTGTTAACGTCAATTCCTTCCTATTTTTCGAACTGAACCCGATATTTGGACAGAGAATATGCGCATGAAATTTCGATAACAATATGGTCAATAAAGACAGCCGGGACAGCTTTAAATGTAGGAATGTAGGCCTATGTAGTAAAGTCGGAAAATGTGAAGTTACAAAATCGTTGTCTTTTGGGGCGTCCCGATTTGTCAGTCACAAAAATATGGTAACCCTAATTATACCTATATATTCGTAAATAACCAAAATGAAGATCAGATCACATTTACCATACAATTGTTTAAAAATACGTGAAGGCGTTCTTGAAATTTGTTTATGTCTTGAACAACCACCAATGTTATAAGTTATTATTTTTATCCAAACGTTAATAAATTAGAAAACTCAATAAGACTTAATATTATTGAGTTTGATTTTTTCATTCATTTATCATCAATTTTATCTCGATTTGAAACGGATGAGCATCGCTATAATGTATGAACACGAATGTCGAACGTTCTATAAAATTGTTTAAATATATATATAAATTAAAATAGACTATGATAATTTTTCAAAACAGCAACAACACCTCAAATGTTGCGTTGTTAACTTTATTGGATTACCAATAATGTAAACGACACAAGATAGGTAGGTCCCAGTGCAAATATCAATATTATTGTCCAATTATCATTTTGCTTCTCGTACTACCTATCGCTACTTAGATGATGTTACCTGAATACAAGAAGGTTGTGTACAAATATAAATGTTTTGAGGCAGTGAGGAAGTAAATTCAAGGTTTTCTGTTGTGGAGACGACCCGTTGTTGCTATTTTAAGCTTTTGAGCGCTAAACCTGACAGGTCTGTGGCAAACCTTTTCACTTGTACAAACCTAAATACTAGTCTCTTGTACAGGCATAAATTGCTTTCATACTGCATTCCGGTGCTACTGTGGATATTTCAATGAAAAAAACATTTATTATTGAAGAAGAACTTTTACAATTTCAATATAGGATATATTTTAACGCCTTGTGCATTTGTTTTACTATGGCACCAAGTTCCCAAAGTACAAAAGAGTTTACTGGTTGCATGTAGATTGTATTTATAAATATGATGCGTATTTTAAATTAAAACTAAAATGTCAAGTATCAATTATTAGATATGGATGTATAAAAAAACTACGAAGCGTACATGCTTGTTACGTATGGAGTTACGCAAAATAAAAATAGAGCAAGCTGGAACAAGTATTGGATACATACACTATCTATTTTTAATTAATAATACGTGTAGTGATTTATGTATGACGTAATAGAAAATAAAAAACCTAAATACTGTACATAAAATTAGATCTGTTGCATCGAAACTTGGCGATTCATATGCACATGCTGAACAATATGAGCAAAAGTATAAACAAATATTATATTATTTAATATCACCTTTGAACTTTTTGCATTGGATTCTCCACCACTAAGTCGTTGATTGAAAATGATGTTAAGTTAAAAACTTTTATTAAATTAAAAAGCAAAAAATATAAATAAAATATTATAACAGTGTAAAGACTTGTATAATAAAATGTAAGGCAGGCAGTGAATATCTTTCGCAACATGTTCAATTTCGAATATTTGTGCAACTAGTGTATACGCAGTTGGTCACGAATTGCGGTAAATCACCCCTTGCCGCGCGAAGTTGTGCATTGGCAACAAAGGCTCTGGAGCTTAATTCTTCGTGTTTTAACTCCGCGCTAAAAAACGATTATTTATCACTTGTATTCATCTCCTATATCAGGTCAGGTTTCTGCAGATTCTACCCCCGCATTAGATGATTCCGTTGTTCGTTGTAAAGATTCATAGTCAGGTAAAATAAACATTGGAATGAGATTCGTTTCCGTTTTGTCTTCTCCATCTTCTGCATACCAGGATCCATATTCAGGAGGTTTGTCATCAAAGTGATTCACTTCTGGATTCTCCAGATCCAACGCCAGAGAAATTGTCGGTATTTGACCTGAGTAGTAGTACACAGTAGTTAAATATTTTCGAATAACGATTTACACAAGCTTGACAAAACTGCATTGTTTTTGGGCGCCCCAGAAGGTTGTGTACCAACATGGAGGTAACTAATTTTGTTCGCCTACTCTACATCAAGTTGTGTAAATGGGCTCTGTCCCCGAACTCGTGATATAACTAAAATAAAGAAATCGGAATAAATTTATGGCTCATCCCTAACCTGGTACACACACTACGGCAGTGCCGTTTTTTGTATTTTGTTGAAACCAAATAGTACTTTACCAGTTTGATTTCCTTCGTTGATCTGAGTTGTAGGAGAACGTTTCTTTTTACAACAAAACCAACAAAAACAGCACAAACCAATTACTCCAACAGGAATACAAACGCTTACAATAATGATTTGTGTCCTTTTATAAAATAAAAAAAAGTATAAATAATAAACAAATTGTTACTTTCTATTTAGTATTAAAATTCTATGGATACGGTATATGCTCACATTTCTTCAAAAATTGTTTCAAGATTCGTCGTTTTTATATAGCTTTTCATACTCGCTGTTTGCAAGCGCAATGTTAAAATGGTGAGTAGAGATGAAATTGAATCATATATTTGACAGATAATAAAGATTTCTTAATGTGGAATTGGGACAAGAACAAAGACGCTTTTATGTTCATTCATAGATACAATTTCGCTCGAGTACTGTACTTCCCAAAGATAAAATTATTTGTTTTTTGCACTATATTTTCGATAATTTTTTGGCGCTCCCGTAGTATGTGCACCAAGATGGCGGACATCGGAACGTAGTATGTGTTCCACGTTAGGGTTAGGCCATAATTTCCCCATATTTTAGTTCTACCACGAGTTTGGGGACTAGCCAAATGACTCCCGTAGTATTTGTACCTGAAATTGTGGCCTAACCCTAACATGATACACATAGTAGGTTCCGATTTCCGCCATTTTGGTTCACATACTACGCAGGTATCATTTTTTTTTGCTTTAGATCGTCAATTCTATATAGAGCAAGTCTGGCTGAAAATTGAAATCGCTTATCGTTAGACGCGGTAAATGATTTTAAAAATAAATAAGGATTTTGTACTCTGTACGATAGTGTTTTTCTAATATTTCTGTATCATATTCTGCTTTCGAACAGCATACATTAGAGGAGCAGCAACGTCTTTCAGCTGGGCATCCCATATGCCATTGACAATATCGACCTTACAAAACATTAAACATTAAAAACAATCAATTATATGGAAAGAAAAGTAGAATAAAATGTGGTCTGTTTACAAAATATATACACCCCTCGCTCTGACAAAAAAACAGAACAGCTATTTGAGTTATGGTACCATGCAATAAAGAACGGTAATCAATCCTTTCACTATAGCATATTTAATTTATCCCAACCATTTTCAGTTTGTTGTTGTGAATCGAACTAGTATTCAAGTATGTGCTTTTGTTCTTTCGAAAAAGATTTGCTCTGTCAAAATATTTTTATAATTTATTATCTGGCACTAAAATCATGCTTTCCGTGTCTGAATAAGTATTGGGATTTACGACAAATCAATACGACAAACGCATGCTGCAATTGCCTTGGTCATGCATAGCTGAATAAAATTGTAAGAAATTCTATCAAATTGTTTGATGACTAATGCTCATGCGATTCGCGTCATTTAGTTTTACTAGAAATTCCGAAACTTGACTCATAAAACGATATGTAGTTTCTATAACCAGGGGATTTCTTCAATTTTGACGTTCACTCACTCCCTAGGGTTATCAAATGCAATAATAAGTTATTATAAAATTTGAAAACTCGTAAGCTGTATAGAGACACAGTCGCACTGTATGGCGATCTACATTCTGATGCCTTGGGGGTGTGATGATAGAAATCGTTAATAGACTTTTGCCACATATACTAATTCACGTATAAAACGCTTAACCAAATAAAGATGTTTATTTTTTTGCTTTAAATATTCTCTTTTTTTACATAATAAGTAGGACGACGAATGTTATTTAATATTGTTATTTTCATACCGTTTTGAAGTTAATTAGGGGTGATTAAAAAGTCAATATAATTCATGCTAGTTTTTCGGTACTTCCGAGGTTATGTACCAGGTTAGGGTTGGGCCATAATTTTATTCCGATTTTTCTTACTTTAGTTCTATTACAAGTAAGGTAACTGTCTGGGTTAGCCAAGTGGATATACCCCCTGACCATAGCTCTTATATAACTAGTTATCTCTATATTGGTACATACACTTCTGGAGCACCAATTTATCTATTATCAAAATTTAATGAGTGTATTCCTAATCGATCTACAATTTTGTATAAAGTATATAATGCTCTACATTCGTAACTGTTATTCAAATATTTTGTAGTACATGAGTGGCGTATTTATACCGCATATCGTAATATAAAACCTCGCTTACCTTTAGCTTCTTGAATCATCAGAATACTGATCATCAGAAAGACAAATGATATGTGTAATAATATCATAGTTAGATCTACCTCTAGAATACAATTTTATAAAACTTAACACCGCCGATCTGTAACGAGCGTACAAAATAAACTTAAACTGCCCATGGTGTCTTTGGCTTTTTAAGTTAACTATTAACTTCCTGATAAAGGAATGGTATGCGTGATGTTACGCAATAACGTCAGACGCATGAGCATCAAAATACCCTTTTGAAGAAATCGTTCTCTTATTCGAGGCTTAGTATATTGTGCCATAAGAAATTCAAACTTTATTTACACCCGATGTCTATTGTTTTACAAGATTATGTTGATTAAACCTATGCAAACTAGAGTTAATAAAAGGTCACTGTGCCGTGCCGACTTCTTTAAAAAAAATTCACGTGGAGAGAAGACAAGATAACATTCGAAATATATAATCATTCTGCATTTTATGAAAATATGTCGTCTAAAAATAAGTATGTTTTTCAGTATTTTATTTTCGCGTTGCTGTTTCTAAACAAATATTTTACCATAGAGTTTTTGTATTTTCTCATTTACAACTGATTTTTTTGTAATTTTCAACATCGTGCTATGAATACAACATAGTAATAACAGGAAGTAAAAAATTCGAATAGAGCAATTCATATTCTCAGGCAAAATACGAAACATGATATTCAACGCAACGGATAATTGGACAACAATGTACGCCTGAAAACTATATGACTGATTCGCATTACTCATAAAATCATGTTAGACATTGACTGTGAAAAACAATAAAAGTTTACTATCAGTGGGAATACTGTAAAATTACAGAAAATTGTTTTAGGAGAATGTTCGCGTTTTCAAGGTGACCCAAAAAATGGAACCCATAAATTTCATAATTTTGTCTACAGAAATGGAGTCAATTTTTTCTACACTTGAACTTCTGTTTGTGTATGATTGTACCCAAAGGTTTCAGTAGTCCAGGACATTTTGCACAAAAGTTATGTTCTCGAAAATGTACACATGCCGTCCTCGGCGTTGGATACAGACTAGCATCCGTTACGTTAAATTATCAATCACTCGCGCACACATCTCTATGGATTTTCCTCTGATTCTGCTACAATGGTAACCTTGACTTCACTAATTGTTTGAGGATTGTTCTGATACACATTGTTCTTCAAATACTTTTTATTAAAGATAAAAATGCAGGGGGTTCAAGTCCGATGAATGAGTTGCTCACTCGACGCCACTGCTGACTCCTGATCAGCCTTTCTTGGATTCTCTTTCCCAACCAGTCAGTCAAGAACCACTGGTAATCTCGACCAATCCCTATACACATTGTTCAATTGATATTCAGTACTTTTCCGGCACCATGGCGGAACGTTACATATGCACTGTTTGAGCTCTCTTATTATCGCTTTCACACCATTACGAACCGATTTTGCCATGTTTAAAAATGATTACCCATGTCGTGCACTTTACTGAGCGTAACGGTTTCTGTCAGACTTATTTGGAAGGTGCTGTGCACCAGTAAACATCAGCAGAGAGTGCTCGTCAACAGAAAACCAAGTGAGTGATAGACAATTTTGCGCAATCGATGCAAGTCTGTCTCTAATACCAAAGAGGTAATTTCGAACAGACTCTAGAGTCTAGAGAGAACAAAACTTGTGTACAAAGCGTCCTAGATCTCTGAAACTTCAAAGTTATCGCTATTTTATCTGTTTTTGCTAGCACCCCGGAAGCACAACTTTTACGAAACAATATTTCCTCTTCTGTTTGAAAACTAAATAGTGTCCCCTGTGCCCTGTCACATTGTTAGTATTTAGTTAGGCCCAATTTTCTGCTGGTGTCCCATGCCCAAAAAAAACGAGTAGGGGTTCTCTTATTATCACGACACTCCATGAACGGAACCGCGCGAACCACCAATATTTCAAAAGCCATCTAACTTAAAATATAATATTAAGAAACTTTAAATGACCTGTCCAATGGCACCCATTGCGCTAGGGGTCTGGAGATCGATTACGCCACCAGGAATCAGAAAGTAACAACAATAAACTACAAAGTCAAATTGCAGTCTGACTATTGAAAAACTGATACAGCAATAACCGGTATAAAATAAGATTCATGCAGAAAGTTTATGAAACTGACAAAATTAGGTTTGCCAACCTTCCACTCGGGTCAAGCGAGGAGGAACAGAACTAATACTGACTATCGTCTCAACAAGTCGCCTGAAAAGTAGTGACCAATTCCCAACCTAAACCTGGCCATTCACACCACGGAGAAAAGCAAATCACAATAACGCACCAAGAAGAGAGAAAGAATGCGTCAGTGCATCACTCTCGACAAATCTGTCACTAATTGCGACGTCTCCTTGACTGTTAATTGATTTAATTATTGTTGGGGTAACTATCTTTTCCAATCTCCGGCATCGTTTGACGACACGCAACAGACATGGTAACTTTTTTACATGGGGCCCTTGCAGTATTCCCGCACCGTTGTAAGATTAAGGTTAATAGCATGAATAGATAGATTTTTAGGCTCTTAGCATCGTATTTTCTTCTGGTTTTATTTTATTAGAAAGGTGTATGCTTAAGTTTATTTCCATACATTCTGATAAAAACAATACAAATTCAGTTCAAATTAGTTCGCTTGAGTTCCTTCAACCTGGCGGTGCGTTGAAGTATGAGGGTATAGACTCGAAGATTTGTCCCCGTTAGTAATAAACAAAGCGCAGGGATATACAGAATTAGTTTCCTACCCATAAGTTAAGAAGGAATTGTTGAGATAAAAAGATATACTGCTGTAATGTATATATCAAATCCACTTCCGTGTCTATGTAAGATCGGTAATGGTGATAATCCATATTATACCTAAGTTCTTGAATAACCAAAATGAAGATCAGATCACATTTACCTTACAAAATTGCTTAGAGATAACGTGAATGCGTTTTAAAAATTTGTATGTCTTGAAAAACCACCAATGTTATGAGTTATCTTTATCCAAACGTTAATAAATAAGCAAGCTCAATAATACTCGGTATTTGTAAGTTCTTCTATTTATCCATCATCAATGAGCATCACTCTAATCCTAATGTATAGACACGAATGTCGAACGTTCTATATAATTGTTTAAATATATAAGTTAAAATAGACTATGAGTTAAAATAAAAAGAAAATTTTGGTTGGTCGGAAATTTGTAAAAAATATCGACTAGCCTATTTTCCTCGTGAATATGAAAAACGGAAATCGATTGGTCCATCAGTTGTCGATGAGGAATAATTGTTTACAACAGCAACAACATCCCCAATGTTGCGTTGTTAACTTAATCGGATTACCAATAATGTAAACAGCACAAGGTAGGTAGGTCCCAGTGCAAATATCAATATTATTGTTCAATTATCATTTTGCTTCTCGTATTATCGCTACTTTGATGAAGTTACCTGAATACAAGAAGGCTGTGTACAAATATATATGTTTTGAGGCAGTGATGAAGTAAAGTCAAGGTTACCTATTGTGGAAACGACCCGTTGTTTCTATTTTGGGCAGCGACCTTGGTTAGGCCGCATATATAGCGCTAAGACTGTCAGCTATCGTGGAAAATATTTTCACTTGTACCTTGTACAGACATAAATCGCTACTATGCTGTTTTTCGGTGCTATTGTGGATATTTCAATAAAAAAAAAAACATTTATTAATACTAAGGAAAAACTGAGAAATTTTTTAGGAAAAATATGCATTTGTCCTACTATAGCACCAAAAGTACAAAAATGTTTACTGGTTGCATGTCGATTGTATTTATAAATATGATGCGTATTTTAAGTTAAGACTAAAATGTCAACTATCAATAATCAGATGGCGGGGTATGGAAATAACTATAAAAGCGTACAAGGCTTGTTACGTATGGAGTTCGCAAAATAAAAATAGAGAAAGCTGGAACAAATATTGGATACATACATTATCTATTTTTAATAATACGTGTAGTGATTTATGTATGACGTAATAGAAAATGAAAAATATAAATACTGTTTATAAAATTAGATCGGTTGCATCGAAACTTGGCGATTCATATGCATATGCTGAACAATGTGAGCAAAAGTATAAACAAATATTCTATTATTTCATTTAACATCACCTTTCAATTTTTGCATTGCATTCTCCACCACTAAGTCGTTGATTGAAATGGTGGTTAAAAACTTTTAATGAATTAAAAAGCAAAAAATATAAATAAAATATTGTAACAGTGTAAAAATTTTAAAAATAAAATGTAAGGCAGGCAGTGAATTTCTTTCACAACATGTTTAATTTCGATATTTGTATGGAAACTAGTGTACACAGTTAGACACGAACTGCGGTAAATTACGCCCTGCCGCGCGCGAAGTTGTGCCTTGGCAACAAAGGCTTTGGAGCTTAATTCTTGGTGTATTAACTCCGCGCTGGAAATCGATTATTTATCACTTGTATTCACCCCCTATATCAGGTCAGGTTTCTGCAGATTCTACCCCCGCATTAGATGATTCCGTTGTCCGTTGCAAAGAATCATAGTCAGGTAAAATGAACATTGGAATGAGATCCGTTCCCGTTTTGTCTTCTCCATCTTCTGAATACCAGGATCCATATTCAGGAGGTTCGTCATCAAAGTAATTCACTTCTGGATTCTCCAAATCTAACGCCAGAGAAATTGTCGGTATTTGACCTGAGTAGTAATACAAAGTTGTTGATTATTTTCGAATAACGATATGACTAAACTGCATTAATTTTTAATAAATGTTTTCCGTTAAAATTTAGTAGTACATTACCAGTTTGATTCCCTCCGTTGTTTTGAGTTGTAGGAGAACGTTTCTTTTTACAACAGAACCAACAAAAACAGCACATTCCAATTACTCCAACAGGAATACAAACGCTTATAATAATGATTTGTGTCCTTGCATGAAAGAAATAAAAAGTGTAAGCATATTGTTACTTTCTATTTAGTATTCAAATTTTATGAATAGTATACTATATTCTTATATTTTTCAGAAATTATTTTTGGTTTCTCATTTTAAACTTGCCATATTCACTTTAAGTAGGCGCAAAGTATGGATGAAATTGAAACATATATTTGACCGATTTCAGGATTTTTTACTGTGGGCCATGAACGGCGACACTTTTATGTCCATTCGCAGACTCAATTTTTCTTGTATGTTGTACTTCCGAGAATTATTTTTACTTTGCATTAAATTGTGTGTTAATTTTTCATGTTATGGTTTTAATTCTATATTTTGATATTAAGATTGAGCTCTTATGGATTTATCCCACGCAAGTCTCATTGAAAGTGGCAACTGTGTATCTTCGGACGCGGTTAACTACTCAAAAGAATTTTAAACATTTCATACTCTGTACGATGAAATTTTTCTTTTACTTCTACATCATATTCTGCTTTCGAACAACAGGCATTAGAGGAGCAGCAACGTCTTCCAATTGGGCATTCCATGTGCCATTGACAATATCGACCTTACAAAACAACATTGAACACAATCAACAGTATGAAAAGAAAAGTAGAATAGAATGTGGTCTGTTCACAAAATATATATATATACACCCTCCGCATTGACAAAAAAAAAACAGAACAGCTATTCAAGTTATGGTACGATGTAATAAAGAACTATAATCAATAGCAAACTGTAATTTATCCCAGCCATTCGGGGGTGTTGTGAACTGAACTAGTAGTATTCAAGTACGTACATTTGTTCTTACAATAAATCTTTCACAATTGCGACTCTGCCATAATATTCTTATAATTTATTACTTGGCACAAACAGCAGCCATTCATGTATGATACTATACTGGAATTTATGAACGTAATTATTACAATATGTATGGATCTTGCCTCTTAATCTAGAACTTTCTTTGTCACGCATAGTTGATTGATATTCCATATGCGATTTGCGTCGTAAAACGTTACTAGAGACCGCGAAACTCGAATCATAGAAATAAGAGTAATTTCTGAGCGGGGATTTTTTCAATTTTGGCAGTTACTCATATAATCCAGATAGTTGTTCAATACCATAATGAATTATTATAAAATTCAGAAACTTGTAATGCGATCTACATTTTGATGCCTTGGGGTGTAATGATAGAAATCTATGACAGCAGTTTGCCGCATACACTGATACACGAATATAACGCTTCACCAAATAAAGAATTGTGTTTTCTTGCTTTAATATTCTTTTTCTCAAAAATAATCCATGCTAGTTTTTCCATTATCAAAATCAAATGAGTATTTTCTATGCATTACCAAAATTAATCCACAATTTTGTTAACTATAGAAGGAGAGAGTTCGTCAAAAATGTATGAATGTAACTTCTGGCTTTCTTGAAACTGCATTTATTACATACTGTCGAGAGACGGATAGGTACAGCGCAGAGGCTTCACATTTTTAACTGTTATCCAAATATTTTGTAGTCCATGGGTGGCGTATTTATGAAACCTCATAACATAATATAAAACCTCGCTTACCTTTAGCTTCTTGAATCATCAGTATACTAAGCATCAGAAAGACAAATGATATGTGTAATAATATCATAGTTAGATCTACCTCTAGAATACAATTTTATAAAACTTAACACCGCCGATATGTAACGAAATACAAAATAAACTTAGACTGCCCATGGTGTCTCAGGCTATTTAACTTAACTATAACTTCCTGATAAAGAAATGGTATGCGTGATGTTACGCGTTGTACAATGCGGTTGATGACTTCATGCGCAATTACGTAAGAGGCACGAGCATTAAAATACCCTTTGAAGAAATCGTTCTCTTATTCTAGGCTTTGTAGGCTATATTTTGCCATAATAAATTTAAACCCTAATCACACTTGCTGTCTATTGTTTCATGAGATTATGTTGAATAAACTTAGGCAAACTAAAGTTTATAAACTGTGCCGTACCGACTTCTTTAAATCAAATTTCCATGTGAAAAAATAACTAAAATAACGTCCGGAAAATATATTTGACTTGCATTGTATATAAATATGCTGTCTAGTAACACGCAGAAATATTTCATACATTATACGAATCAGTATTTTGTTTTAGCGTTGATGTTTCCAAATTTAAGAAATGATAAAGATTTTACCATGAGGGTTTATGAATTTTTTCATTTACAACAATACATTTTGTAATTATTACAAAAAATGTGCTATGAATTCAACATAATAATGACAAGAGGTAGAAAATTCGAATACAGCAATTCATCAATATTGCCTTTTTTACATCTGAAAATTAACTGACTGTATCGCATTGCTCACATTACTCGCAAAGTTTACAATGAGTAGGAATACTGTAAAATTACAGATAATTATATATATATGTTGGAAAATATTATTAAACAATACCAGGGAATACTTTAACAAAATGATTTCAGGAGAAAGTTCGCATATGCAGGGTAACCCAAGCGGAACCTAGAAATTTCTTAATTACCGTACTCTACGGAATAAGGGGTAAATATTTAATTTTGACTACACTTGAACTTTTGTTTGTTGTATGATTGTACCCAAAAGTTTCAGTAATCTAGGACAGTGATTCCCAAAGTGGGCGATATCGCCCCCCAGTGGGCGAAAACGATAAAGAGGGGGGCGAAAAAGTCGAAGGGGGCGATAGGGGGGCGATTTCGCAAAACCCGTTTTATGTTCGGCGCTTTTAATTCTGTACTCTGTGTGTATTCGCAGGCTTGAATCATGTGGGCGATTATCACACCCGAAAGAATTTCTAAACTAGTCTTCGCAGTAAGGTGCGGTAGGGCAAAATACGGCCGGAGTAAAATAATCTGGCCCTGGACGATTTACTGAATGGACCTTTCCCCGACCTTTGACCGCGGAAAATTCTTCCCATACTTTACCATTATAAAATTTTCGGTGCTTATTTTAAGAGTGGTTTCACGAGTTGTTGCCTGTAAAATGGGGTATTAGTTTCAAACTATCTTTCTAATACATACCATTATACAATCTGTTTTTTTAAAGTACCGATAAAGAATTTTAGCCTAGTCTAACACAGCTATTTCTACACTAACTTTTGATTGCTGTATTCAAACTGAAAATCATAAGAAGACAAAGTAATCATTGACTTGTTTGATTTATATATTTAAATTTTCGAAAAACAACTAAAAACTAACGAATATAATTCAAAAACGCGAAAATGAGGTAATGTTCACGACCACGTCTGAAAATCTGTCTGAGTGAGCGTGCCTGAGTGGATGCGAAAGGGGGCATTGTTACGTTTTTTGCATTTTGCTGATTGGCCAATGTCACGAAGTAAACAAGGACGTCTATGCCCAAGGTAACATCCAAACGGCGGTTTTGACGATAATTTTTTTTTTATTTATAATCTACGCTCGAGGAGTAAATAACATTTTTTTACGTAACAGAATTTATCGTGAGACACGTTTAGACTACATTTCATTATATCCTAAAATTTCTATTGAACAGCTACTCGTTTAACGAGCCTACAATTTAAATATAATTAGACAAATGGAAACACGAAGAAAAGTTGATGCTGAGGGCAGGGGTTTAATAGCGCAGTCAATATTCGAATAATATATTGCAAAGAAAATAAAATTCATATTCTATTCGAGAGATTCATCACTGCTTAATTTTTGTAAGAATGTATCTTCTTAAAGAAAATCTTTATTAAAATTCCACAAATCATGCCAAAATATTTACTTCGATGTTTGGAAGTGCATATTTGTGCGAACAATTATTTTCGAAAATGAACATTACAAAGAACAAGCAAAGAACTGGGATTAGTGATGCCCATTTAGAAAAAGTTCCTTGGCGTCGTAAAGCTATCCAGCGTGAAGCAGCAACAAGACAGTGTCACATTAAATGTCACTGTAATATTTTTTCAATACGACTGAGTTGAGTTCACGAATTGTCGCAGTTTTCGCGCGCTGTTCCGTTTTTAACTTTCAAAAAATATATGCGACCCGCAAAAGCCTAGCAACCCTGAATTTTGTCCTGCAAGCAACATAAAATTTGCCGACCCCTGGGCCGTAGCCGATAGTCGGTCACGGCTTCTTCCACATCCGAGTCCATGAATCCAAAAACAAATGGCTGGGTAATTATGGACTGGTGATCGGACTGGAGGCCGTGGTAGGATGAGGAATCGGGGATGAATTTCACCGAAGTATTTTGGTGCAGGTCATCAGGCTGTACGAATGAATGAGATGTACGAAAATCATTATTATAAGTTTGGGAAAATTAACTTTGTTTTCATTATTTTAATGTGAAATGGGGTGAATTTAGGAAGTGAAATGCTTATAAGGCAAGAGTACACGGCGGTTTTTGAGGAGGTAGAATCCTGGATTCTTTCATTTCCGACCTATTATATGGGGGAAAGGGGTTTTCAGCCGTGCTACTATTGCTATCAAAACAACGAAATCGCCTTTCCACCAGTAAACGGGGTAATTTTAGAAATAATAAAAACTCGCAGAAGAACACCAAGCTCATCTATCTCATTAAAAACACTATAAACTATGATTTGTCTTTTTATTTGGTCTATAATATATTCGTTTCTGACTTTACATTTTTTGTATTGCCGGGGGGCGATGAAGGTGTATAAACTACTTTAGGGGGGCGATGGACAAAAAAGTTTGGGAACCACTGATCTAGGACATTGCGCTCAAAAGTTATGTTCTCGAAAATGTTCCAAATGCCGTCCTTGGCGTTGGAGACAGACTGCGTCCTTTGCGTTAAATTTTCAATCACTCGCGTACAATTCTATATGGGTTTTTAGCGGATTCTGTTGCAATAGCAACCTTGACTTCACCAATTGTTTGAGGATTGTTTTGATCTACATTATCCTTCGAATACCCTTTATTAAAGATGAAAACGTAGGGGGTTCAAGTCCGATGAAAGAGGTGCCCACTTGACGCCACTGCTGATCAGACTTTCTCGAATTTTCTCTCTCAATCAGTCAAGGATGTGATTTGATGTGTAGGGGATCGTATTGTCATGCTGGAACCACTGGTAATTTCGATCAATCCCTATACACATCGTCCAATTAATATTCAGAGCTTTTCCGGCACCATGGCGGAACGTTACATAATTATTCACAGTTTGAGTCCTCTCGTTATCGCCTTCAAACCATTGCGGACCGATTTTGCCATGTTTGGAAATGATTACCCATATAGTGCTCTATCTGAGTGTAACGGTCTCTGTCAGACTCTCTTCGGAGGTGATGTGCCCCTGGAAACATCAGCGGAGAGTGCTTTTCAGCGGAAAATCAAGTGAGTGATTGACAATTTTGCGCAATCGATGCAAGTCTGTCTCTAATGCCAAAGAGGTAATTTCGACTATATTCTAAAGAGAACATAACTTATGTACAAAGCGTCCCAGATATCTGACACTTTGTATTATTCGCTATTTTGTCTTTTTGCTAGCACTCCCGAAGCACGACTAGTACGACATAATATTCCCTCTGTTGTTTCAAAAACTAAATTGTGTTTTTCTCTGTCACATTGTTAGTAATCGGATTCCCTGACCCCTTTTTGGTTGAGCGCCTAGTATGGACTTAGTTCAATGCACTTGCCAACCAGTGTCATCGCTTCAAACATGTTATTTGAGTTATGGTACCTGACGAAGCAGTTTGTAAAAGAATATCCCTCCAATTATTCAAGATTTAGAATTTTCGAAAACACAGTTATGCCCCAATCTACAGTCTATTCAGTTTTATAGAATTACGTAGACTATTACGCAACCGCACAGGTGAACAGATGCTATAAGGCTGGTCTAATGTGCTGCAGATGCTAATGTTAAATGATATCAATACACTCAAAGAACTCAATCTACAGATTATTATAATCTTACCAAAATACTGACATCAGTGTCCACTGCTGTTGGCGCAACACAGCAATACTCGAGTGTATTTATCCACAGTATAGAACGCATAGTGTGATTGCATCTGAACATCATATTCGAAAATGTTTTACTGCGGTTTTTAAATATTTCTGACTAACCCGGATACGCGTCATCCCGTACTTGGCGTACGCAGCCTAACTAACTATACGTAAAACGAAGTCGTTGAAACGTCGTGGCACTCGTAACACGTCGTCGGCGTACGTCATCCATGATCCGCAATACCGTTAGAGTTCATGATCATTTCGCGAGAGACTTAACCAAATTTAGTTAAAATAACTGCATGATGCAGAAAGTGATATATGCGGGATTCGCGTCAGCCTACAAAGCATAACTGAAAATAAGAAATATTCTTCTGTGGAGTCCATGAAATTCGTCACCACCTATATTTTCAAAACGATATTTTTGATAAAGTAAGCCTAAAACTTATTAGTGGGGAAGACAGTTTCAAAGTCTGTTCATAAGATTTTACGTATAAAACATACAGAACAACAACGTATACGCTTAATTTTCAAATTCGCTGGAATTTAGTTCTAATATTTTATTTTACACCGTAGGAGTGTTTTATATATATTCATTCTGGTATAAATTTCGTATAGCGCAGCCAATTTTTCAAACAAAAGTTCTCTCTCTAAAAGCGAATCCCAGGCTAACCAAGATGTGTCTTCACTGAAGTTGGAGTCTTTGTTTTTAATTTCCCGAAGTCGGGTTCGGAGACAATAATGTGAACTCCCGGGAGTCAAGAGTCGGTGTCGAAATAGCAGACTTTTATTGGTCACAAAAAAGTCAAAATCTACAGTCAACCCAACAAGTACAAAGTTTACTAAGGTTCCCGAAGGGCCCTAAAAGACGGCTTACATGCGCGGATATTTTTCTTATCAAGTTTTGTTTATCTCGGAGATTGGGTGTTTAATCGAAGTCGATTTCAAGATTTCCACAGACTCCACAGCCTCGATGGACGCAGCACTGGTCGCTCATAGATAGGTAGGATAGTATGCTGAATCGTTAAGTTTGGTTAAAAACACACGATTATTAGAGACACCACACAACACTACTGTAATTCATTTAACCAGCTTATGTAATACCTTTTTGCATTCTAATATTGTGTTATTTTTATTTTGGTGCCAGGTCCACGAATACATCTAAAAATAATGCAGAAAGTTTGCCATTTACATTTGCAAGCAATATTATTTTTCAGCAATTACAGAACAGTGATGGGAGAATTGCTAGATGATTTCGAAGAGGCAAAAAAAAGGAAAAGGCTATTAACCACTGCACTGACTAATTGTACCCAGTCCCTTACACCATCTGTGAATATGTCTTCATGTGTGCACAATATTTCATTCAAACGCCAATAAATGAATAAAAACATTTTCTGATTCAAGATACATGGCACTACCTCATAAAATACATGCAGCAAACTCAGTATGATAGTTTTAGTTAGCGCAGCAAAGCATTGATTATAGATAATTAAAATCTTTTATTTTTTCTTTAAAAATATGATCAAGTTGGCAGCATTATTCAATTTCCTTTTGATTACTCTCCAACCCAACAGCAATTGAAACCTTCTTTTTGCGATCCCCTTTCGTCCAAGCAATGTACCCAGCTTGGAGCTGTGACAGTAAAACCACGATCTCTATTCTCATAACACTTTTTGTCAACGCAAACTGTGGGCACTCTGGATAAGCCTTCTTCGCCACAAACCTCTAGGTAATAAAAGAAAAAAATATAAAAATAATACGATATAAAAAATAACGATTTGTCAACGATGATCATTCACAAATACTATTACGCCAAATACTATCCTATCACAAAATACTATTACAATTACGTAGTTCAAAGTTGAGTGGCTATCAAAGTTCCGGCAGTGCATGAATTCGATGTTCGAGTATACAATTTAAAGCCGGCACACATTTAGCGACGAAAACTCAATTGATAATGTATTTCGAAGAACCAGTTTTTTACGGTTTTTTGAGGCTTTCTCCACCTTTAAATACATAGATCTAAAACAAATAACTGGCTAACTATTCCAAACCGACATGGACTAATAATCGAACGATAGGTCATGGCTGGCAATTTGATCGAACTGTCTTATCGACTTTCTCTACCCGAGATAAATATAAAAATCTTATCCAAGCACTTAAAAATTATTTCTGAACCAACACCAACGTAGAGAATTTGTACATTCTAAGCTTTCTGGTCCGTCAACAACTTTAAAAAATATTCACCAACCTCCTCCATTGCATTTCATGTGAATGCAAATTCTACATTCACGAAGTTTCTTCTCCTCACAGCAAGTGTCCTCACAGTCGTTACACATTCCTACTATGCTCTCTTCTTCCCCGTACAATTCACCAGGATCACATTTAGCGACTGGGTAAAAACATAAAAGTTTTGTGAAATAAAATTAATTACAACAAGCAGTCGTAGGCTACTGCTTTCTCAAGAGCTAAAAAGAATCCCAATTCAAAAGGAGAAAACGAAAGGAACTTAACAAGTACTTCTCATTTGAAGCAAAAAGAAAATTTCTCTCAAATTTTTACGATGTTCAGTGAACTAGAGAGAGAGAGAGGGGGGGGGTGAGAGTGAGAGAGACATTTTCTGAAATAATTAGGTATCAAATTTACCTTCGCAATGAGTTCCGTTTCCTTTATAACCTTCGTCACAAAAGCAAGAAATACCTCCTTTCCCACTTGCTCCACAAGTCGCATGTTCATGACAATTATTCTCAAAACATGGATCAACTATGATAAAACAGAGTTTTACCGTTTGTTTTGTGATATTTTATGCAATATTTCCTTTTTATTATTTGCTAATTCAGTGTGTTTGTCAAGAATTTCGCCACCATACGATTCCATGAATTGAAACGGATTAACGGACGGACTACATGCCGTGGTGTGCAACATAAACACGTCTTATGATTTTTTTATCTTATCTGGATTACTTGAAAATTATATTCTTACTATCATAGTCTGAAGAATTATATCATAGATGGATAAATAGGATATATATAGTCCTAACTAAATCTTAAATCAATATTTTCATTTAGCATACCTTCACACATAGTTCCATTGCCTTTGTAACCTTCATTGCAAGAACATACACTCGCTCCATCAACCACTGAGCAAGATGCATTTTTGTGGCAATCGTTGTTAGCACATGGATCAACTGAGAAAGTTAATCAAAAATTTGTACAAATCCTTGTTCATTCTCAGTCATCAATGTTATTTTTTAAACACCATGGAACTTACCAATGCATGAAGATTCATCACGAACGTAACCTTCCTTACATTCACAATCATAATCTCCTGTGTTGTCACCACGATCAACGCAAACTTCTTCAGAAGTACAGGTGTGTTTGTAACAGGGAATTCCTGCAAGAAAATGCGGTGAATTGTAAATATTATTCATTATGAGTTATGACTCATAAACCTCTATTTGTATCATCCTATTAGCCGTTGGTATATATATATATATTGATTTAAACTGCATGTAAAACATGAATCCCTGGTCATTACAAATATTTCAATCTTGTTATAAATCTGTTAGAATTTACAAGTTACAAAAGAAGTTTGATTTAGAGTCCTTAAGCGTGGAAGCAGAAAAGAGTCATTTAAAGATAATTTTGGTAAAGATAAAGTCGAGTTAAGGAACTTGTTCAAATTTAGTACTATAAAAATGGATGCGAAAAGATTTCACACTTCCATGTGAGCCCAACTATCAGAGATGTTTAATAGCAATTATGTTTGTTTTATCTACTCACTGGTACAAATAGATCCACTCCCACTAAATCCTTCATTACAACTGCACACTGCTCGAGATCTTGTGTTTTTGCATGTTGCATCTGGAGAACAAGACGAAGTTCTCGAACATCTATCCTCTTAAAATTAAACAAAATATATATATTTTAGCAAGCAATAAAGTTTATTAGTGTTCTTACTAAATCACCAAGCACGAAATTCAAGTGAGACGCATCCAAAGCTCACACCTGGGAAAACACATAATGAATTGGTGTAATTCAATTCAATGTTATATGCATGTGAATTTATTGACTTTCGGATCTATCGTAGATCCCAAACTAGAAAAACAACTTCATAGTCAAGTGGCGGTTATGGTGCGCGAGTGTAAGCACGTAATGAAAAAGAGAGATGCTAACCTCGATTGGTTTATGCGAGAAATGAACACAGCTGACATGATAAACATCTTTTTAATACTTTGGTCGAAACAATGTGATTATGGATGTTTATTGAAACACTGTACTTGTCACGAACATCGTAATCCGATTATTTTAAAGTCGTTCAACAATCAATTAGATACAAAAAACGTTGTCCGCTGTATATGAAATAGCTGTCGTTTTCAGCGCTTGAGAATTATATTCTGGTGCACTGCATATTAATGTAACTTTTTTTGATTGTTTGCACAATTGCTATCATAAGACCTCTAATCTGCCGAATTCATTTTATTATATGAAGCTTGCTTTTTCGTTCAACAAAAAATCGACGAGCGTGACAACGCCAATAATGTTAGCATAAGTTGCAAACTTTTATTTCCACCTATGACCATCCCTAACTTAGATAAGAATAACAAGTGTTAACCTATATCTCGTTAAACTGCGAAAAACTATTGAGAAATGAAGTTTCAAAGGTTTTTTACACCTATTTCCCTATTCCTCGATTTAAAACTCAGTATTAGCATAACTGAATCATGTTGAAACAAATTTGTTATTAGATATAAATAATAAAATTGACATATATTGCAATTCGATACTTTTCAAATATTGCATGACGGTACCGTTTGCGACGGCATGTATTGATATATTATGTTCTCATTAAGAAAAAGTCTACAAAAACAGATATTTGCGAATAATAAGTCGTTTACTTCTGAACAAGATACAACCAAAACAATAAAATTTCTCGTATTTTTTTTTCATCTGTGTCAGATTGATCATTACTTCCCATATAAAAAATATGATACTATCATGTTATTGTACAATCACTAATTTTCTGATCCTGTTTACCTACGGTTACGTTATCCCTCTAGCAGCTAGCTCATCCTAAACATAATTTAGTTCAGATGAACAATAGCAAAGAAAGAATATCAGACAATTGGCAGGATATTACCAAAAATAATTTTGCGTACAAATAAAAAAAATAACAAGTAAACTCACCAATGCAAGAAGGTATCCTTCCATTCCATCGATATATTCCACATGTAATCTTGCTTACTCCATCTAGTATATAACCCCTTTCACATGTAATTGTAACCGATTCACCTACTCTGTATTGCTTTTTCTGAATTTCATAATTGCCGTCAGATATTGTTGGTGGTCTGCACACGAATCTTACATCTGAACATCAAGGGTAAATTTTATGTGAGATCATGTTCTGTTTCTTCATTTTTTCGTATATATATTTATTAATATATAAATCACAGTTGATCGGTACTGTTACAGCATTAGTAATCACAAGAAATATGCATGTATATTCATATGAATACCATCAATTATTATACATATATATATCTAAAATTTCCCCATTTTTGGTCATGTTTCTTTATTTTGCTATTTTGGTATGCAGTGAACCGTTTAATATTCCTTACTTCATACAGATATGTGGTAAAAACTTTAAACATTGATTTCTTTTTCTGTATCTTACAACGATATAGATAAAACCGGGCAGCAAGAATGATACAATTACACAATTTGTTATAAAAATTACTAACATATCCCAACATGCAATCTGTTTTGGAAAAGTTAAACTTTATTCCTGTTTTTGAATATATATTCTTTATCAAATTAAAGATATATATGTCATTCTTCAAACTTCTGTTGTGCTACAGTGTGTCCATACTCACGACTATCAAATAAAGATTGTTTCCATTAGACCCTAATCAGTTCTAATACCTGTACTTACATTTACATGTAGGATGACCAGGAGTCCACCTATTGTTTCCTAAGCAAGTTCTTGTATCCGATCCAGAAATTTCGTAGTGATAATCGCATTCGTATTTGATAGATTGTCCCTTCGTATAGGTATAGCTATCAATTCCAACCAAAGAAACCCCGCGAACCTTCTTTGGTGTTTGGCATGAGTTATCTGAAGAAACCAGATTGGAGTGTTTTAAAATATAAAAAATGCCAATCGAAAATATTTTTTCAAAAAATCTGTTTCAAAAACATAATATTCCACCGTAGTAGCCTGATTGTCCTACTTTTACAAATACACTGATTAACAACGACTCGTATGCTCACCGCATTGCTGTTCCTTATCAAAACAGCAGGGTAATTTCCGTCCGCATGTTGCATGACAGTAACAGCCAACTGGATGCATGTAATCCAGAAGTGTTGGCATCGATTTGCACAGACCAAAGCATGAGCCTATATTTTGTATAAAAGTTTTAAATTAACACAATGATACAATCATACTATGTAAAATGCAATTCTTCTCAATTAATCCTGTAGCATAGATTAAACTTTATAAACGATCACACTTACCTGCAGATGTTGGAGTTATGAACATCACGACAGTTACTATTATGGTGGAAAACGCAATGTTGAAAAGCGCATTCATTGTTGCCGTATTCTTCAAAACAATAATTCAATCAAAAGCCATGTTTTTGATGCCCATTTATATTTTTTGCTCTAGTTTGGGAATTTTCGAATTGCTTCCGGCAACAGACATATCTTTGGTTGTCGATCGTTTTCGTACGCGTTGAATAATAAGTTAAATACGTGCACAAGTCAATGATCAACAAAGGAGAATTTGAAGTGGATGTTCAACATTATTATAAAAATTGAAGTATATATTATAAATTCTGAATGCCATAATTTAAAACAGCGGTCTGTAAGCCATCGTAATCCATTGTAAAATTTTTGCGAATTTCAGATGTATCAAAGTCCAATAATGGAGGTATCATGAATCAGATATTTTATACAACCACTTTCGAAAACAATTTATTTTGATGAGTCATTGCTTTTATATTTGTCACGAAACACTAAAAGGGGATTTAAGTTGTGAGATTTCATAAGTGACCTTGCTGACAGTTTTCAATATAATCAGTTGTGAGCTGTATCCGGAACACCGTTCCGGTTGTTAAATATTTTATTGCACTTGCGTTCCTGTTGTTAAAATAAAATTATGTCATTTATTGTTTAGTTTTCTTGATAACTTAGTTATTACCGGTTCGTTTTGTTGCGCCATAATTATTTATATATTGTAGCAGACAAATAATTAGTACAGTTGCCCGACCTTTGACCCCAGAAAAATTCTTCCTATACCTTACCCTTACCTTCTTCCTATGTTAGTCGTTGACCTTACCAATATAGTATTTCTCGTGGTAATTTGAAATATGAATAAGAACAAGTTGTTTTACCCAAATAATAACATTTGTATCGACTTGCTAAATATACTTATCATTTTACACAGACATATTTCAGATAATTGTGTCATATTTTAATGTTTTTCGACTTTGTCTTAGAACAGACACAAATTTCTGTGAGCGTTGTAAATATAATACATTTGCTCGAATTAAGTGCGTTGTTGTTGATATGATTTTTCCAGCTCATTACTGAATATATATATAAATAATATATCAGACCTTTATTCCAATTATTCGACTGGGTAGATTCGAAGCGGCAACCAAATGAATGTTGTATAATTGCTGATAGCCATATTTGTAGGACCAACACAATATTTATTGTCATTATGTTTAAAAATTACCGATAAAATAAAGTGTATACATTACATTAGATTATTATTTTTCCTTTTTGAGCAAAGATCACTGACTATTAAATTCTGGAAAAGCTGATATTTGTGTGATAATTAGTTGATATGTTTAGAACCAAAATTTTGATGCAAATTCTTTGAATTTAATTTGCTCAATTATTTTTTTGTTGTATTTCTATGAATAAAATGTACCGTATAATCGTGTATTACTTCAGTTTGTTCATTGTCTTTATCGTTCATTTTGCTCGATGTGATGGTTGACAGATTTTTCGATATCTCTTCGTTGTCGATACTGGCATTGGCGTTAAAAATATCAGAATTTCTGTTGGTAACATACCAGCATAGCTCGCTTATATTTTTGTATGAATATGATTTTTTTTTCAAATCAGCTCGTGGGCCGCATAAAAAGCTTTTGTGGATTACATGCGGCCCACGGATCGTTTGTTGTCTATATACCTGATAGAGCTATACGCAGGGCGGATTTAGACTACGATGGGCTCCTGGAATTGCGGACCTTTTTCAATGAAAGGGTCTAAAAATATATTTCTAGACTTTAAGTCAAAAATATTTAAACACCATCTGCATTAATGAGAAACTTGTGTTTCCTCTTTTACTCAAGTCTTATAATTCTTGTTTGGTATTGTGTAGTTTCGAGCTTAATGCAAAAATGAGAAATTTCTGGTAAAATTGTCTTTATAGTTTGAGTAGGGACAAGTGCGGAATATTCCTGATAGCCATTAATAAACCTGCATTAAAACTGAGAAAATGTGAAGATATAGGAACGAGATGTTGCTTTTATACATATAAAACGCACATATATCACCTAATTCAACGAATTTTGAGGGCATCAATAGTTTATGGGTCTAATAGGGGTATATCAGGACTTGGGGTTAGCATTTACGAATGCCAAATGATTTCCCAATCAAATCGAATACTTTTTCGAATCGAAACTCGAATACTTAAAAGATGTGCAATTGTATGCGATAATCTTTTTGTAATGGATTCTCCAGACACAAAAATTACGGAAAACATAGAATCTATCACCCATAGAAAATCTACATGTTGGAATTATGCAAAAAAAAAATGCAATGAATTATAATGTAAAAACAAGAGAGCTATGCTCAAATATATGGACACGTAGCGCCACCCAATGGCAATCATTTTGATGACGTCATAGCGAGAAAAAAAAGTAATAGCCTTCTGGAGAAAAATTTTATCTTTAACCACTGAAAATTTCCAAGCAATTGGTCCAGTATTCGAAGAGAAAAGCGATTTTTTAATGATAATGACGAAAGAAAATAACAATAACAACAAAATTTTGAAACGATCGTTGTGGCCACTAAACGTGTCCAATAACAGATTTGGTATAATATATGAATAATAAAATTAACATCTACTGCAATACGACACTTCCCAATCATTGCATTGACGGGTTGCTACAGCATGTATTGATATATCATTTCTCATTGAGAAAAAGTCAGATATTTTTTGCAAATATTAAGTCGTTTACTTCTGAACAAGATAGAACCAAGTCAATAAAATTTCTCGTATTTTTTTATCCGTGTCTGATTTATCCTTACTCTCCATATAAAAAATATGGTACTATCATGTTATTGTACAATAACTAATTTTCTGATCATGTTTACCTAAGTCATCGCCCCATCCTCTAGCACATTGGTTCTTAAACTGGGGTCCGCGATCGCTCAGGGGTCTGCGAAGCGATTTTAGGGGGACCGCGAGACAACCTTAACCTAGGCTTACCATACGTCCCGCTTTAGGCGGGACAGTCCCGCTTTTTAGCGTCTTGTCCCGCCGTCCCGACAAGTCAGTCAAAAGTCCCGCTTTGGCGTTCAGCCATCCAGTATAAAACACGAACATGTTCTCGGTACTATTGTTGCTGTGTAGCGCAACGCTAGCCAACTTCCAACAAAGATGAATGCGTTATTTTGTTTGTTTCGTTGTTTCCCGCTAACATTGTTAGCGAACGTATCACATGTAAAATCAATTGTAATTGGTCCTGTTCGGACGTTCACGTGAATGTAACATTGATCAACGTCTTTTTGAAGGTGTTATCTACAGAAAAGCATGCTTGAGCGAATAGGTAAATTCTCAATGCTTGAAAACGGAAGACTATTTCATTATTCTTTATTCCTTTTGCTGTACATAAAAATCTAAATTCGGATCATTCGTATCGTTAGCGTCTATTCCTTTCTTTTTTCGAACTGAACCGGATATTTAGACAGGAAGTATGCGCATGAATTCTCGATGACAATATGGTAAATGAGGACAGCAAGGATGGCTTTAAATGTGGGTATATGTAGTAAAATCGGAAACTGTAAAGTTACGGGAGACGTCCCGCTATTTAGTCAAAAAAATATGATAACCCCACCTTAACCTCGCACTTTGATTTGAAGTAAAATTTTGATGTCATGCTTTTACAGTGCTTATCCAAAGCACGACACGCTCTACCGAAGGCATTGTTACGTAACCAACGTTCTTGAACGTGGCAAGTACCGTAAATCAGAGCGTATACTGTAGTTGTTTATGGAAGGCGTGTGCATGCATCTGATTGTAAATTTTCTCGGGATAATTTGAAATAAAAAATATAAAAAATAAATTTAGATATAACGATTCGTTGGTGAAACTCGGTTTTGCTGTGATGAATTCTGGAGGAAAAGAAAGACCACAGTGGGACCGTCCTATCACGATGTCGCTGAGATGGCACTAAACATGCTCATTCCATTTGCAACAACTTACGAATGTGCAGTAGTTTTTCCTACGTTACTCGTTATTATAACAAAATGTTGAAACAGGATGGACGTGTGACACAATATGAGAGTTGCATTATCCAAAACAGAACCCAAGATAGATGACTAGTAGAGCCAAGAAGAGGCACCCATCTCATTAAACTATTTTAATGCGTTGCAATTTGCTTCCATTTTTTTTAGTGGACCGCGAGTCACCAGAAAAATTTCAAGGAGACCGTTATGCAAAATTTTTAAAAAAGTTTGAGAACCACTGCTCTAGCAGCTAGCTCATCCTACACATAATTGAGATGAACATCATCAATGCAGAAATATCAAACAATTAGCAGGATATTACCAAAAATAATTCTGCGTACAAATAATTAAATAATAAGTAAACGTATTAATGCAAGAAGGTGTCCTTTCATTCCATCGATATATGCCACATGTAGGGGAGATGCGGGTGACTTGAGCCACGAGGAGACTTGTTCCACCCCCAAAATTAGCAACATGCATTAGTAATAGAATGCTCGCGCGCCCTCTGTTGGTAGGTTGTGTCATTACTTTATATTTGGCTCACTGTGAGAAGCAGACGTTCTGTAGCTCTGGTGGAAAACAGTTAATGAAAAAGCCGGAATCGCAGCAAAAAGTGAATTTCATGGTCTCAGGTAATATGTTTACTATTAATAATATTACAGGTCGTGGTTTAGTCACATTGAGTCATTGTGTAGTCTATGTTGTGATGCTCTAATGGAGTCTATTGCAACGCACGTCGAGTAGTCATTCGGCAATACCGGAGCTCAAATGGGAAGATGCCCGATCATGGGAGGGTTGATCCAGCGGTCACCAGGAGGGTTGCTCCGTGGCTCAACGCTCCTGCATTGGATATATTTTTCATCACATTTTTTTTTTATCAGACGATGCCGCAAACATACAAAAGAAAATACACCCGTGGAAGTGATCCGGCATTAGTCGAAAGGGCGACAGAAGCGGTAAAAGAGGGATGCAGTATTAGATCGGTAGCGAGAACATTTAATGTAGACCGAATGACACTTAAGCGATACATGGATAAACAAAAACATGACCCGCTTGATATAAGCGGATACAAGAATTGCAAGCTCAAGAATATGATATTCAGTCCTGAAATGGAAGCTGAACTAGCTAGTCACATCAAAACACTGGCAGCAAACTACCATGGCCTATCCAAAGATAAATGCCGATGTTTGGCGTATGAGTTTGCAGAAAGAAACGGTGTTGATGTGCCAGAAAATTAGAAAACCAACAAAAAAGCTGGTCAAGGGTTTTGGCTTGGATGGAAAGCACGCAATAACCTTGCAATTTGAAGTCCAGAATCTACTTCATTAGCCAGAGCAACGGCGTTTAATCGCCATACAGTGGGTCACTTCTACAAAAACCTTGCCAAAGTAATGGACCAACACAAATTCGAGGCACAAGACGTATATAACATCGACGAAACAGGGTGCCATACGGTGCAAAATCCTGAGAGCATTGTTACGGAAAAGGGGTTGAGCAGATTGGTTCTGTCACATCAGGTGAAAGAGGTGAGCTGGTAACCGTAGCCAATGCAATCAACGCTGCTGGTGGATTTATTCCGCCCTACATTATATTTCCCCGTGTCAATTATCGTAATTACTTCATACGAGGTGCGCCACTGGGATCAGTCGGTGCGGCCACCAGATCAGGTTGGATTAACGAGGAAACGTTTGTCAACTATCTCGATCACTTCATTAAGCATACACGCTGTAAACCAGACAGAAAGGTATTGTAGACAATCACGAGGCCCACGTTTCACAGACAGCTGTTGACAAGGCAAAGGCGAACGGAGTTGTGGTGTTGACCATTCCTCCACACACGTCCCACAAACTCCAGCCTTTAGACAAGACTGTTTATGGACCATACAAAAGAGCCTACGCGCGCGCGATGGATATTTGGATGAGGTCCAATCCGGGTAAGACAGTGTCTATATACGATATAGCTCATTTGGTGAACGAAGCTCACATCTGCGCATTTGTACCGCGTAATATCTTAGCTGGCTTCCACAGCACTGGTATTATGCCTTTCAACAGCGACATATTCTCTGATGAAGACTATGTGCCATCTTCAGTTACAGATCGCAAAAATCCAGTTTGCTCGTCAGTAGACAATGTTGAAAGCGTGTAAGGTTTACAGAGGAATCCCGATACTCCCACGAACCAAAAAGATAACACAATTCAATCAGCATACTGGTTTGACTAGAGCAGTGCAGACTACCAACGCGGAGACTCTTTATATGTTTCCAAGTGATATACTACCTTTATTGAAAGCAGGGCCAAGGAAGGTGAAAGCTTCCAATAGGAAAAAAGGTAGCACGAAAATTTTGACAGACACGCCAGTTAGAGATGAAATAGCAGCGAAATCAGTGGCTAGGATAGAAAAAAAATAGAGCAAAGAACTTCGGTCGGTCTGGATATAGCACTTCTTCGAGCGAAAGTGAATCTAACGAGAATGTATTGTGCGACGATACTGATGACTCAGGGGAGGAAGATCAAAATATTATCGAGGGCGATTTTGTCATAGTCAAGATTAGTGGAAAATCTCGAATTGTTCATTACGTCGCAAGAGTTGATGCTTTCGAAGGAGAAGAGTTTGAAGAAGTGTTTCTCCGCCGGGTTTTAAGCGTAAATGACAGAACTACTTTTATTCTGGATGTCGAAGATGAAGCACTTTGGTCGAAGAAAGACATTGCAAGAAAGTTACCAATCCCTAGCATTATTGGAACTTCTCGTCGCACCCAGTTCACGTTCTCTTGTGACCTCGATGAATGGAATCTTTGATTTTCACATACTCTGTCACACGCTATTTCAATTTATGAATAAACGTTTCTTTTCAATTTCTAGGTGCTACCAAGGTGTAATAAGAAGGCGTCGGTGGTATAATTCGTTTCCATTCTGTATTGACTGACAAGAATAAATACGATTATAGATGCATTGACTCCTATTTAAGATTGGCTAAGTTAAATTTGCCCAGTTGCCTCACGGTTCCGATACAGAAGTATTTGCATCTCACATTTTGAAAGATACTCTCCCGATTGCAACTTAAAAACGCTACTTCCCGTGCCATTCTGCATGTAGCGGCTCAACTCTCATCAATGGTATGCACAACTCTCCTCAACATGCAGGAGACTTGTGACATCTGACATCCCTTTTTAAAACTGGTATAACTCAGAAACAGGGTCAGTTGGATTAAAAGAGACATAACTGTAATATAGCAGAGGTAATGACCTTCGGATGATATGAGCGTCTTCAAATTGCTACGAACGATTGAGGAGATATAACTAAATATATAAAAAATGGCTCATCTCTCCCGCATCTCGCCTAAGTTTACATACTCCATCCAGTAAATAACCATTTCCGCATGTAACTGTCATCGATTCGCCTACTTTGTAATGCTTTTTCAACCTGTAATCGGACAATCTCTAGGACATTTCTCACTTTTTATATAAACATTTTTTACTTTACCTCCCCTTTCCAAAGAAACAAGAGTGACAAGCTGAATCCAAACCAGACACGAGTTGTCGATCGTGCAAGTCATAACACAGCTGGAATTTCACTATGATATGACGTCATATGTTTTCTGTTATTTACGCCAAATACACTATTTATGTATCTTCAGAAACGTTATTTCGGTCTCTTTATGTTAGTTCATTCGAGGGAGTGATAACTGGCTTTGTTTCGTGGGCAAAATAAAAATTTGGTAAAAAATATTTAGAGCAAATTTTTTTTTATTCTTCATCACTATATATACAAAGATGTTATAGCAACGATTTGTTTACTTTTCTGAAATGCGTTTTATCTGCCCTTTCAAACAAATCTTCAGTGATCAGTGATATTTTGAATCGAAATAAGATGGGATATTATAGTGTCTTCAAAAGATGCAGAGACTGTCGGCTCTCCGTTTTTTTTTTTCTAAAACTGTGACGTCATAAACGTATTCTCAGCTTTCAATGTGTCTTGAATGACTGAATGAACCAGTTGGTCGTTACAATATCTCCTTCGTTGAGATTATACACTTGAAAGCAATAATTGCTATGTGGAATGGTCAATATAGGGTTCTATACATAGTGTTTCGCCAACCACCACAATTTATAACATCAACAATCTTTTCCTATTTCTGTGACGTATTCTCTCGTTCAGATGAAGCAATATTCTATTATTACTAGACCATACATTCGGAAGGCGTAAAATAATCATTACCAAGAAGTTACGATCAGCGATCAGGCATGCCCAGCCAGGACAATTTTTGCGGATGATGGGTCAAGCGTCGAGACGGGCCATTTTGGCTTGCATTGGGACCTTAGAAAGGGGCCTAGAGGCATGTAATTAATAATCTAGAGTCAAATCATGACCCACGTGACACAGGTGGGGGGGGGGGGAGCAAAATATAGGTGGGCCGATTCAATTGGGTTCGTAATTGCCGTCACGTATTCTTGGTGGTCTGCACACGAAAGTTACATCTGAACGTCAAGGGTAAATCTTATGCCAGATCATGTTCTGTTTTTATCAAATTAGACATATGTCATTCTTCAAACTTCTGTTGTGCTACATTGCGGCCATATTCACGATTATCAAATATTATCCATTAAACCCTTATAGCCTTAATAATATATTTCAGACTAATTTGTTTGTTGGAGGATATTTCCTCTGCTGTCAGGGGACGACGAATATCACTATAGCGCCTGCAACGATTCCCAGCCTGTCAGACACACTAAACGAGGCTATGTCTTTATTATCAGCTGACGATACAGTACAACTAGACAATCGCAATACAATAGAATGATCCAGTCGGATCCGAAAGAATAAAAATCAGTGACATTGAGTAACTTATATACTAATTACCAATAGATGAAAATCTACTAATCAAGTATGGAACATAGATAGATTATGATGGTTATGACGGTTTATAATTTTAAGAAATCTGACTTGACTGGATTTACGACGATTCATATTAATAATTTTGAAAATAACAGTAAAATCTTACTAAAATAACAAGATTACCTCGCGGCTATGTATATGGAATATAAAAAACAAAAAACTATATGCAATGCTAAAAATAATCGTTACGATTGAACAAGATTATATGTGGTACAATTAAAAATATGGGACTTGAAAATAGAAGGAAGAGGGAGAGTTAGGTAGAATTAAGAAAACAATAGGCGTATTCTTATTTTGAAATTTTCTATTGACAGCTGAAACAATTTTTCAATCTAACATACTTCATAACACTCAATAACTTTTATGTTCGCTTGTTCCCTTGTGAGCTTTAAAAAAAGAGAGCGCTTTGCTTTGTATTTGATTAAATATATTCGTATCTAACGATTAATTCGTATTTAACGAATATATTTGCGAGCACAAAGTGTGATTCGTCCGAATCATCTTCCTAAAAGTGTATTAGTGGTCTGAAATCTATTCGTTTGAGGTTTGTAATATGCGTCAATTTTAATTATCATTGAATTCCGTAAAATTCATTTAAAGTTTAACACTTATTTTCGTTGCACAACCCAATAAACATTAAAAGTCTTATTTTCAATGATTTCATAATAATCGGAAGTCTAATTTTTTGAACGCTATAGAATATAGAGAAAGATTTACCTCAAAGAATAGAAGGAGATTGTCCCAGAAAAACAAAACCTGTACACAAATGTAAAATAAAACAACCTGATAATTAATAACGTCCCTTACTAAACATTTGTCGATAATTTCTCTTTTCCGTTTATCGCAATCAGCAATAACGCGCGATTTTTATTACATCACAGTTCGTCGCTTTTAAATAGTTTATTGTCATCCATCGTTAATACTATTAATTGTCAGTTTGTTTTATTTTCACCTCGGAATACATTATATATATAGTATTCGGTAAATAGTTCATTTGGTCAGTTCTTAGTTTCGTCCAATATTCATAGTTTGATCGTTTCCTAATCATCATCGTTGTTCTGTTGTAATTGAAGTACTTTATTGCAGTTACATCTTTCTCTGTCGTCGATTAGCAGCATAATCAACTAGGAAAAAATTAACAAAAAATTTTAGCTATAGGCCCCCACGACTAAATTAGGAAAAATCGTGATTTTAACTTAACTTTTGTTTTGGTTTTTGCAAAGTTGTTGTTAGAATAAAAATCAGGTATATTGAGTAACTTATATACTAATTACCAATAGATGAAAGTGTACTAATCAAGTATGGAACATAGATAAATTATTTTAAAACTGGTTTGTCGTTAAGAAATGGCTTGGGACTACTTAAATCAATTATGTCTAGTAATAAAGCAGGTTATGACAGTTTTTAGTTTTAAGAAATCTGACTTGACTGGTTTTACGACGATTCAAGTTATTAATTAAAAAATAACAGTGAAATCTTACTAAAATAACAAGATTATCCCTATACCTTAATCAGTGCTGATACCTGTACTTACATTTACATGTAGGAGCACGAGTCCAAATGTTGTTTCCTAAACAAGTTCTTGTATCCGATCCAGAAATTTTGTAGTGATAATCGCATTCGTATTTGATAGATTGTCCCTTCGTATAGGATAGGCTATCAATTCCAACCACAGAAGCCCGGCGAACTTTCTTTGGTTTTAGGCATGAGTTATCTGTAAAAGAAACCAAATTGGAGTGTTTTAAAATATAAAAAAGACCTTATATATTTTTTCAAAAAAATCTGTTTCCGAAACATGATATTTCATCGTAGTAGCCTAATTGTTCTACTTTTACAAATACACTGATAAACAACGACTCGCATACTCACCACAATCTTTTATTTTATCAGAACAGCAGGGTAAAGCCCCTCCGCATGTTATATGGCAGTAACAGCCAACTGGATGCATGTAATCCATAAGTGTTGGCATCGACATGCACAGACCAAAGCATGAGCCTATATTATGTATAAAAGTTTTAATTAACACAATGATGCACTCATAGCCTACTATGTTAAATGCAATTCTTCTCAATTAATCATGTAGCATAAATTAAACTTTAAATACGATCACTCTTACCTGCGGATGTTGGAGTTATGAACATCACGGCAGTTACTATCATGGTGCAAAACGCAATTTTTAAAAGCGCATTCATTGTGGTCGTATTTTTTCAAAACAGTACTTCAATCAAGAGCAATGTTTTTGATGCCCATTTATACTTTTTGCTCTAGTTTGTATATTTCCAAATTGCTTCCGCAACAGATATATCTTGGGTTGTCGATCGTTTTCGTACGTGTCGAATAATTTGTTGAATACGTGCATAAACCAATGATCTCCATCGAAACCCATTGTAAAATAGAATTTCATATTTATCAAAGTCCAATAATCGAGATATCATGAATCAGATATTTCATACAACACACTTTCGAAAACAATTTATTTTGATGAGTCTACAATATTCGTCACGAAACACTGAAAGGTAATTTAAGTTGTGAGATTTCTAAAGTGATCTTGCTGACAGTTTTCAATATAATAAGTGGTGAGCTGTATCCGGAACGCCATTCCGGTTGTTAAATATTTTATTGCACTTGCGTTCCTGTTGTTAAAATAATAGCTATTAAATGTACGTTCTGTTACGTCATTATTATTTTACATCGCATCAGACAAATAACTATAAACTAGTACAGCCGTAATGTGGAATGGATGTTTCCCGGCCTTTGACCCCAGGAAAATTCTCCCCATACCTCACCATTATAATATTTCTCCTGGGTAGTTTGAATATCAATAAGAACATTGCAAGTTATTTTTAACTTGAAAATAACATTTTTAATGAATTGCTATAAATATACTTGTCATTTTATACAGACATATTTCAGATAGTTTCTTGTAGCTCTTCAGCTCTTTCTTAAAACAAACAAAAATTTCTGTAAGCATTGTAAATATACTAAATTTTTACAAATTAGATGCGTTCCGGTTGTTACGATTTTTTCAACTTATCACCGAATATAATATCAAAACCATATTCCAGGGCTAAATTCCAATTACTCAAATATTTAGATAGTAAGCGGCTCCCGGCCATAATTTCACACATTTGTAGGGCCAACACAATATTTCCTGTCATTATGTTCAAATCATCGTTGATAAAATAGAGGGTACACATTACATTTGATTAATTTTTTCTCAAGCATAAGTCACTGACTATTGAATTTTGAGAGAGCTGATACTTTTGTGATAATTAGTTGATATGTTGGGAATCAAAATTTTTATGAATTTCCTTGCCAGCAAATTTTACCAGTTATTGTTCTTTTTATAAAAATATGCTGTATATAAAATCGTGTATAACTCCAATTTGTTTATTGTCATTACCACTCATTTCGCTTGATTGGATGATTGACAGATTTGTCGATATCTCTTGGTTGTCAATACTAGAGATGTACCTATGTATCGGTATCAGGTATCAGCAATATCGGCCAATTTTTCGGTATCGGTAATGTATCGGTATCGGCTAAGTTCAGACCGATATTTCCGATATATTTAGCTTCTCTATATGATTCAAAATGTTTTAAAAAATAGGTTAAAATAATAATCTTGAAATTATTTTTTGTTTGGATAGATCGTGATCTATGAGCCATTGCACGTTCCTACACCCGCTGACCTGTTTTAAGCCATTTATCAGTCAAACTGGGTCAATTAATTTGAGTATTCTCGCTGCCGAATTTTTATATTAAAATTTTTAATATTACATGGTAATTATGAAGAATTATATCGATCGAATATTAGTGGATGTTCCGATGTGTAAAATTTAAAATACGACGTTATATTGGCACAAAATCCTACGTACGTTACTCAATGTATCAGTTTCATACGATAAGTAGGCTAAACATTTATTTATTTACCACCAACAGTAGCCAAATCCTACTAGTTTTCTAATAAAGCACCGAGATTACTAGCGCCAGTGCTCAATGCATCTGAATCAATTAACGCATTTGGATCCCAAACATCTACTTCTCAATATGTGATATTTCTCTTTTTTGATCCGAAATGATGTGCACTATTAATAATGCTCAAAGGCTATTGTTTTAAACCGTCTGCCCTGCACAATTGAGGTAATAATTACATACTATCGGAATATCGGCAATATCGGTCGTTTTCGAATATCGGCGTATCGGTATCGGCTTTTTTAGCTGGTATCGGTATCGGCGACAAAAGTGGTATCGGTACATCTCTAGTCAATACCGGCATCTTCATAAATGAAAAGCATTAGAATTCGTGCTTGTAACACGGCACTGACCAAAACATTTTACAGAACCATACAAATTAAGTCAAAATTAGTCCTATATTTGGCCTATGGCAACAAATATATAATATTTTCAAGGCCTGCACAACTTGAATGAACGAAAGAGCAGCAACATACAAAAACAATTGTTCACGGGCCACAACTTATCATTATTATTGTAGAACTTATATCATGTCATATTTTTCGTAATGTCGCGTATGAACAGTGTAACACGTGATAAATTCGACGCAACAAGCCTTCAATAAGATAAGTTGCATTTTTTTCATAGGTAAGTGTCAAGATTTATTCCATAAATAGGAGAGAAATTGTATGTGTAATAGAATATGCTGTAAAGTTTTGGTGTACCGCACAATGCATTCTGCGGCCGCCTTTCGCCCATACACTTCCGACGGTGAACCGACGTACAAATATTTTTTGTCAATGCAATACAATAAATTCACGAAAGTCGGGAAATCCATTCAATTTATTCAACAACATAAATTCTACATTTCTGAAGATTTGAATATCAAAGTCTGTATCGCAGAATATAGATTGAGAGCATCAAAACAAAACAAATATACAAAATGTCTAGATCTAGAAAACTATCCAGAGGTTAGCTGTTAGCAAAACATTGCTGTCATACTTAGCCGCATGTAAGTATTACAAAAGTTAATGTGATTTGTGAAAATGGAGCAGCAATTACAGTACTATCAGCGCAAAATGCACGTTCGACGTTCATTTTAGCACAAGGAACGTACACAGTTTCACCAAAAGCACGCCCCAAGAGTGCATCCTTCGCAGAAAATGTTGCGTACCGATAGAGAACTTAAGCCTATTATATCATAGCTATTCCTAGAACATTTTTGGATTACTGTATTACTATCCAGGTACATTGAATGGTAACTGTAAGACTGTAATAAAACAACGCGCCATTACAAAACCCGACGCAGTGATTCCCGTGTCCACTAGAGAAATGTTGGAGTCGGCATGGCCCAAGATATATACAGTATATACACTTTTTTGGATCCTATTTATATTTTTTATTCTAATTTTCGAATTCATTCTTCATTGACCCGATTATTCAAAAACATTGAAGGATGACATTATTTATCAGTGATGTTAATTTATTAATCAGTAATTTATCAGTAACGAAGAGGTATTTGATGATGCAATTTTGAAAAGCGCACTCATTGTAGCCGTATTCTTCAAAACAGTACTTCAATCAAGAGCAATGTTTTTGATGCCCATTTATACTTTTTGCTCTAGTTTGTATATTTCCAAATTGCTTCCGCAACAGACATATCTTAGGTTGTCGATCGTTTTCATATGTGTCGAATAATTTGTTGGATACGTGCATAAACCAATGATCTCCATCGAAACCCATTGTAAAATTTTTGCGAATCTCATATGTATCAAAATCCAATAATCGAGTTATCATGAATCAGGTATTTCATACAACACACTTTCGAAAACAATTTATTTTGATGAGTCTACAATATTCGTCACGAAACACTGAAAGGTAATTTAAGTTGTGAGATTTCAAAAGTGATCTTGCTGACAGTATTCAATATAAAGGGGGTAAGCTGTATCCGGAACGCCATTCCGGTTGTTAAATATTTTATTGCACTTGCGTTCCTGTTGTTAAAATAATAGCTATTAAATGTACGTTCTGTTACGTCATTATTATTTTACATCGCATCAGACAAATAACTATAAACTAGTACAGCCGTAATGTGGAATGGATGTTTCCCGGCCTTTGACCCCAGGAAAATTCTCCCCATACCTCACCATTATAATATTTCTCCTGGGTAGTTTGAATATCAATAAGAACATTGCAAGTTCTTTTTAACTTGAAAATAACATTTTTAATGAATTGCTATAAATATACTTGTCATTTTATACAGACATATTTCAAATAGTTTCTTGTAGCTCTCCAGCTCTATCTTAAAACAAACAAAAATTTCTGTAAAAAAGCATTGTAAATATACTACATTTTTACAAATTAGGTGCGTTCCGGTTGTTACGATTTTTTCAACTTATCACCGAATATAATATCAAAACTATATTCCAGGGCTAAATTCCAATTACTCAAATATTTAGATAGTAAGCGGCTCCCGGCCATAATTTCACACATTTGTAGGGCCAACACAATATTTCCTGTCATTATGTTCAAATCATCATTGATAAAATAGAGGGTACACATTACATTTGATTAATATTTTTTTTCTTAAACATAAGTCACTGACTATTGAATTTTGAGAGAGCTGATACTTTTGTGATAATTAGTTGATATGTTGGGAATCAAAATTTTTATGAATTTCCTTGCCAGCAAATTTTACCAGTTATTGTTTTTTTTATAAAAATATGCTGTATATAAAATAGTGTATAACTCCAATTTGTTTATTGTCATTACCACTCATTTCGCTTGATTGGATGATTGACAGATTTGTCGATATCTCTTGGTTGTCGATACCGGCATCTTCATAAATAAAAAGTGTTAGAATTCGTGCTGGTAATATGGCACTGACAAAAACATTTTACAGAACCATACAAATTAAGTCAAAATTAGTCCTATATTTGGCCTATGGCAACAAATATATAATATATTCAAGGCCTGCACAACTTGAATGAACGAAAGAGCCGCAACATACAAAAACAATTGTTCACGGCCCACAACTTATCATTATTACCATATAACTTATATCATGTCATATTTTTCGTAATGTCGCGTATGAACAGTGTAACACGTGATAAATTCGACGCAACAAGCCTTCAATAAAATAAGTTGCATTTTTTTCATAGATAAGTGTCAAGATTTATTCCATAAATAGGAGAGAAATTGTTTGTGTAATAGAATATGCTGTAAAGTTTTGGTGTACCGCACAATGCATTCTGCGGCCGCCTTTCGCCCATACACTTCCGACGGTGAACCGACGTACAAATATTTTTGTCAATGCAATACAATAAATTCACGAAAGTCGGGAAATCCATTCAATTTATTCAACAACATAAATTCTACATTTCTGAAGATTTGAATATCAAAGTCTGTATCGCAGAATATAGATTGAAAACATCAAAACAAAACAAATATATATACAAAATGTCTAGTTCTAGAAAACTATCCAGAGGTTAGCTGTTAGCAAAACATTGCTGTCATGCTCAGCCGCATGTAAGCAGTACAAAAGTTAATATGACTTGTGAAAATGGAGCAGTAATTACAGTACTATCAGCGCAAAATGCACGTTCGACGTTCATTTTAGCACAATGAACGTACACAGTTTCACCGAAAGCACGCGCCAAGAGTGCATCCTTCGCAGAAAATGTTGCGTACCGATAGAGAACTTAAGCCTATTATATCATAGCTATTCCTAGAATATTTTGGATTACTGCAATTACACTAGAACTCCTAAGAAGGCAAAATGATGATTGGCATATTTGATTCATACTTGAAAATCTACGAAGTGGAATGAAGTGCGAGTGGATGCGAAAAGGCTTCTGTAACGTCACTTTTTGCGTCTTGCTGATTGGACAATATTACGAAATAAACAAGGCAGTCGACTCTCGGAGAAACATCTCTTAGAGATAAATTTCGAGCAAAACTTTGCGGGCCAGATGAAAGGACGCCGCGGGCCGGAAGCGGTCCGCGGGCCGTAGTTTGGTGACCCCTGCGTTGCAGCATTGTTGCCAGTAGTTGATGACCGATTTTATTATTAATTTTTATCACTGGAATGTGAGTATTTTATTTTTAATAATTCGTGACTTAGCGGGTCACCAAAAACATGGTAATCCGCAAACCGATCAGTTTTTCGTTATCCCAGGCTATGCCATCTATAATGCCCATGACGTCAGCAATGACGTAATAATGTTTTCTGTGCCTATGTTATATCGACATATGGTAGTGTAATATGTATTAGGCCGTCATAAATGAATTTTTAAATTTTACCGGACCGGGTACCGAACCACAGTCATACATTGCACATGAAAACGTTACTAAATAACATGCGTCAACTTAACACCACCTGAATCGGGGTACAAATTTTGGTACAGTGACTGTCATAGCCGTTTAGGGCTGATGGACAATTCGACTACATGGACAACTCACCAGGTCTATCTGAAGTCGAGTTGTCGTCTGCCTCCCATTTCACATGTCCCGTGACAATGATCTACTCTTCCCCATTCAATTGCAATATGAATTGAAATACTAAGTAATCCGTTTCATTCACTTCTCTCCATTATTGGAACAAAATTTAAAAAACAAGCCCCGCTTTTACCAGACAGCTACGAGTTAGTTCAGTGTCACCGCGCTACCGGAACTGCCCTATCTTTAGAAGATCCTATCTTGTGATAGCGGGAATTGAAATTGCAAGATGGTGCGACTCACAACTGTAGTAACACCAACGATCCGAGTCACTACTGTAATATAACACTATTCGCCATTCTTCAAATCTTAGCAAAGCAAGGATTCCAATACGAACCACCGACGTTTGATTGCACGTGATTAAAAGACATGAAGAGCAGTGCCAGCATATGAGTCCGCAGAACGTTGGGTGACGTCATAGCAAACAAAAACAAATCTCACAGAGCCAACAGAAATATTTGAAATAAATAAAAGTAATAGCCTTCTGGAGAAAAAAATCCTTTTTAACCGCTAAAAATTTCAAAGCAAGTGGTCCAGTAATCAAAGAGAAAAGCGACTTTTTCGATTTTCCACTAGGTGTCCAGAAAGTGTCAAAGAACAAGAACAACAACATAATGTTGAAACGATCCATAGGTTCACTACGTGTGCAATTATCATATTTGTGTTTGCCCAAATAAATTAGTATAGGTATATATATATAACTATCAATAGGATCCCCTTTTTGGACACGTAGTGGACATAACGATCGTTTCAATATTATGTTGTTGTTCTTGTTCTTTGACACGTTTTTAAAAAGTCGCTTTTCTCTTCGAATACTGGACCAATTGCTTTGAAATTTTCAGTGGTTAAAGATTAATTTTTTCGCTAGAAGGCTATTACTTTTATTTATTTCAAAATTTTGCGTGAATTCTATGAAATTTGATATTTCGTCAAAAATTTTGCTGTATTATTTTTTATCCATGGGAACACGGATTTTAGTCAGTGTCATGACTGGCTGAACGTTTTGATTCTGCAAAATTCTTGCTACTGGAAATTTAGAACTTTTTTGAGGGTACCGGTAGCGTCAAAGGTACCGGTAAGGACTGATTCGCTCTGGTCTAACGTTTCCATATATTTGTGCGTAGCTCTCTTGTTCAGCATATTAAGGCATTTTAGGGGAAATAACTTTTCAAAATTCTAAATATTCACATTTCGATTTTTAAAGCTAGAGAGGTGGGGCTCTTCATATCTAGACAAATTCATTTATTCGGCCGTATTTATTTTAGTAACCTTTGGAATGAAAAATATTCAATTTTTGGGGAGTAAAGGCTAATTTATAGCTATCCTAATTTTTTTAGCTATTATTAGGGTTACCATATTTTTTTGACTACAAAGCATAGAGAATTTATCTATTCGCCCAAGCATGCTTTTCTGTAGATAACATCGTCAAAAAGATGTTACAATGTTACATTCACGTGAACGTCCGAACAGGACCAAATAGAATGATTTTACACGTGATACGTTCGCTAACAATATTAGCGGGAAACGACGAAACAAACAAAATAGCTCATTCACCTTCAGTAAGTAGGCTAGTGTTGCGCTACACAGCAACAACAGTAACGAGAACATGTTCGTGTGGCGCGGCGGTGTGGCTCAACGGGCTAAGCGTTAGGAATACGCTCGCCACCGCACCTCTAATTACTCTGCGTGGGTTCGCAGGTTCGAATCTCATGCAGGGATGATTATGTGCGAGAGGATTGCTGGACTCCGCGCCGTCGTTGGGTGGTTCACGTAACCGCTGGTCGGTTACGGCTTCCTCCACCATTAAGTCCATGCTTACAAAAACAAAACAATATAACTAATCCCATGCCCGACTTGGAATGGTAACCGGACGAGAGGCCGTGAATCGCCATATGGATAAGCCGTCTTATCGGCTTTCCTCTCACCCGGGATAAATATGTAAATCCTATTATATCCTAATATGCTGGATGGCTGAACTGATGGCTTTGGGCTGACTTGTCGGGACGGCGGGACAAGACGTTAGAAAGCGGGACTGTCCCGCCTAAAGCAGGACGTGTGGTAAGCCTAGCTATTATACATTTCGCCCAAAGCATTTGGATTTTGGAGAAATGGGGATGAAGACTGTATCAGTAGACTCCCTATTTGGAGCGAAAAAAGAATTGATCACGTAGTACGCTATTTTTATTTTAATTTGCACTATTTTTGTGGAATCTTACAGCCGCTAAACAAGGACAGATAATTGGTTTAATTTCACAAACATATTAATCAATTCAGAGCCACATGGCCTTAAATCAAAACGAAACACTGTGAATAAACAGTTAAAATTGTGGCGCTCAGGAAACGTACATTCGTGTTTTCGTCATGTATACTCTATGGTTATGAAAAATTTAATTTATCATAAGATGTAGTTGGTACTTTGCTTTCCCTGACAACAACAAAAAATAATAAATACCCGAATCCCGCATTGAAATTTCAAAATATAAATCTGCCATTTGGTCGTTGATTAACAAATGGCGTCACGGCGCGCACGTGCTGCTCGCGACGGGTGCTTCACTACCTTGCGACATTTCCCCATTTACAAGGGCTTGCGTCGGCTTATCTCCCTCTTTTCGATGTGTTTTTGACATGCCGGCGTTCTATGAATTTCTGTATTTGAAAGTAAGGACTGAGGCAAGTCTGCAAGTGTACCTAGATTTTGATATGTCATCTTTTTACATAGCCTTATGAACTGAATCCGTAGTTCTGTAGTTAGTTGAAGTTTGACGCTGGTTTACAGGCTTAGGACAGACTGACAGAAGAAACATCTGGAATGTTGGTTGAAAGGGTTGAAAGATAATTATGTACTGTTGCCACTGCTGAACTGTATAAGGCAGTAAGGTCCAGCATACCGGTACGGTACTCAGATAGTCCACCGGTACCGTACCTGGATCATGTCATAAGCTTCATTTGACTGTTTGACATTATCTGGTCTTTTGAGAGTTTGGTGTATTAGACTAATCAAAATTTGTAAATATGCTTCTAATAGTCGGAGATTTCAGTCTGTCTTCAAACTGTCTGTTAACCCAGTAACCCTCCAAATTATACTTTTTGAGTTTTGTTTATTTATAAAACTATTGACAGATTGACCTCAAACTTTGAGGTCTGCTGGTATACCGGTAGTTTAGTACCACATGCACTTCTAGTTGGCCCCGGCTCAACAATTTCTGAATTTTTGCATAGGCTATGTCATTCCTAACCCCCACCTGCCGTCGCCGGTCATCCAAAACGCGTCTGCGCGTAGACCATCACCTGAAATTGAGCAAGCTATTTCTCTTGTGTTCTCGACACAACGACCCTCATATGAGACAGATCGCCGATATTTGTGAGTTTGTTATTGGCGGCGCAGATAGCTAGCAGCTATACTTTGTCGAGCTCTACGATGTGAGTGTGACGTAATTATTGCGACATCTGATGATACCTATGCTGGCTTGAATAAATTTTTGATGCTGATGAATGAGATTTGCCAGTTTCAGAGTTTGTAGAAAGGTGAACAGAATCAGAAAAGGTTAGGTATATAAAATTGGAAACTTGAGGCCTGGGGTTCGATTACCAGTTACAGAATTAGCTTTCCAATCATCTACATTTTAACTAGAACTTACACCTTTTGAAAGTTAGGCGTTTTGAGACCTTGGGTCATTGAAAAGGTTCGTCTGAGAAAATCTGGTGTGAACACGATAACAACAATAAACTTGGGTATTATCTGTGTTTTACAGCATTAATAGTTTACAATTTTCAGTAGGATATCTCTTCACACCTGCTCGAAGCTGAGAACATTCAGAACTCACTTTTGTTGTTATTAATTTTTCGTTTTCAATAAACTTCAGAACTAGACGTTGCATTATATTCAAATACAAAATGTCTTCAGGAGATTCATGGTAAGCTATACTCTGTTAGCTTTTGTTCTATAGCCTGTTTGTTTATCTCTTGCCCCATATTTCCTAGTTTGATCACGATGGTAAATTTGTTCGGTACTCCTGTAGTATGTGAACCAAGATGGCGGACACCGAAATGTAGTATGTTTACCAGGTAATGGTTAGGCCATAATTTCAGGTACAAATACTACGGGAGTCACTTGGCTAGTCCCCGAACTCGTAATAGAACTAAAATAAGGAAAATTGGAATAAAAATATGGCCTAACCTGATACACATACTACGTTCTGGTTTCTTGGTTCACATACCACGGGAATACCATTTGTTCACCACTAACAAAAATGAGTATCAGAATTCAAGCCAATCTTTAACCAGCTTGAATCTTGGTTATCAATGAAATTACAAATAGACATATTTAGTAAATAGTTTGATGTGAATTTCTAATTTTTTAACCAAAATTGTTGGAACAAAGTCTTAAAGCAGGTTGGAAATGTTTTCAAAAATTAACAGAGTCCACAAGTTAATTGTATTATTTTTTTATTTTCATAGTGAATATGTCCCAACAATATGGGCACAGCGAAAAGATTTACTGCTGATATCATTTTGTGTCGAAGATTGTAAAAATCCAGATGTGAAATTCGAAGAAAAGAAAATAATATTTAACGGTCAGGGTGGATCGTTAAACAAAAAATATCATTCACAATTAGAATTATTTAAAGAAATAGATCCTAAGGTTTGTTAATTTTTTCTACGTTTGTGATTTAAAAAAAAATATAATTCATGAATTGAGATGTGATTATATATTCAAATTAAGTTTTATTCCATTACAATTTAACACAGCGACTTTCTCAGTTTCTGTTCAATGTTCATAATATGTCACATACTCACATTCATGAATATTGTCTCTGCTCAAAATTATCAGTTCTAATATGGTTGGGAGATACAGATTGAGATTATACAAATAGTTGTGTGTTTTTTTATGCAACGTATTGATACTTTTACACCTAACAAGACTCTGCATAGGGAACCACTAATAGGTAAGGAGCTGCTTCATCAGTTCTTTCGATTCAGCATTGCCTGAGCAGTTTATTAGATAATCCTGTTGTGTGTGAATCAGGTTAGGGTTAGGCCATGATGTTATCCCGATTTTCCTTATTTTAGTTCTATCACGAGTTCGGGGACGGCCTGTGTTAGCCAAGTGAATATACCCCCCTACCCATAGGTTTCGGTCCCCTTACACAACTTGATGTAAAGTATGCGAACAAAATTATTTACTGTAAATTCATATTGGTACACACACTTCTGGAGCGCCGTTTATTATACCCCGAGTTAGATGGCAGGCATGGGATTTGAATCCGAAGTGCCACCATAATTTAGTCTAACACTTTAACCACTTGGTCACTGTTTGTGCAAATCAATTTGTGTAGAAAGACCTGCAAGGCATATAACAAGGTGTAGTTAACAGGGTTAATTTCCAAAATTTCCAACTAACTTTGTTTTGTTAGAAATATCTACTCCTTCTCACGTGTTAATTAGAGAGTTGAAAATATTGAATCTGACTCAATATCTTATTAACTCAGGCTAATAAAATTTGGAACTTTTTGTGTGAATATTTTTATATGTAAAGTTTGTGTTTAAATTGTGTTTAGCAATGCACAGTGAAGAAAACATCAAGGCTAATATATGTACAAGCACAAAAGAAGGAATCTGGTCCGTTCTGGCCAAGACTGTTAGACGCAAAAATGAAGGTAAATTCTTTAAATTATACAATGAAAGTAATTATCTGCATCGACACAAATGGTTACAATCGACACCTAACAAAATTATGTATGTCTGAAGAAGTCCGACCTTGGTCAGACGAAGCATTATAGAAATATATTTGTGTTAGTGTGCAGCAAGACTCTTGAATCACTTCACATGGACAAACATGGCATTTTATTACTCTCTTTGAATACAACCCGATATATAATTTGAGATATTGCCAATGGTACGCAATGATTTAATTTGGGGTTTACCGAAGTCGATTGACCGGGGGCCAAAACTAGAAGCGGGAGGGTATTTGTGGACCCAGAGAGGGGAGCGCCCGCAAGGGCTGTTACTGTAAGCATATTTGAGATACTGGTATAATTGAATTGTTACTTATATACACATGCTCAAACTTTGATAATGATGTAACAAAGTGTTAAACTATTTCACTCAAGTTCGGCGGGCCATAGTAAATCGTTACTCAGGTCGTTATTGCCCCGTGGGCTGCAGTTTGGGAACCACTTATGACTGATTTAATTAATGTGGGTGAATTTTAAAATGTAATTTATTGAGTTTTTCTAGGCATTTAAACTGCATGGAAAATATACACAACTGTTCCTGGTATTTAATTTGACTATACTACGATATCTAAACAAACTCATTTATGATTTCAGCAACATTGGTTGAAAATTGATTTCAACAAGTGGAAAGATGAAGATGAATCGTCAGATGATGATACAGAAATGGGGGGTATGGGCATGGGTGGGGGCATGGGCATGGGTGGTGGCATGGGCATGGGTGGAGGTCAACAACCTGATCTTTCTCAGGTAAAAATGTTTTTGAAAACTGTTATGTGATACTGTAATGGGTAAAATTAGTGTATGCTTTTGAAAGAATATCTTTGATTATCAAATCAAGTTTTACACACGATTCTTCGATTGCTTATTAAATATTCTTATTAATAATAAACCTTTATTGAGGCTAATTTTGTGTGATTTCAGTGTAGTCAATTTCATTGCAGCTCATTATGTATTCACTACAAATATATTCATTTATTTTTATGACCTCATTATTTATAGATGCTACAACAGATGGGAAGGGGAACTGGAAGCGCTGACTTTGGTGATCTGGATGATGGCGATGATGATGAAGGCAGTGAACCTGATAGTGATGATGAAGGTATTTAATAATATATTAGATTTTTATAGAAAACAGAGCGAGTGTTTATGACTGGACAGCATTTTGTTCCTGAAGCTCTGGCTGCTGTGAATCAAAAAGATTACTGCAGTTTTTTGTTGTAAGCCTTGGATTTCGATGAAAGGGGAGGCATGAAGCCAAATACTCCTGTCCTCACCTATTACACATCATAGCTGTTCCCAAACTATAAGTCGTAATAGGTATAAAAATGGGTCGCAACTTTTTTTTACAGTTTTCAAGTTCTTTATTTCATTATAGACTGAACGTATTTCATTTGGCTTCTTTCTAGGAAGAACTATATCAAGTTAAGATTTGTTGAATCTTTTGTAGAAAGCCCCACCAACGCTCAGAATTACAGTAAATTACAATAATATTTAATGACAGTAAAATATACCAAGCCGCTGCCGACTGGTTTACATTAGGTTCCGATTTTTTGGGCACAGTCAACCTGTACATCACACAAGGTGTATAAAATTCGGTTCGACAAAAACAAGTGCTAGTATACCTAATATAAATTAGATTTCATTTTATTAATGTTCAATGTTAACTATGCTTTTGCTCCTTTGGTGCGGTGAACTCTACCTTTTATTGGATCTCTCTCATTTACTGTACTTACGATTTCTCAGCATACTGATACTTCTCAATTTGGTAGCCTATGATATGGACGTTCATGTCCATAAATCCATAAATGAATGCTTTGATTTTTAGAATTAATTTCAATGTTGAATTTCGAGGAAATTCATTTTGTAGTAAAATTTAAAAGAGTCTTATTTTGTCCAAATACCAGTAAAATGTAACTTAAGTCTTAGAATCTCATGCTATAATCTTCAAACATCTTGGTTCTCATATTTTCATGCAGCCTACAGCCCTATTTGTATGTTAAATTGCAACCTCACACCAAATAGTTTTTTATGCATTGTCTGGGGGGAATTAAACGAAAAATGTTTTCACCACTGAAATAGAAGTAGCGTTTTCTTTTTTCAATACTTTTTTTGTCTTATTTACAGACGTACCCGATCTAGAACCCAGTGATGCAGCTGAAAGTAAACCAACAGATAACGGAACAACTGAAGAACCTACTCAAGTAAAAGCATGATTTCCTCAGACACTGACATTCAATGGAAGACTATTGCTCGCCTAAATCATACAACAGACTCGAAACAATGAGCTTGAAATAGTGTTATTGATATGTGGTTTTTGTGATGCTACAACACTTTGAGTTTTGATCTGATTTTAGGTAATAACATGATGTTTATTGTACTGCGTCTCACTGAATTCAATTTAATGCATTACATGTTATATAATCTAGTTCAAATAGGCAAAAAGTTTGGGTAGGTATTCCAGACACGAGTAATTGTTAATATGAAATTCAGGCTTGTTCCTAACCACTGTTGGGCACATTTTTGATGTTTACGATGTAATGAATTTGTATGGCAATTGATATTTCTGCTGTTGGCCGTGTATGATGTGTTTTTGCATTATGCTACTGGACTCCCATAAAACATGGCATACAATACTAATGATTTTTCTGCAATTTGCTACTATCATCATTTAAAATAGCAAACTATTGGAGCACCAATGTGGATGCTTTTGCCTTTACCTGACATGTTTTTTTGATTTGAATATCTTGTTGAAAATATTGCCTGACTACTGGAACCCCCATGTTCATGTAAATGTTGTCCATGGTTGTCGTTTTCATTTTGACATTGAACAATAATTATTAAACTTTTGTAATTAACTGATGCTGTTTAATAGCTATGGTACGTAGGTTTTGTGTATGACTATTTTAAGTAGGGCCGTGGAATCGGGGTAAATTCACAATCCATTGTGCTAAGTGTTGGGAACACTATCGTCTTCGCACCTCTGATTACCCTGCGTAAGTTTGAATCCAGTGGAGAATAGTCTTGTGAGGGAGGATTGCTGGACTCCTTGACGCCATAGGGTGATTCACATAACCACTGGTCGGTTATGGCTTACTCCATCCAAGTCTGTACATCTGAAACAATTAACCAGCCATCCCACACCCGGGTGCGAGGCTGTGGTTCACCACATAATTAAGCCGTCTAATTGGCTTTACCCGGGATAAATATGTAAATCCTATTCACTCCAACCCCTTATTTGGAAGGCAATGGAAGTTTCGGATCCATTATATACATAAATGGCTATTTCCGCAATGCCCTTATTAGAATGATTATGTCCATACCAAAACGGGCATGTCCCTCCCAAAACAACTATACCCCTACTAAAATGGCTATGTCCATACCAAACAGGGCAAATCTCTTCCAAAACAACTATGCCCCTACTAAAATGACTATGCTCGCTTTGTCCCTACTAAAAATTGGTATATCCCTTCTAAAGTGGCTATACCCATCAAAAACTTTGTGTCCCTACTGAAATGGCTATGTTCCCACTTAAACGACTATTTCACTACTAAAAGGGCTACGTACTGAAATAGATTAGTCCTCACTAAATGGTTACCGTATGCCCACAATGTCTCTTCCAAAATGGCTATGTCGCTACTTAAATATCTATGTCCGTAATAACCCCACTAAAATGACTACTTCCCTACTAAAATGGCTATGCCCCTACTAAATTGTCTACGTTCCTACTAGAATGGCTATGCTCCTTCTAAAATGGATGTGTCCCCATTGAATGAGTATGTCCGCTTCCAAAAAGGCAATGCCTGCTATTTCCCTACTGAAATAACGTTGTCTCTACTAAAGTAGCGACGAGGGCTATGACCCGTCTGAAACGGCTATGACTATACTAAAAAGGCTCTTTCTGCTATGTTCCCACCAAAATGGTCGTGTCCTCACTATAACAACAATGTCATCACTAATATGGCTATGCACGTCTCTTCTGAAAAGGCTATGTCCGCTATACACCTGCTAAAATAATTATGCTAACTGGTTCCATTACATTTGAACCCACGACAATTGCACCTGCATACCATTACACCTATGGAATTTTTTTTGTTTTCACGAATATTTGAACCCATACTAACCCTAACCCATGGGTTTCAGCACCCGCATATAGATTGAACCCGCGGATATACGCATGGGTTCAAATGTACGGTCACCATGCTAACTATGTGCCTACCAAAATGGCAATTTGTCATTATAACAACTATGTCACTACTAAAATGGGTATGCCCCTACTATATGGATATATGCCTACTGAAACACGGTTGCCATATGTCATTACTAAAATAGCGATGGCCATATTAAAAAAATTATGCCCGTCAAGTCACTACTAAAATGACTATGACGCTAGGTTTTTCATTGTTTTCGCATGTTTTGGCAAGGTTTTTAGTGCTATATTAACCATAGTCCATTCCAAAATGCCTATTTTCCATGACTATGTCCCTACTAAAATGGCTTTTCCTCAATGTCACAACTTAAAGGGCGAAGCCGATTAATTAAACGAGAATATCGGTTGGAAACCGAAGACTTATCGATCGATAGTTAGGGGATCCCCCAAAACAGAAACTGCAGTTTCGATTCATCCGCTCTTGTAACTTGCGCACTGCGCATCGCACACACACACTCGGCGGGTTTCAAAATTCTCTCGCTTTACAAAAATCTAGATCACTATATCAATAATTGATTGATAACTCGCTAATTATACGACATAATTCGCCCAAAATCAATAGGCTACTGGTCCGAGATAAGATGAATGCACATGCAAAATCTGGAGCAGATTCAATCTCGCTTTCGTGAGATATCGCGTGCATCTAACAGACACACAGACAGACATACATACAGACAGACATACATACAGACAGACATACATACAGACAAATACCTATCAATATACTTACCGATCTTAAGATCGATAAGTAATGACTATGTCCACATTATCTCCCCATTAAATTAGCGATATCCCTACCAAAATGACTATGTCCTCTATGCACCTACTGAAGGAGTTATGTCGGCTATGTCCCCACTAAAACAAGTACAGTATGTTACTACGGAATGACTATGTAACGCTATGTCACTACTAAAACAAACATGACACTACTAAAATGGCTATGTCGGCTATGCCCCTACTAAAATAGTTCTGTCTCCACTAAAATGGCTATATCCCTTATAAGGTTATTGCTACATATGTGCGAGTATGGGTGATGGGAGAAGCCGTACCAGACCGGCAGATTTGCTAACTTCCCCGAACCGGCGATGAGTCAGTTCATGGCCTGCATTCCAATCGTATGGCTCAATATCGAATATCTATCATTTTGAGGATTTAGCAAATTACTCAGAAGCACAATTCTAATTCAGTTTTTTTACTTTTCTAAATGGGCCACGTTGGTGGGACCGAACATATGCAATATCGCCATTCCCTTGCAAGGCTCCTAATTCACGCATTCATTTGTATTGAGTCACGGGTCTCGCATAAATAGAATTAGTCAGATATTATATATATATATAAGTTTAATAAAGTCGTGCGCTTTGTTACAAATTACGGCACCCAATAAATTGTCTCAGGTCCGAATAAACGAGTTGATTTATTAGAAAAAAAATCATTCACACTTTTTCCCGCTTTTGGCAAATAATTTTGATAATGATAGTCAAAGAGTATCGACTTTTTGCTATGATGATTTTCCGTTGCGATAAAACATTCAAAATGCTAAATGTATTTAAAATGCTAAAAATTAAATAATTAACGTAACTCGTGGTTGCGTCGACTAACGAAAAAAAAGGAATAACCGCGGCAATCTGCGGACATAAATGGTGTGGTAAACTGCCCAATTATAATACCTTTTTAATGCTTATTTGCGTACTTACGAAAAACAAATAATATTACAACTCTAAATTACCACGGCAATCTGTGGACTTAAAATGTGTTGTAAACTGCCCGATTACAATTAATTTTCGATTTATATTTTCGTGCACTCGGAAAAATAATTTATATTATTTCCCGCCTTTAGGAAAATAATCATGATAATGATAGTTGACTTATTGTACTAATTTAATTGTGTTTAACGTAACTCGTAGTTTCGCCGACTCACGAATAAATTAATGCATTAGTACTCTTTAAGTCAGATACGGCGACAATCCGTGGATATAAAATGTGTGGTAACTACCTGATTATAATTGATTTTTGATTCCTGGTTTCGTACTTACGAAAAACAAAAGCATTATAACTTTAGAATAACGCGGTAATCTGTGGAAAAATGTGTGGTAAAATGCTGGATTATAATTAATTTTTGATTTATATTTTCCTACTCACAAAAAAATAATTTTAACTTCACCCACTTTCGGCAAATAGTCCTGATAATGATTGTTACAAGTATGGACTTATCTGTTGTGAAAAATATTTAAGTCCACGACTGATAACAGCATTTAAAATGCCTTGCCACATTAATTTAATTTTGCTCAAACGCAGCCTAACTCATGGTTGCGTCGTCTCACGAAAAATAAAAGGTTTACTTTTATTCAAGTTACTTTAAAATACCACGGCAATACTACTATAAAATATCACTGCAACCACCGGATATAAATTTTCTGGTAGCCAGCTTGTAGGTATCGGTTATTCCATTGTTTATTGTATGCTAATTCGCCATATAATAAAATTATTCGGTATCAGCCATCCCTGCTCTGAGGTATCTCGAAGCTAAACGTAAGTGGCGAACGTCACGAGCAGTTCGGCCAGACGCATAAAGAGTGGTTAGCACGTGGCGTGCTACGAGGGCCTAAAGAATTCGTCTGATAATATTTGAATGGTGGCGATTAATCTGAAACTACGGCTAGCAGTCCACCAATCACCTGGCACATAGTAGCCCTCGACAGCCACAATACTGCAAAATCCTCAGAATAGAACCACTGATAATATGGGACCAGTTGGTCAGATGTATGAACAATAGATGGTAGAGGAAGTCGCGATTATATGGACCACTAGAAGGTCCAGCAATCATCACACAATTATCACGGTAAAGATCTATTAGTGCAGAAGCGAGGGTATTATGACATTGACAGAAATAAGTTTGTGTTACTTTATTGAAATTTCCAAACGCAACATGAAAAAAAATTGAAATATAAATATGAGACGAAAGTAGCAATATTATGAAATTCAGCAGTGGCCATGCAGCAGTCTATGTATCAACCAATGAGTTCCAATGAGCAGCAACTCCTTTTTTTCAAAGCAAATTGATTAATTCTTTTCGAGCTGTTCTGCATTTAAAAAATTTTAAAAATAAAAGTGTAAAATAATTTAAAGAATGGAGATAGATAGTCTGACACTGCCACTGCCAGGTTGGCATGGCGATATAAAAAATAGAAAGGTGCATGTTACACTACCTAAAAAACACTATATAATGTGATCTTACAAACAAGATAAAAATAAATGTGCACTCTGCAGAAAGGCAGATAAAGACGTGGCAGTACATTTGAATGTAACTGAAAAACTAGAACCATGCACAAGCAAGAACACACAAGGAAAGAGGTTTACACTGTATGAAAGAAATACCTAACACAGTGTCTTGTGCTTAATTTAATCTAGATATCATACTTTGAGGCGTAAATGTCCTTCACCTTAGCTTATATTAGCCAATTGCATCAATAAAAAATTACTTTTTTGAATCCTAAATACCATCTTGGCTTGTATCGGGCACTTTTACCAAAGCGAAAAACATTTTAGCTGGAATTGTGTCATGAGGATTGTAAAATGAATATTGATTCCTGCATGGTATCCGGAAATATGTATCTTCAGCGATTGTAACGCGTGTATTACCACCACCAATTACAAGTTCTAGAGAACCGGCGACAAGGAAGAAGCACTGGAAAAAAAAAATTAAAAATTATTTTTATTGAGACACAAACCAATTTATAGCGTTTATTCATAAATTTACACTCAAGGATTAGACTCGTTGCTAGTTAGTAACGAGTCACCAGTCCAAGAGTCGAAATGACCAAGGTTGCCTTAACATAGCAACCTGAGACATGATTTAAAATTCCAAAATAATTTTTACATGATTCTATCAATGAATAAAGTTAAATTGTTTTCTGATGAGGTACAATCTATTCAATGCAGATTTTAGTTGCTAATTACATATTCATACCAATTCTTGATATCTACATTAAATTTCTGCGTACAATAATTAATTACAATAAAACCACAAAAGCTATATAATATTTCAAGAATTTGAGAATATCTGGAAATTTAACTAACAGTTGGGGTTACGTGAGACTAACTACCATCCCTTGCCTTATGCTTTTGTGCTGGTGGATTTGTTTGCGTATAACGCAAGGATGCTATAGCAAGAGTGAAAACGACTATTCTATTTAATACAAGATTCGGTCAGACGAAACGATAAAGAAATACATTTGTGTTAGTGTGCAGCAAGACTCAGTAATCTCTTGTGTATTGAAAATTTGAAAATCGTACTCGATAGCTGTGTTTTTTGAAAAAATCTCAACCTGAGTATGTTTTAAAATAATTTAAGCATCAATTTGCTTACCTACCGGTAATTTAAACTTACCATATGCATACAATGAACAATACGCGAGGATTTAGTTTTCTTCGGTTCAATGATCAGTTTTCCTTGAACAATACTATGAAAACTAATGCCTTTAGTTACCCAAACCCCGTCCTCCACATAAATAGGTTCTTCAGGTGAATTTCCAAAGACTCCACTATCATTACAAATCATCGCAGAAGCATCTGCGGAAATAAAAACAAAACATGAGCATTATTAAAGTGCTTTTGTTGTTTTTTACCAAGAAATTTACGATTTAGAATGCATTTCATTTACATCAGCCAAATTGAATCGCTTTTGACACAGGACAGCGTTGCTGAAAAATTCAGTGAAACTGTCACATCAAAGTTTCGAACCGTTTAAATCCCTACCGATCTAATCAAATGAACACTGTGCAATTATATGGGTGATTTTATAAACATATGAATATTATTGAATTCGACTATCGAATGTTGTATAGTTTGTAGCAGAGGACTTTAGTTCTAATATTAACAAGAAACAATGGCAACACTGTTGATTGTTGTAAACTGCTTGTCTGAGGAAGTCGGATTTTGGTCATACGAAATGTTACAGAAATACATTTGTGTTAGTGTGCAGCAGGGCTCTTGAATCGCATAGAATGTTATGTTTATTTTTGCTACACCATCCTTTCATTATACTGTATAATTCACTTTTGAGAATAAATATTGAAATATTCCTCTAAACACAGACTATCAAAAATTTAATTTTCAGGAAATTTGCACAAACTATTCTGTATTCATTCACTGATTTTTGTTATGCAGAAATTTATCGTTTCTTTAGATTCACAATATGGTAACTAATTACGTCAGATCATTGACGGACAAATATTCTCCGAGTGGCCAGTTACAGATAATAATATTGGTTTACTGGGCCGGAGGCTCAAAAATCAATATGGAAATTATGAAGAAAAAACAGTTTATTTACAACAGCTTATCCAACAACTATATATTAATAAGAAGCACAATGTTACAATCGAGGTCATTATGACGTTATTACCATTCACCATTAATATTTTCAAAGAAAATTTATATTCTAAAAAACTAAAGTAGTCATTATTTCAGGTAACACAAGTGGGCCATTAGATTGATATAAATTAGATCTACACAAAATGTCAATTAACTAGAATATAATAATAAAAATATTCCTTTATTACATTTTAAACTATTTTGCATGTTTGATTAAACTATTTTGCATGTTTGATTTGTATTTGGCAATCCATGATCACAATGAAAAATATGTCACGACATATTCCAACAGAAAAAAAAACAGTTTAAATTCTTTTTCAAAAAACGATACCCTAGAAAAACGAAAACAAAACACTTCAAAAAACTTACCAACTTTAATATAGTTGTCCGATTTACCCTCAAGAATAAAAAAAGATAAACCAGCATCAGAGATGGAAGCAGGGTCAACGGATTCATTGACTGAAACCTGAGATGAAGGCGCAGTTATGTCATCAAACCAAGACATCGCAGGATCTCCTCCTTGATTTTTACTCGTTGAAGTTAATTTTTTTACTAAAAAGAATATTTTATCGAGAATTTGACAAGTGAGCACTGAAGGCTGTAAACAATGACTTGTTTTAAAATTTAATTGACAATGATGGAGCAATGGCATGATGTGACATAGATCAGGGTTTCCCAAACTAGGGTCCGATATGAAAAGAGTCTGATCGATCTTTACTTACTGATTGATTTCAATCAAAATGCCATTGTATCTTTTTGGTTGAGCGTTACTGACGAATATCAATTGTTATAAGTAAAGCAATTAAAATATTATTGCTTGCTTTTTGCAATGATCTGCATTCGTGAGGCAGCATTTCAGCTCTTATCAATAAGATGAAAAGTAACAGGTCGTGGAGTGACCTCATCCATCAATGTCATTTTTGTTGTAGTGTTGTAAATAAAATATTGTTCTCCCTCGCTCTTCGCTAGGGCATATGACGGGGTCCGACAAAACTAAGATTCACAAATAGGGGCCCACGCACAAAAAGTTTGGGAAAACCCTGACACAGACGATATACTTGCTGATTTGATCGAAATTCCATAGCAGCTATATTACTAGGGGTGGGCAAAATCGAATATTTTTTTCGAATCGAATAGTTCGAATATTTTTTACGAATACCGAATAGTCGAATAACGAATATTTTTTTTAAATACAACCGGGGTCCGTCGGAGGTCGATACTCCCTTCGAAAATTAGAAGAAACTTTAAAAAGTCGACAACAAAGAGTTTTTTTACATCAAAATCGCTAATTGTTTTTGTGCCGCGATCCTAAAGTTCGTAATCTGTATTCCCGCCCGATTCATTTTTTTGAAAGTATTAATTCTTGCAGGTCGGCGAACATCGAAGTTTTATATATTAGGTATATCCGTGCGTTGCCGTTGAAATTTTTTTAAACTGAAAAGGTCGCCAATAACGCGTGCAATAGCATTTTGCTATAATCGCCGATTGTTGTTATTATCAGCGTGACGTGGTATTTAGGCCGTAAACAACTTTATGTTGGTTTTATTTTCTCTAAATCAAAAATTTTCCACAACGTTGTGCCACGTTAACGATGATAATTATTTTAATTTTGTACACACACGGAATTGCGAATCCGGCGATAGTTTAATTAATATAGGTTTATCGGCGGCGAGTTTCTGAAAACAACGCAATTTTTTTGATTGAAAAGGGGCAATATAAAATACTGAAAATAAAACTGTAAACAATATGAGTTTTATTGAGGCCTGCCACAGTTTAAAAACGCCTTTTCAGACATTGAAAATCGCAAAATTTCGTGTGCCTCTCGCACACATTATGTTTGGTCGGCGTTTGGAAAACATATCCTCACTAAAATCGAAGCACTGTTAATTGTTGGCGGGATTGGCCTTATTATCCATTACTTTAAACTGCGGTCGAAAATTTTCTTTTCAACATTATACAAGGTTCGAAACGGGACAATTTTTCCCGGGTTGTGATGATATATGTAAGATAATCAATCTGATGTATATTCAATCAATTTTTATTGTGCTAAAATAAATTTTAACCTGAGATTTTACGGCAGATTTATGGATTTTTTGATGTTACAAGTCCTGAAAATAAGGATCAAAGCTTTATATATTCGGGCAGTTTACCACACTTTATGTGCGCAGATTGCCGTGGTATTTTAAGATTGTGAGGATTTTATTTTGTCGACTCAACCGCTGGTTAAATTGAAGACAATGATAAAGCAAGACATTTTAAATATGCCCTTATCGGTCACGAATTTATTACTTTGCACAACAGAAAACTCATTATTCATTGTAAAAGTCGGCTCTTTCAAAACAAGTGGCCTATTCGCGGATTTGATTTAACGATATACTTTATATGTATTTTCATTGTACGAAATAAAATTGTACTCTACTGGATTTTATATCAGTTGTTGAGATTTTTCTAACGGCGATAACGAGTTCGCAAGATTCCAAAAATACGTATTAAAATTAAATACACCCGGCAGTTTATCTCATACTTTTATGTCCACAGATCGCCGTGGCATTTCAGAGAAGTAATGTTTTAATTTTGACTTAAGAAGAAGCAACCGCGAGTTACGTTTGACATAATTAAATTAATATATAAAGACTCGTATCTCGTAGTTGTCATGGATTGAATATTTTAGGCAACAGAAAAATCATTATACGTTAAAAAAACGTCTCTAACGAGCGCGCGATGACTGTTACAGACGGCAATGGGAATTTCCGATTTTGAACCCTCTCCCCCCTCCCCTTTTGAAAATCCTGGCTGCGCGCTTGGGCATTTCTACCTGCTTATAAGGCGTTTGGTCCTGATATAGGTTAAGATGCTAATTATAACTGATTCCCTCAAGTTTCAAGGTTTTTTTTAAACAAAACAACACCCCGACGATTATTATAGCTAAAATTGTTACAGAGTAATAATTCACAATTTTATATACGGAATTTGCAAACTCATCACTGTACTCGAGATTTTGATGGTGTCACGCCATAATTATTTAACACTAAAACGCTTCAAAATACAACACATGTAATAATTTATGATGCTAATAGGCGCAACAATTCGTAAACTAGCTAGTAAGCGTTGTTACGGGCGAAATTCGTGATTGAATTTACGTTCTACTCTTGTTTACAATTCAACACTCCCCTGGCCATGCATGGTCGAATGAAATGTTTACATTTTCAAAACATAACTTGTCCCAGGATGGAGCTATGGCTAACAACATTTCACTAGGCATACGAAGTACAGAACGTTCATAAATTTACGCAACGGTGGGGGCCTATTTTGCAAAATAAGGAAATGAAACGATACGTTAGGCGTGAAAAGAGAACAAACAACATCATAACGCAAAGAAAATTTGTCGCTTTTGTATGTTAGCGAGCGCCGTTTGTGAATTCTCGCGCAATTCACGATTGATTTGGCCACACGCGAATTCCGTGTTAAAGCAAAGCGGCGCAGGTCACGTGGTACCGGGTATTCGAATAATAAAATGCCATTCAAATATTTCGATATTCTTTATTCGAATATTTTGCCCAGCCCTATATATTACCTTTCAAGTTTAAGTTCTTCATAAGTATTACCGGTACCTTTTTTAATCTTTGGCTTTGGTTTTTTAGTATTAACCAATTTAGTTGAATTCGCTTTTTTCATTCTCCTTTTTCCCGATGGCTCGTGAAATTTTGATTCAATATGCAGGATGCCAGCCTCTTCACGATTTATCTTGATGATTTCTGTCAGAATGAATAAGAACTGTGTTTAACTGCTCAATTATACTTACACAACAAACAGAAAATTTTTAAAAATATACGTTACCATTGTCTTTTTGGACTCCAAGCAATTCACCCCTCTCGCTAAAGAAAAAACAAGCGCAGAAAATTAATTTAAGAACGAAAAATATCAAAATTACAAATCTATGGATAAAGTGGGTTTTCAGGAATCTTGCGACTTTAAAAAGCGTTCCATGTAAGAATCATATGAAACAGAAAAATGCTTTTTTCACATTTCAAATGAGGACCCGCAAAAACATAAATAATATTTTGTAGAACCCTAAAAAAACATACCCGAGTACTTTGGTTTCACCCGGTTTTAAGGGTCTCATGCGCACACGCTTACTCCGTCTCAAGCCGTCATCTTCTTGATTTGTGGGCGGGATGACTAAAATTTAAAATAAATCTAATAACTCTCAACATTCAGATTATTCAATGTAATTTGATTTCGTTACTTTTGTGTAATTTTTTAGCTGTTTATACCTCAAACATCAAGCAATTTAATAAAATTTGTTTAGATTTTTAGTAAAAGTAATAAAATTTTTTATCAATATTTCATAGCATTAGAGATTAGCAAGACACTTATCTATCATCTAATTTACTTACTTATGTCTAATGAAGCCGCCAATCTGTAGTCATCATGTGCCCCGAGTCTGAAAAAAAAATAAGAAAATGACTTTTATATATTTAATAAAAAAAATATATAATTTGTTTTAAGAAGATTGCAAAATTTTCACATAAAAAAAAGGATGTTAAACACTAATTTCAAAGCCAAGAACAAACAAAAGTAACATTGCAGTACAATTGCTATGTCAAATAAAATAGCAATATTTGAATATATGTACACGGGTTGCACATCTGCAAGAGTACCGTAAGGCCTAAAAGAACATATTTGCCAAAAAGTTTGGTGATCCATACATACAGATACAGTCGAGCAATACCGATTAGTGGGCGCTCCAGAAGTACATGTACAAATATGGAGGTAACTTATTTCATTCGCCTACTTTACATCAAGTTGTGTAAAAGAATGGAAGCCCATGGGCAGGGGGTATATTCACTTTTGACGAAACAGACAGTCCCCGAACTCGTAATAGAACTAAAATGAGAAAAATCAGAATAATTGATTGAGTTGATTGAACATTGATTGGTTCATCAGTTGCCAGATTCTTTTTTAAAATCAACAATAACACCACACCATACCAACAACGAGAATTTAGTGTCAAATAATATATTATTAACACAATTCAGAGATTATATTAAATTGATACAATTTTTTAATATTCAACCTTGTCCTCTTAGATTTATTTTTGGTCCCTCTGTTGCTTGGTTTAGTTCGAGACCGATTTTGAGTGCTAGTGCTTTGAATTGTTTCATCTTCAATACTTTCATTGCTGTGTCAGAAGGCACATGTTGAATTATTTAATATCGTTATTCGTTATTATTATTCTTAATTAACAATTCATTAATTAAAATTCTGTTACATAAATATGAATTAGTAGCAAAATTATTTGAAGGCTGCTATTGCCTGCCAATGTTGAAATAGTCTTTCATTCATTATTGTTATACGCTGGATTCGCCGACTTTTAGTTGTTATTCAAAGTACGGTAAGTGTGCATGATTACATAAGGGAAAAAATTATTTGCCAATTTATTACCTGGTACCAAGCGTAACATTAGGCTTTTGTTTTTTCTTCGGTTTAACAGCCTTTTTCTTTTTATTTGTATGCTTCGGACTGAAATAAACAAAAAAAGTTGAAAATTGCCTTTTTTAAAACTTTCAACTTGGTTAAATAAATTTGTTTCGAGTTCGCTGACAATGCTTAAAAGCCAAGGCTTCAAATAATTCAGAATTTACAGCATAACACATTTTATAATATTTTGAAAGAAATATTGATGATCCCTTAAATTTATTCTATATCACCACTCTATTACCTGGAAACAGATGTTTTATCGCGGCAATCATATATTTTCTTGTCAATTGAAGAATCCGGACTAAAATAGAGATAAATCACTGAAAATGTTATTCAGGTTTACAAACTATATACAGTATCGATAAATTCCCTTTGCAATTCAAACAATTTTAGACTTCGTTGATTTGCTATTCAAAATACAAGGTGGTCGCAAGAAAAGCAGAAAATTTGAAGGTCAGATGAAATCACAAATAAAAAGCTTATTCCTTTTAGGTTCTGGTTTGTTTTAGGATGACACCTTCCAGGTTCTTTTGAATTACTATAAACGTTATATGCCTATAAAAGTTATTCTTTGTAAAAATATACAACTATTTGACAAATTTTCTGTTATTCTGGCGACAACCTTGTGACTGTATATCGAGAATTGTTCGGTTTTGTCACCCCCGGTTACACCAACAAGTCACATTCAATAACATTGATAACAGATGAATATAGAAATCTTATTATAAACTTCATATGCATTACCTGACAGGAATAATAATTTTATCTTGTTTATCATTTGAACTTTTTTTCTGTTTTCCTTTTTTACTGGTTGTCGCTGATTTTTTATTCCCCTTGGAATGTTTTCCCGATCCAGCAGTTTTACGATTCTTTTTAGAAACATCTACTTCCGGCTGTTGCATATCTCGCTCTCTTTGTATAATGATCGGTTCCAAAATACTCAAATTTTCCAAAATATTTTTCGGCACTTTCGGGACAGTTCCTTTTTTCGGTGAATTTTCAATAACCATGCTTCGGGTATGCATACCACTGACATTGGAGTTTCTTTTTGTTTGTAAGCGGGTGCGAGAAATATTTCGTTGAGAAGTTTGGGTGCGTTCGTGAGCTTGACTCTCATCAGGCACGAGAGTAGTATCAACAGGATCTTCAACAATTTCGTCAACAACAGTGGTTACATCCTGGGCTTCATTTTGATAAAAAGACGACACATGTATTTCTTTGTTATTAGGATTTGTTTTCCTATTGTTGTTTTTTCCCTTTAGCGATATATCGGGTATTTTGGGTTTTTTTCTTTCACAGTATGTGTCATCTGTCATTCTGGAATCATCAGTATCAGAGTGGAGGATATCGATAGCTGAATGAAATATGCATATGAGTTACTTGAAATTTATTTGAATCATCAGTCAGGTCAAAGTTGAAAGTTTGAATATTTAGTGGTGTCAGAGTTGAAAGTTTGAAAATTTAATGAGATCAGAGTTGAAAGTTTGAAAATTTAATGAGGTCAGAGTTGAAAGTTTGAATCCACCTGGAGTCAGGAGTTGAAAGTTTTGCTGATAACCAGAGGCAAAAATTTCAACGTAAACCGAAAAAGCCAGACAAATAAAAAAGAAGTTTTTTTTTTTAGAGTGGAGTCTAAATTTCATTCAACCCTGAGTCACAGGTCAGATTCAAATACTTTAGGGGTAAAGTAAAGTCGTTTTCAAATAGATATAAATTTTGCTAGATTTCGCAGCTCTTGGTGAAAAACAAATGAGTTTGTCGTCAAACTGGCTTACTGACCTTTCGCTAAATCTGTTGAAATATCAGATTGATGTTTCCTTATTCTCTTTTTAGCTCGTTTATCCACCCTGGGTGTAGAAGACGGAGGACCGTATTGCTTCAGTAAAGCATGTACATTTCTGCAATAATATATTATATTAAATATATATATATAAATAAAAATGGTGGAATACTTGGCTTTATGATTAGAAATATTATTTGATTTCAGAATATCAAAAACATTCTGAAGTGTTAAAAAGGAACATTGAAAGCAAAAGAATATCATTTTGTCAAAAATACTCCATATTGTCATTAAAAACAATGAATCTGCGATATCGAGTAAATAATTATGGATATATATTCACTCCGAGAAAACCTAAAACCTAAATTAATATTTCAGACACTGTATAACAAAAAACAACACAATCAACAAAAGCTCAATACTTCAAAATCATTAAAAAAATGTTATATTTAATCTTGCTTCCAATATCATCTCACCTGTTTCGGGAAACTGATATGTTTATTGAAGATTCGTCAACACTTGGCAATGGTGGATGATCATCATCAACTTCATCAGTAACGACAGTGGTTTCCATATTCTGCGCCTTGGTAGCAGCTGTGAAAAATGTAAAATTCCATGTCAACAATCCCAAATAAAATGAAAAAATATATAAAAATAAAACCAAATTGTTGTTTTTGTGTTAAATAAGCGTCAAAAAATGCACAATTTGTATCTTTTTTGTAATTAATGACGGCTGAACTTTAGATTAAAGTTAAACACTCCTATATAATGTATGCGACATAGCGATTAACTGTCGAAGTAGTTTGCTTTTCCCTTTCTATTGAGTGTAAGTTCCTTGTACGAATAATCTTATTAAAAATACTTACCTTTAGATTTTGTTTGACTTTTTGGATAATTTTTAGGTGATTTAAATGGACCAGGGGGTATTGCAGTGAATGAAGATGATTGGTTGTTTGCACTATTACCGCTATCCAACCAGGCTCGTAAAGAATTCATATCTAATTGTGAGACCCTAGAATTTGTTTTTGCAGATTTCTTTTTTCGATGATCGGGGAGAGATGAAAATGTCTCATTGTTGCTTTCTTGTTTTTGACTACGTCTGGATTGCTGTGGATTATTTTCCTTTCTGGATTCGTCCTGTATAGAAGAGTCACTGTGATCATCCACATATCGCCTTGAAACGTTTTGCTTTCCTGATAGATTTCTAGATTGAATATTTTTTTGTTTCTCGAGTTTGCGATTAGCAGTAGATTGCGAATTTTTTTTTACAGACTTTCTCTTATTAAGCGTTGATTTTTTTTTATTTGTCGTCATTTGTGGTTCTTTCTCCTCATCCGAAGAAGAATCACTATATATCCTGGATCTATTTTTCTTCTGCTGATTTTTGTGTCTTCCTGTTGGCAGGGCATCACTATCATTCTGTATAGATTCTTCCGAAAAGTTTTTATGCAGAGAAGATGACCTGCTATTTGGAATTTTAGCCTTTTGTTTTTTTGGCCGAGTCTCGAGTCTTCGACCAGCTGGAGGCAGCGTACTGTTTTTCGCAGATTTCTTTTTAAGCGTAGGTGTTTTTCGCTTCTCAATTATCTGAGATTCTAGTTCCTCATCAGCAGAAGAATCGCTGTATATTCTGGATCTGGCTCTCTCATCAAGATACACGCGTCTGCTTGTAGGCACAACTTTCCCATTAGTGTTTACATTTAAAGCATCCTCCCAAATTTTATCTTCTGATAAGTCCACACGTTGTGAAGAGTGTCTGCGTTTCGGAAGCCTTCTTTTCTCATAACTGGACTCATCCATGTTACTTTTATTCCTAGTGTCTGATAAACTCCCTCGCTTCTTTTTCACAGTCACAGGAGTGAGATTGTCTGATTCATCAGAAAGTGAATAATCAACAAGACTGGGTTTGTCAATTCCACTATTTTGTGACAACATGGAGGAAAATATTGCACGACTATTCTGTAATTTGTGAGAAGATGTGGATTCATGGTGTTCTAGAGCGCTTGATCCTGGAGAGAAGTTCAAATTCTTTTTAGCGACTGGCATAACCCTTTCCTTGCTAATAGGCAATGAGGGACAATTTCTGTTTTGCCCTTGATCTGAAAAATCTAGCCTTTGTTTCGTTTTGGAACGTCGTTGTTTTGCCAAAGAAACTTCTTCCAATTCAGAAGATCTTGCTTTCTTTTCTGGACTGGAACTCGTGAAATCTTCAGTATTTGAAGATCTGTTTTGTGTAAATCTTTCTGTTAATGTCAATTTTCGTTTTGAACTTTCTTTTTTAGCACTCGATTTCCTCTTTATCAGCATAGGATGGTTGATTCTTGAAGCTGTTGGAGAGGAAAACAGCCAGCTGTAAAGCAAAAAACAACAATTTCAAGAAAAATACACCGGTATAAAAACAAAGGTTATATGTGTAGCCTATATATGTATATTAAAACGGTGATATCTGTCATGACTCCCTTGATGACCTATGAAAAATTTATTTTTTACGTCAATATCAAAATGCTACTACAAACTAGGTTTTACTAAATTATTTGAACTTATTATAAACATCAAAAAAACCCAAATATTCTCACACTAATATCCCTACTAAATCTCTCAATATGTTAATATACAAATACAATAATAATAATAAATCTAACCTCGAGTCTTGATTCTGTACTGCTTCTTTTGGTTGCTTAACGACAAATATTTCACTGTTTGTTGGCGATGAACTTTGGTCAAGCTCGAACAGTGGATGTACAGAAGAAACTTCCCGGTTCTGAAAATCAAGCACATAGCAAATTCAACTATGTACCAGAGATGGGCCACAACTACAGAATTTAGTATTATGAAAATTTTTCATACTAAATGTAAGTTTTCATCGAATTTAAACAAATCAAGGTTATATTTATATAAATAAAATAAACATAAAAAAGAGAAATAATCATCGAAATATATTCAAACCAGATTTTAATCAGACTCAGGCATTTCCGAAGCAAATCAAAACGTTTAATAATTCTATATTAATTACACTTCACATAAAAATTCTTGATTTTAGGAGTTCATTTATTTGAAAATTTATATAAAAAATTCATTAAATTTTCCAAAACTGTAAACATGTTGAAATACCATTTGAAGAATGGTTTTGATATCTGAGACCCATTGCTCACCACTGCAACTCTGCAGTATCGCTTAAATCAGATAGGCTTATTCAATATATAGAATATATCATTTTTATATTGTTATATTGTTCAAAAACAAGCGAGACCTCGCAATAGCCTACCTGCGAATTGGGTGAGAACTTTAAACCTTGATAGAAATTTCCAAAAATAGCTGCTAAGTGAAAAAAACATTTGATACCCTCCAACCCTCATAAAATAAGAATTCAATACAACCAAGTACCAGTTTGTTCAAAGACTACTAACTAGAATGTCAAATGAAACTAGATGACTGACTTGCTTTTCCATCACGAAATGATCAAATTATTTTACCTGTAGAATATTGATTGAACTTTTTTGCTCCTTATCAGATCCCAAGTCTTTATTGAATGAGAGTCTAAAACAATACAATAAATACTTTAGATAGGTGGCACGGGATGGAGGACCACACATGACATTTTGATTTTATGAAAACCTCATCAAAATTCAATATAATTTTATGGGAACAATCACCCCGTAAAAGGGACTCTATAGTTTAGCTAGATCTATGAGCAGGTGGCCTAGTGGTCATTAAAGCATTAGACTAGACTAGTAATTCTCAAACTTTTCAAGCCAATAGAATAACAATAAATATCCAGTTATTGATCTATCCAGAGCAGGTAGGGAATAGTAATTAACTGTATAATATGAAGTCAACACAGTGATCTTTGCATAAAAATATATCTCTCAACATCAAATCAATATCATACCTTCTCCTCAGCAATGAATTTTGTGAATGTTTTGGAGTTAGAGCCGGTGAAGCCACATATGACATCTTTGATCCCGATTTTGTTGCACTTATCACTGTCAAAAAATAGAAAGTATTATTGAGCTTCTACTGTATTCTGTATTTCTATGAGTCTTGATACATATTGTATTCTCGTAAATGAGTAACATTTAAATTTATCATATTATAAAAAAATGCTCCCCTCAGAATGCTGCTATATTTATGAAATAGGTTAAAAAATGTCAGTTTAGTAAAACTATAACTATCAGTTGTGGTTATGCAAGACTCACTACGTGGTATATGCCTTTGTGCAGGTGGACTGTGTATAATACAAGGATGTCTTAGTAAGAATAAAGAAAAATTTTTGTCTGACATCATATAGAAAAACATCTAAGTTAGTGTGCAACAAGACTTTTGAATCACATACGATAAAAACTAGATTGTTAATTTTAATAAACCAGATTGGAACCAATTGCTATAAACCAGAGCTAATCAATTTCTGGAAAGACCGGACCCAAATAATTTTGAAGTTTAAAGTAATTTACTGTATTGAAAAGAAAAAAACTTACTTTTGGTGTACTTCTGTATAATGTTGTTAGATGAAACCACCTAAAAGAAAAAAAAATATTCAAAAACGATTCCTAATGTTGACGAGTATATACATATCATATCATAATTGCTAAATTAAAAAAAATCACCCTTCGTTCTGGCGAGGAGTGATAATCTGTGGAAACTCCTTCATGAATGTATGGTGACCCATAGGATTTAGCCACACTCTTACGTGATGACACAATCTTTTCAAACAAGTGTGAGGAATCTTCAGGTGACATGAGTGTCGCAATTGAATCTGAAAAAAAAATGAAAATATGTCAAAATTTTATGAGCACCAGTTTCTAAACAGAGCAGTTGTTAATTAATGCAGCAGTTCCCAAAGGGTGCACCGCGGCGCAGTAGTGCGCAGAATTATGTTATACAGAACTAAAATATGATTGAATATCTTATATATTGTATTTATTAGAAAAGTTTTATTGTTTCCTATTTTAAATGTTGTGTATATGAATCAATAAATTCATTTTACCTTTCCATGTCGATTACTTTCTGTTACGTAACAATAAATATAGACACTACTTGCTGCAATTTTGTGAGTTGCAGTTTATTTATCTGACGAACGGAGTTTAGTGAAAATGACAAACTTACACAAAATGACAAACTTACAAACTTTAAAAGGCGTGACGTACACAATAACACAACGGTCACAAAATTGAGTTTTATTTAAACGCAGCATTTTTTTTCGTGTAAATGCGCTGTGAGTTTTTCCCCTGATAATTTGCTGTGCACAAACAAAAAGTTGACGTATGTGTTTATTCAACATTACCAGATTCCTTTAGTTTATTTCGCTGGCTAGTTTTTTTTATTTGATGGTGTGATGATCTCCTTTTTTCACTATGCTGTGTCGACTGATCAACAAACATCTTGCTTGTATCTGTGGAAGAAAATGGTATACTTGATAAAAAGCAAAAACCATGAACATGTACAGCGGGTCACACCTTCACTCAACATAGGCTTTCTAGTGGTTGCATGTGCAAAAGTTTAGGTTATTGATATTATGACATGCGATGTTCGCTTCGCACAAGCTGTAAAGGCATTGTAACGTCAGAGGCATAGATAATAAATTACCCGCATGTACCAGATTACACTTAATGGGCCGCAAACCCTTCAAAACTGTCACTTCTCCACGGGGTGCACAATACGTCCATGTGCGTCGCATTTGGCCCGCCGGCCGCAGGTTGCACACCCCTGAATTATGTTATTGATTATGGCGCTTCAATAATCAAAAACTTTTTTTTTCTTGCTATTACCTAACTGGTTTTTAGTTACAAGATCATTCATTACCAGATTTATTTTTATTCTTTTCCTGGCTTGATTCGTTCTTCTGTGATTGTGATGTTGCTCTCATTTCCACAACGTCGTCAGAATACGAGTGTTGTATTGACTGATCCACTAACGTTCTTCTAATGACTGGAGGGGAATGTTGAACAGACTGGTCAACAAAGGTCTTGCTTGTTGCTGCGGAAAAAAGACCGAATAATTGTTTAATAGTATCCCTATTGAGAAGCAGCTCAATAAAAAACAATGATTTGTCTTATTCTATGGCCGCAATCCACAATGCATTAATTATTTTACTTCTATTTTTTGGCTTTCTATTTATACTAAGGCAAATGAAATAACTGATGAAAACAAAATTGTTTTTTATTGAAAAGCAGGGGCAGTGTTGAAGTCTCTGAAAGGGGGTCGCAGATTATGAAAGTCCACTTGTTCAGACTTGCGCATAAATAAATTTACTCTGCCAGATATTAAACTACACATGAATTATGATGTTTTTTAGGAGAGACAGGGCTTTCCAAACCTTTAAGCTCGCAATTCCTGCCAATACATGGAAATTTTCTGCGGTCCCCGCTTCTCATTCAAAATTTTTCTATGTCACTCCTTGGGTCTTGCGATTGAAGTCGGCATTGTTATGCAAGCGCCGCTTCTCTGATCATATGTATGGTCTCGTAATCGTGAGACTTATGTTTTGCGCTAGTTTTCATAATTGTGTTACGAATCAAAAGTTTAAAAAAGTACAATACATATAGTACTTCGTGCGACCTCTTCGTGACCCCTAAAATACATTGAGCCCCCCTGCCCCAACTGGGTCGCGACATCCAGTTTGGGAAACCCGGGTTTGGAAAACAAAATAGAAGACGTTATAGCTTACATGATCCAGGATCCAAATTTTGTATTTGAGTCGCTTCCGCCACTGTAACGCCATCGTCAATGCAGTCTCCACTGTCACTACTGTTATCAAATGCAGGAGGGTCCGGAATGCTAACAGATTTTACTGAAACCTGCGTGAAATTGAGGATTAGGAACTATAGGTATCTGAATAGAGCAGTTTAAAATATATGCTCAAAAAAAATTTGTGACCAGAGATTAATTCCTCATTGTCACCATCACCCACAGTTGGCACATTACATTGGGTAAGATATGTCAACTCAGATATTACTGCTATGTTATTGTTGATATTGGAGTGGTAGAGCGTAGAGGTATTTTGAATTTTTCGTTCAAAGTCAGAATTTCAGACTTGATAGTGATAATTTTAGTGAAAATTCCACATGGAAGATCGAGGAGCATTTAAAACAAACAATTAAAAAAGTATTGCATACGCCAACATTTTTAATTCACTTCAACCCGAAGTATTTTTTGATGATTTTTTTGCAAAAATTTATGCATTGTTCTACTTTAGGTTTCGTCCAAAGATTCTTGATCTGATAGCTTTGATTTACTATAACGTTCCCAAATGAAATATTATTCTTGAGACCATGATGCAACACAAAACTTATCATCCCCAAGGATGATTTATATTATAGATGAATAGATTGTGCCTCAAAGATACATATTTAGCACTAAAATCATGAACTCACCGGTACAGATGCCCTTGAAGTATTCAAGTTCACAGATGAATCTGTAAAGGAATAATAAATTAAAGGAACAGATGTACTGTGAAAAATTAGCATCACGCAGATGAAATAAGTGAGAAAGTAATATCTTTCAACTTCTAAGGCTGACAAAGGCAAACTACGGCCCGTGGGCCAAATCCGGCCCATTGGGTAATTCAATCTGGCACGCCTGATGCTGCCACAACCAAACTTAAAACAAATTTTGATGTTTGAACTAAAAAAATAGCTCAAGTATTTGTTGATATTGCGATTAAATTTAGTTTTTGCACAAGGCTAATTGTTTTCCCTTTTTGCTTGTGTAACACTGAGAATATTGTTCATAAAATGTAACTTTATATCAAATTATATGTCACACTTACATGGCCCGCTAGTCAAGGAGGGGAAAATTTTTGGCCCTTGATCCAAAAACCTTGCCCACCCCTGTTCTAAAGCAACGTATATATAGCAGGGGTGGGAAACATACGACCTGCGACGAGATTTCGACCGGCACGATGACTGTTCATCAGTACATTATAATATTTCATTATTACACTTTTAGTACAATATGATAAATTCATTTGTGTTTTTTGGTCTCTATTTTTTGTAAAGTTTACACTTTACTTTAAACATGATTTATAACTTTCTTTCTTGCATTAGGGAATGAATATGTGATTAAGATATTGTATACTACTCATGTTATAATCCGGCCCACCAAGGACTTCATTTTCCCACATCCAGCCCGCCGACTAGAGAAGTTGCCCACCCGTGGTATACAGAGTATTACTGTTGCCTAATTAACTCGTCCACTTCTCATGTTTTTAAACTACTAGATTCATACATAAATGAGGATATGTTGTAATATGTCAGTAATTTTACCAAACTTTTGCTGTAATATGCACTGGAAGAAAACATTTCAATAAATTCATGTTTTTTTATTTGTATACAACATACCTGATGAATCGAGTGACTTGAAAAGTGATGATGTATCATGCATACCACCAATTTTAATAATCTTTCCTGTACGCCTGAAAGAAGAATAAGCTATAAATTTTTACTTGAAATGAAAAAAATTTCAAATATTAAAAGATAGTTCACTTTTGTTTACTTAGGTATTGTCCAAAAATAAATAGCATATAAATATACACCTGTTTCAGAATAAATTTTATTTTTCTGTATTACTTCATTTGTAAATTTCATTAGTTACGTGATGGTATCATCACTTATAACAAGTTATAAATACTAATTGACAAAATTTGTGCAATCTTTCCCCAGTCAAATACATTACTTATTAATTCAACATACTTCCCAATATTACTTTTCTGATAAGCTCGAGATCGTTGTGACTTAATTCTTCCTCTTTTTTTGTTCAACTAAAAAATAAAATATCGAAATTATATAAATATTAAGAAACAATACACAGACAATTTACTACATAGCACAAATTATACTCTTGTGGTTGCAAATGATGCACATATGGTTTGTTTAAAAAAAAGGTCAAGGTTCAAACTCTAATGTAGTCTGTAAACTATATAAAATTCTTTTCAATATAGTATAGTGTGCACATAACAGAGTTGCAGAGTTTTACATTATTTTGCCAGCACCTGAATCCAAGTACATTTTTCAAACTCTCAGGATTGACAAGTTCATATTTTTATAAGTGAGATCAAAATCAAGATTTTTTAGCATAAAAACTGAAAAGAGACTACCGGTATAATATACGGTAATATCAGATATTTGAAACATAGTCTAATAAAAATATGCACTCCTCAATTTTTTTTTTTTTTTCAGAATTTGGAGCTCAAGTCAAATTTTCTTTAAATTGGACCATTTAAAAAGCGTGGAGAACTTATAAAACGAACTCATTATAAACCGAATCTAGGTACTTGAACTATTTTCTCCTATGAACAAAAAGTTTTACAATGAAAACAAAAGCATATCGTTTTCACTAAATTTGGTTTAAAAGTATTTCATTTGGAATACACATACCTCCTGAACATATTTTACTATGTCTTCCATCGTTTTTGGAATGTTATGAAAGAACAAAAATTCAATGCACTTTCAGAATGGAAAATTTCTTTTCCTCTGGCTTCTTTTGCAAAACACAGAATATAACACAGTTGAAATCAATTTCTAAACTACTTATAGCGATGAAGTAAAACGTGAAAAACCATAACCTAGACAAAAAAAATTTATACAAAATTAACAATCCAAGAACATCGAAGACATTTACAAAAGTTACCAACTACAAAAATCAAAACAGGCAGTGGTGGAAAAAAAATCAAAATCGAACAGAACACAAACATAGAACCATCTTTCATTTAACCCAGATCATTCGGAAGGTGTATACAGAATCCAAAATAGTATTATACATCTGAATGGCTTACCAAAGATAAATTAAGCACGAAATGTAGATGAATGGAGCATTTTTCAACAGTTCAAAGAATACATTGGATAATGTATTTAGGTGTATAACACAGCAGCGTAAATAAAAAGTATATGTTTTATATTATCACACCATGAACCCACGCTAACCAGATACTTAATGCTTTATATTTATAAGAGGCTACCAGATATGTGGACTATCCGCACAATTATTAAGAATTGTACACAAGCCATATTGGAAGAGTATAATGTGGGCCAATTTTTAAGTCTAGCAACCAACAACTACATACAATTTAAGCACATGTAATTCAAAAATGAAGAAAGATTCAGTCAATAAATCTGATTAGTTATGCAATTACAACCAAATTCATGATTTTGTTGTTACCGCAACTAATTGGCCTACTAGAATGGCCATATCTGAAAATGCGAATATATTGCAAAACAATAGATTTGTGGATGAAATATATATTATTGGTTCAGAAAAAAGTTCGATACATTCACTAAAATTGACTTTTAAAATATGAAAAATTTCGTACAGGCCGTTTTAATTGGATTTCTACAGCAATCAATTTTGAATAAGCATTAGACAGTCTGAACATCAGATGCCAATTGCACAAAATTGTATATTTTCATTAAAAAATTATCAAAATTCGACCAGAATTTACTATATTCAATATACCTAATTTCAAATATATTCGAACATTTAATTCATTTTGGACTAACCAGTATACCAGTACAAAAATATACTGGTACATGTTTTAAAAGTAATCTGAACATTGACATTTGGAACATATAACACAGATATAATTCTAGAATTATCTGGACATACAGCACCAGTCGAACTTGATTTATAAACAGCATCAAAACATAATAAAAATCAGGTTGCCATTAGCAATATGGAATAAACTTCAGGAGTTTCATCATTAGTACTGCAAGTAAATAGAACATTCAAAAAATAAAGCCAGTTTACTACTGGTGGTAATTATCACAAAATAAGCCAACTTTCAAAATTGGAACATTTAGGTTTTGAAGAAAACAATTTCAGAATCTTGGAGAGGGGTCTGACCAACTTCTGAGCAATAGCTATCCATAAATAGATTATTGCAAAATTCCCAAAACCAGGTCATGTTAGATAAAAAAAAAAGTCACTGGTGACTACAGCAAGATTTAGTATTCTAATGAAATGTTTCTGAGCCACGCAAGTAGTGGATTTAACAATAATCATTCATCTTCACGTGATACCGGTAAATTTGGCCAAATCACAACAAGATGAGTATTTTTGTATTGCATTTATAGCAATCTATACTTCTATAGCCTTATATAGGATATGAATGAACTGCATTTTTGAAGCAAACATTCACATATCCTGAAACGAATGAAACAAGCTTCAATGCATGAGTTTTCCAGACTTTCAGTCTAATGCTCTTTCAACAACTAATCAAAATATTTGTCACCAATCATACAATAAAAAGTCATATTTTGTAAAAACATGAAAACTTTAAAATGGTCCCATTATCCATGCATTGTATCATCTTCCACAAATTCTCTTGCTTCCTCTTTAGAAATTGTTCGAACGAGGGAAACTTTATTTCTATAGATAACTCCATAAAACTTGTCAGCAGCTTCCAGCAACTCTGGTCTAAAAGTAGTTGTGATAAATTGTGCGGACTGGCATAAATCCTTGATCATATTTGCGACTGAAGATCTGTGGGCGGGGTCAAGCGCTTGATCAATCTCATCAAACAAATAGAAAGGTGCGGGATCGCACTTTTGTATAGCAAAAATCAGTGCAAGAGCGACCAATGATTTCTGCCCACCAGACAGCTGTTGCATTTCTCGTGTCTCTGCTGCCTTACCAGAGAATGATACTTTGATTCCGACGCCGACAAACTGGTCCACGATCGAGGCAGATGGTTCACTTTCTGCGTCACCATCGGGTTGCGATTGATTTTCACCTTTCTTCATGATCAAAGTTGCTTTTCCACCAGGAACTAATTTCACAAATACGTCACTAAAATTCTTTGAAACTTGTCTAAAAGTGAATTGAATCGCTTCGTACTTTTGATGTTCCATATGCTCCATGAGATTCAAAATTGCTTGTTTTCCTCTGTCAACTTCCTCCTTCCTCTTTAGCAGTTTCTCCTTCTGTTCTGAAAAAGAGACAAATTGGTCGAGAGCTTTTTTATTTACGTGAGAATATTTTTTCAACTCTTGATTGCACTCATCCAGACGCTTCATTAACTGACGTACACTGAGCCCTTGATATTTGTCAAATGAATCCTGCGGCAAAGAGCCGAGATCACGAATTTTTCTCATGCTCTCGTCTTTCTTTTTAATCAGCATACTTTGCTTGTTCGTTACTTTCTCCAGCTCTCTTGCATCATCGGTGATTTTTTCTCTCATTTCACGTTCCTTTGATCTCAAATCTTCAACTTTTGCTGACAGATTTCCTTGATCTCGTTCTAGCTTCATGACTTCAGTTTCCAGTTCTTTCAATCTCGCATCAGTTGAACGAAGTTTTTCTTCTGTAATGGTTCGGTCTTTATCACTCTGTTCCAGTTTTTGTTTTCTGACATCAACGGAAAGTTCTTGCATTTCCTGCATAAGTTGTTCCTTTCGTCTAACAAGATTATCTTCCAGTAAGTTCTGTAAGCTAGTTTTCTTCCCTTCCAATCTCACTCTTTGTCCCACTGCATCTTTGTGTTGAACAGTCAACTGTTTGATAAGATCATTTAAGCGATCAACTTCCATTTGATCTTCCGCGGATAGCTGTGATAATAAATTGGTCCCAACTTCCTCTTTAAGAGATTTTTCAGTCGACTTGAGGGCTTCGCAATGAGTTTGAAGAGCAGCTAATGATCTTTCTTTTGGTTCTCGAGCACGTTGAGCTGCTTGCTGTTGTTCTTTCAGCATCCTTACATCTGCTTTCAATTTTTCGAAAACATCTTTATTTTTTTTATTTTTTGTTTCTAATTTCTGCAAATCATCCATTACTTTTGTGCTTTCGGCTTCAAGTTTTTGTTGTTCTCTCTTGTTACTAGCAATCTCTTCTTGCTTTTCTTCCAATTTTGCATGAAGATCTTGTTTGGCAGTGTACAGATCAAGACGAGATTTTCTGTTATCAACATAACCACCAGTGAGAGCTCCACGACGACTCACTTGGTCGCCTTCCAGTGTTACACAATCCAATTGGTGAACTCGAGCGAGCTGAGTTGAAACTTCCATGCTGCGACAAATTAAGGTTTTACCAAATACATATTTAATAGCGACTCCATAATCATCAGAAAATTGTAATTTACTTATCATAGGTATGGCATCCGATGTTTGCGGGTATTCAACGTCTCTAACTTCTAGTTTATTGAGTGGTAAAAATGTGACTTCACCAGGTAGTTTTTGTTGATTCATTTCATTGAGATATTTTGTACCGATTCGATCAGTGCTCACGACGTGATTGAATAATCTTCCTCCAGCAGTGACTTCAACACAAGTGAAGAAATTTTTTGAACATCTAAAGTTTTCCATTAACATACCTTTATACCCATCAACTAAATCTTGCTGACCTCTTTCAGAGAAGGTTTTCATTACTCTTTTGATGCTTTCGAGGCCATGAACAGTGGCCTTTCCTATAATTGAATTTAGAGTATGTTCTTTAGCTTTTATCTCAGAGGAAATCGAATCCAGTTCTTGCAGTATCTTTGATTCATCTCTCCATAATCTTTGTCTCTGTCCCTGTAAATCATCCTTCAAACGCTTTAAATTTGTCGATTCTCTCGTGAGAGCATCCATCCTTGTTTTATGTTCTTGAATATTCAAATTTTTTTCTGAAATAGATTTCTGCAAAGTTTCTTGATTTTTTTGACTATTTTGGATTTCTTCTTGTAGGTTTGTGATCTGCGTTTGTTTGTCACGAACGCCACGTTCAAGCGTTCTCAATTCATTTTTAATCCACGTATCTCTTTCTTCACGAGATCGAAATTGATTTCCACGACCTTGTTTTGCAAAAAGTTCTTTTCTTCTTTGCTCAGCAACTTTCAATTCTTTTTCAGTTTCTCTTTCCAGTTTTTCCATTTCTTCATATTGCGGAGTGACTGCATTTAGTTCATCTGTCTTTTTCAGGATTCTTTCATTCATTCCACCCAATTCAGCTTGCGCTTGCTCCAGGGAACGTTGATCGGATTCCATTTCTTCACGAAGATCAGTACAAGCAAGTTCCAGCTGTGCTTTTTTCTTGATCAATTCTTGTCTATCAGAAGTTGCTAGATCTTTTTCTTCTGAAAGTTGATCGATACGAGTATTGACATTGGACAGTTGCTTTTGAGCGTCTTTAGTTTGCCTCTGTGCTTCTTCTTGCTGTTGTCTCAAATGCCTTGTTTGAAGTGAATTGTTTTCCCGTTTGTTTGAAAGAGTATCAAGTTTATTTCTGGTGTCTGTCAATTCTTGATTATAAATTGTGTATTCGAGAGCTCTCCTTGTTTTATCCCACTGTTGATATTGAGCCAATTCTTCTTTTTCTTCATTTAAAGTTGAAAGTCTATCTTCTATCATAGCAAGAACCTTTTCAATATCAGCAAGTCTTGTCTCAGATTCTTTCATCAAAGTTTCGCTCTCACTTTTTCTTTCATCGTATACTCTAGTGCCTGCAACTTCACGAAGAAGCCGAAGTCTGTAAGAATCCGGAGCTGTAGCCATTTGGTTAATCTTGCCCTGTTTTACAATATAGTATGGATTACTTCTCGAAAATCCAGCAGATTCAAGCAAATTCATGACATCGTTTTTTGTCACCATTTTTTTGTCCAAAAAATACTGATCTTTTTTGGAACCAATGACTCGTCGAAGTGTGACTTCATCTTTTTCAATAGGTAAGCGATTGTCTGAATTGTCAAACACAATTTCAACACATGCAGATATGACTCTAGCACCTGTTCCCTCGTGAAGTAATTGCTGCCTTTGCTCTGCTCTCAAATTACTGTATTCGTCACTGAAAACAAATTGGATAGCAGAGAAAAAGTTACTTTTCCCAGATCCATTTCTTCCGACAATGATGTTGTGCTTAGGACTAAATGGTTCGATTTCAGTTGACTCACGATAGCTTCTAAATCCTTGTATGCTGACACTTTTGATATGCATATTTGAACTGTTGTATCAATTCTTCATTTCGAAAAAGGTAAATAATACTTCTAATGTATACCCAAATCATGTCCAGTATGGAGCATTATACAGAAAGTAGTCCATGAACCGAGTTATATTACAATATTATTCATATTGAGTAAGCATGTAAAAATGGAAAAAATGCATTATTGAAAACATGTGCAAAAAGTTTCATCTTGTCAACTTTTACTCCTATGTCAATATATTCAATTATTACTTTATTTATTCAATAATTACTGTAAAAAAATAGCAGAATAAACCAGCTTTTTAACTTGACAGATATAAAAATAATAAACCCTACAAAATTATTAAAAAATGTATTTTAAAATGAAACATAAAAAAATGAAACAATTTAATATAACCTTGTCTAGAAATTTTAAAGTTTTGAAATAAAAAGAACAACAATTTTTATATTACTAACATTAAAAATCAGTGTTTACGGAAATTAATAAAAAGCACTGAAAGAATCTGGCACCACTGCCGATTCGTAACATCGTGCCATGTTTGTTGCGATTATAATATAAATCAATTCGATTCAATTCTACAATTGAAAGTTCGTTTCCTGACTGCAGGACTGTTTTAGCTAGAAACTCTCGAATTCTAGAGTAAATTTATTTCGAATGATTTCACTATTTATTTAGCAATAACTTATCCATTCCGTACAGCAAAGTTCTATGATTTCAAGGATATCGCCTATATTGAAAGACATTGATTATAACAGTAGGAGCAAACCCCTCATTTACGAGACAGTCTGTAGAGACAGTCAATTAAATATTTACTGGGGCATTCCAAGCATGGCACGATCTGATGCATCTGCCTTCGTGTCGGGGCAGACACTCTTGTTTCAGAGACAAATGAAGTGTTTGTTTTCATTGCACACTTTCCAAATTCCAAGAATGTCCCGTCATTTGGTTCAATAAAACAAACACTCCATGTGTCTTACAAACGAGGGGTGTCTGGCACAACGGCAGATGCGTCATATGGTGCCATGCTTGCCTCGATTATAATCTAATATAATCGTGGCGGGCACACTGGCACATGACCAAAATTGCCATTTTTTGCTAAAAACTCTCAAATGCCACGGTCAGACGATAGAAATAATTCTCCTTCTGTAAATCGGACTATTTCTTCACCGAGGGAGTCAACTATGACGTTTTTAGATTGCGCTTCTTTGTAGTTTTTTTGCGCAATTCCATATATTCGTATATCAATGAATGCAACCTCCCCCCCCCTCCTTCCTTTAACAAGCCAGTCTGGGCCTTCAAGGGGACAAAATCTAAAAATTACTCAGAAAAAAATAATCTGATTTACCCAAAGAAAAATATTGGGTCTAGTATAGTTTAGTACAACAAGTACTTCCAGTAGGCGTAGCATAACGAATTTTGCATATGTTATTCCTAACCACCACCTGACTATGCCATCCAAAAATCACGTCACTACGACATCACCATTACGTCATAGGGCTTGCCAAATTATAATTACGATCGCCCGGAAATGGCATCTGCGTCGCGATAACGAACTCGGTAAAGCCGGCGATCTCTCTCCTATCGAGTCTGGATTTCATGGCCATTTTGAACGAGAAATCGGGCGTGCAATCAGAAATTCCCACGTGCAAATCAGAATTCCCGGCGTGCAATTATAGCTCACGACGTGCAAAGCAACTGCGCCCGCGTGCAACTGACTTTGACTTTAGATACTGTTCAATATATCCGCCTAAAATTACCGGTATTGTATTGTATTACTATTTATATACTTTGTCATTACTTACTCAAATGTCTAAAAAATGAACGTTTGACATTTGACCCACAAACATTATTTTTATTTTTTGACATCAATTTTGGGAGTGTTTTTGCGTAAAATCATTGGATAAAAAATAAGCCGAATCAGAGCCGTGACTGACCAGCGTCTGCGAGGAGTCTGGGGATCTATTCGCCCATAACTATTCTCACGAAGTCCCTATCAATCAACACGATGCGCCATACCGCCAAGCAATTATGAAAAACATGATCTTTTTTGCTTAGGCATTTTCTGACCAGGCCAAATCTTGCAAGCTAGTATGTCTGTATGCAGGTATGAAATCGACAATTGTGGAGCTACAATTTGTTGGCATCTTTATATTACTGGATTATTAATTTAAAAACCAATTAAACCAATTTTCATTGGTGAGCAATTGCAAATTCTCGGCGTGCAAAATTGAATTTGCTTGCATGAATTTATGCGGAGCGCTAGCAACCTCGGGCGTGCACCTGCCATGGAATTCAGTCTGGTCTCCTAGTCCTATCGCAGTATCGTGATCGTTGTGACAAGAAAACGAGAAAAATAGCTTGCTCGATTTCGGGTGATCGTCTGCGCGTTTTGGACGACCATTCGCATACTTTGGTGGGCCTTATTACGCCACTGTGATGTCGAGATGACCTAATTTTTCGGTGACGTAGTCAAGTGGGGGTTAGGATTGACATACGGTAGCCTATGCAAAGCCTATGCAAAAATTGTTGAGCCAGGCCAACTAGAAATGCATGTGGTACTAAACTATACCAGACCCAAAAAATTACCATAGCATTTGGGAGTTTCAAAGTTTATCATGAATGGCATTTTTGCAGAAAAAAAATTTTCAACATTAGTTTTAATTTAACAAAGAGAAACATTTTACAAAAATTAAATTTGTCACCAAAAACAATAATAGGCTATTCATTTCAGCATTTGGTAGCACAGTCAGACAGTAGCAATCACGGTACCGGTAGCAGGGTAGTGTATGCGTGTAAGTCGGTTCTGCAATCAGTCACTGGACCTCCATCTCTGAAACTCCTCAACGTCAAGAAGCTGAAAATTCATGCACCTATCACTGTGACGTATCTGTATCATCATGCAGTTTTGAAAATTTTGCGCTCGACGGTAAAAACTATTGTCCAAGCTAACTCCATTTCAAATTAGTGTCTTTCAAATGTCTGATTGTCTGCAAATAATAGGCAAAACAAAAACAAATCAGAAACGAAAGCGAAGGAAAAGCGACTGAACCCGAGTTGCCGCCATTTTACGTTTTGCGTCATAATATGACCCCTGACCCTCTTCACGCAACAATGGATTTGTTATTTCAAAATTTCACGTCGCTTTGGTTGTGGGGTTGTTGGTATGTATATAAATTTATAAATAGATGTGTAGACTAAAATAAATAGATGACTATCCTTTCAAAAATGTCTCTTTACATCTTTTATTCAAATGTTAATAATATTACTCTACTGTTATAATTGTAACATTTATGGATATATAACCAGTGGTGGGATTCAGCCGGTTTGCACCGATTCTACAGAACCGTCTCACGGAATTTTCTGAGATCAGCGAACCGGTTAGCATTACTGGTTACTGTCAATGGATTTTTGCATCTTACCTGAGACACCGATTTTTGAGAACCGGCTGGAAAATATGACTTTTGTGATGGAACCGTCTGACAAAACATTTGAATCCCACCGCTGTATATAACGCTTATTGTAATGATGGTAAAACGAGTTGTTAACAGTAAAATATTTCACTTATGTTATTAAAAAAAAATTTTGGTTACCGATGTTCTATTTCCGATATTAAACGACAGATGTCGTTTTTATCTCAAAAATTTAAACTAAAATTGGAGGTATTCGGGAGGTATGTACTTTGGGTGCGAGTAAAGTCGTAACCATTGAAGCGAACTGCTCCCGCAGTGGATGATTACCCCAATTAAATGTTTGTTATACTTCACCATATCAAAATTTTTGATGTGAAAATTTTAGCTTAGTTGGTCGCAGCTTTGGGGCTAATTTTTAATGCTGCAATCACACTAAAATGCTCGACAGTCGACAAAACCCGATATTCCACTCAGTGACCATTTCACGGTGACAAATACAGCTATGTCTACGCCCGTTTATACAAGAAAAAACGCTCAGCCTCAACAGTTGCTGCTACTTGCTAGTAGCGTCATAACGATCTGTATTGTTGTGTGCACGCTTGGATAATCTCGAGAGCTCAGACGAATCTCCTCCAAACATTCGTCATTTATGTCGGAGCTCAAAGAAGCTCACCACAGTCTCACTTCATTCTGGAGGTTATCCAGAAAATACAGACGCTCAATCTCATCCACCTGGACTGGTTTATTCGGGTGAAAAATTGATATCAAGGAAAAAGTGAAGGATTGTCAATGGAGCGTTCCCGAATAGAGCAGCTGAAGCCGTCGGCATATGGAAGGTATACGGAACGTTGGGAATACTGGGAGGCTGAATCAGCACAGACGTTGTCGCGTTGAACTTGTACTTCAACTACTCTGGGTATTGTAAAATCTTTCAAGTCAGCTATTTCACAAGTTTCTTTGTAAATATTCGATGCAATGTCCGATTCATTGCGTTCTTAAGTGAGAACGCTCTAAACGGAGGATGTGAGGCTCTTTACTGACGCACACTGACTCCGACCGCGTGGAGTATGCGCGCGAATGGTTCTATCAGAATGGTTCTATATGATAGAAAACAGTTCGCTACCTTTCACATATCTTAAAACAATGCTTAGTTGTTCTGTCCCTTACGGACACAAACGTTCTCCATAATTATATCTTGCATTATCATATTGCTTGCTACCCCGAGAATCTCCTTTTGTATCAAATCTCCACCCCCGGTGTCGATACGAAATTGAAGATGCTTTGCAAAATTTCCATTTCCCAAATGTCCACGCGAAGGTATGTTACTCGAAGCATAGAACATAACAGTCTTGACAATGAAAGCCATTATCATAGGCGTAGCCAGCAGGGGGCGAGAGGGGCCATGGCCCCTCCCAAATTTCCAAGATTACCAAGATCTGATAATGCCCAGAGTAGTCGAGATACAAGTTTATCACGACAACATCTGTGCTGATTCAGCGTCCCAGTCCCAACGTTCCGTATATCTTCCATACGTCGACGGCTTGAGCTGCTCTATCCGGGAACGCTTCATTGGCAACCCCTCGTTTTTTGCTTCACTATCAATTCTTCCTCCGAACGAACCAGTCCGGGTGGATGAGATTGAGCTTTTGTATTTGTTGGATAACCTCCTGAATGAAGTGAGACTATGGAGATCTTCTTTGAGCTCCGACGTCAACGACGAAGGAGCTTCTTCTGAGCAGTCGAGATTATTCAAACGTGCACACGGCAATATAGATCGGTATGACGCTACCAGCAACAACCGTTAATGCTGAGCGTTCTTTTTCCTGTAGGAAACGGGTCAAGACATGGCTGCGCCCATCAATGACGTCCAATCCCCTTTTCGATTTGTGTGTCCTTTATTGTCATCGTGAAAGGATCACTAAGGAGAAGATCAATCGGGTTGTGGCGAGCATAGTTGGCGGAAAGCGAAGGACGGGTTTTTACTGGTTCAGATTGCCTCATAAATATTTGTTGTATCAAAGAAAAAGTTGTTCGGGAAAAAATATTGTATTTACAAAAAGCCAGCTAAGTTGTTGAATGTTATTTTCCTTAACGATCGAATGTGGTCTTTTTCTGCTTAAAGAAGTGATGTCTCAGACCCAATATCATTGCTTGAAAATACAATATATATTTGGCCCCCACCAAAATTTTGGGCTGGCGTACTTTTGGCCATTATTATTCTGTTTTCTTTTGTTTGAGTAGCATATTGGGCCTTTAAATTCACACACATAATTTGACCAATTTTAATGCTTTTGACGATGTATGACTCAGGACTTACCCTGCGTTGCGCTGGAAACGAAACAACAACTATCGCCATGTAGTTCACATTTTTGTCACGCATTTTAGCCATTTTCCGAAAAGAATGATTTACTCGGCGGCAGTGTATGTATGTGGAAGGGTAATATATGAAACTGGCGGTGTCGAAAAATAAAGAATTTTTTTGGATTCATTTTTACGGAGTTATTCCATAACTACGTACTACTAAATAGCTTTATTGACAGTGACAATATACGCAGGTATATGCATTAGTTGATGACCATATATCCATAACAAATAAAGAAGGAACCTGGCGAACGTTGGAAGTTATTGAAAAAGCGGCGATGTAATGTTCTTATATGTTGCATAGTTAAGATACTATCAGTGTAAAGCGTTTCAGATATACACTGTAGATAAACAGCTCTTTACCTATATTTCGCTAAGCAACTATATGAAATAGGGTAAGTTTGAAACAGTATGTATCGCATAGATCAAAATAGTCGATTCCCCAATATAGAAAATCTAGTTAGCCATTTATCGCTGGAAATTTTGTTATCCATTCGGGATTTGAGAAGAATAACAGCTTATCGTAAGCTTGCTAATTGAACCCAGTTGCAGGCATGCAAATCAACATCCGTTGCACCAGTTTTATCACCATTTACTTTGACTCTCCCGCCGCGTTTGTTATTTGTGCGATGTCCTCATGCTCCGCATTTAGCAGCTCTGATAGTACTTGCAGCTTCCGCATTTCACAGGAACCGATTCCGATGGTTTAGCACCGATTGGTAAAATATAGTAACTAACTACAAACGAACATTTGCCACATTTGAGAGTGGAGTTGCTCAGAGGACGCTGTGTTAATATTCCAGTTATAGTTTTAGAATCGCTCAAACGTGGACTCATTTTTAAAATATCAGTTTTAATTGTAATGAGGCTATAGAGATCACTAAATTGTATTCTATGGAGTTTAAAGGACTGCTAGCTTGGACACTATAATGGATAACTTTTATGGATACAGCATAACGCAAAGCGAATGAACAAGAAGCTAGTCCAAAATCTCTGGTATAATGTTTCTATATTTTTTTGAGAGGACGACAAAATAATATCGAGGACAAAATTAGCAAAAATACTAAAGTTCAATTTGCTTGAAATGGTAATCTATTTGTTGAATAAGATTCATAAAATGATATTTGCCATTATGGTTAATTGTTTTCCAAAACTTTTCAGCTTCAATTCATTATTGCAAGGGTGCAGACTAGCCGAGATTGCTGCATTTTGTCAATCAATTATAACAATTCAACAATTGACTCCCTTCAAATACTTCTCATTGTATAGCGAAGATATAACAATGCTAAATTAATTAGTCGATTTTCAAAACTAGGAATTTTCTGCCCCCGCGTCTGTGACATACAGACGTTATTTTTCTCCGAGGTTCTTTTTTCGCTTCGCCGATGCGGGCCCGAAAGTAGAGAGAAGTCGTGCAGTCGACCGAGGTCTTTGCTCGAGGCGGGTCGTGTTTGCGATAAGCTGGTAAATTTCTTGCGTCGTTATAAATGCTGTTTGTTTCTATCCAAACTGTTTAGCAAAATGTGTGATCTTGTAATGGTTAGAGACAGAACATTTCATAAATATATTAAGGTATGCGAAAGAGACGGTAGTTTTGTTTCTATAAATTCGTAAACAAAATGCCGGTACTATATATCATTTGGATGGGAAACCAGGACCGTTCAGCGGCAACCAATGTTAACAATAAATTGAGTTTAGTTTCAGGGTTCAAAACTGTACGAGGCTTGTAATTTTCAGATACAGAATACTGCATTTTAAATTGACCCTGCAGGTTGTTTTGCTTTTGTAAACACTCAACGATGGAGGAAGTTAAATCATGTACGTCGCTAATGAAGTTTTGAACGGCTTATAATGTATTCCCTACTTATTTTGATATCTAAATTGCTTGTTGTGCTTACTTGACACAAGATTATACGAACACCTCTATGGCAACAACTGTCGGCACTGTCCTTAATCCTGTAAATGTCCGTTTTTCAAACGAGGGAAATGCTGAAATAAAATTTGACCACAAAGTTACTTATTTGATGAAATTATTCTCTTTCTCAGCAGAAAACAAAGCAAAGACGAGGTAGGGTGATTTATAGCTAGTAGGTAAATAGTGCTTTCCTGATACGGGATTTAGTAAGCGGTGTAACTTGATTGAGAAATTCAACCCACCGCGAAGCGACGTTCGTACCTGAAAAATAAGCACCTCGAAACAGCATAAGATGGATCGCAGACGGAAACATTGCACGTGGAGAAGATCGACGTTATTATGCCTTGTATTTCTTCTTTCTGTGTCATCAAAAGGTAAATTTAATTTTTATGTTTCAATATATTGCAGTCCATATAAAGATTCGAAGCTTGGCCATTGTTTCGTGATTTTTTTTTTATGTGAAATTATCAACAAAAATGCTCAAAGCGAATGTAGTTTCCCATCAGGTGTTTATTTGAGCCTACATATATCCCAATTTAGTCTCGGGGAAAACAACGAAAGTATATTCTTCTATAATTAAGTGTCTTAAATTGTACCATGTCGTATTTCGTCGTTCCATCTCTGTTAATAGCTGGGTCAAGCGTTTTGTTTATCGTAAAACATCGCGTAATGCGACGAAACGATTGTATTTTCATTGTGATCATTAAATTGCAACATTAATTGCCCGTATTAATCGTTGTCGCCGAGTGCGATTTTCTAACATTTTCGAAACAAAAGAGCAATTATGACAGACTAACTCTAAGTCGACGTACCGTTATATCACAATGAATAATTTGCCGGATAATTGCTGGAGGCGAGCTGAGGGTTAATTCAGCTGACCTTTCGGAGAAAGGTGAAGAGGGGAAAGACAATATCGGCTTGCTTGTTGCAATTGTGGGCTGTGGTGATTTCTTATTAAAATATCGCACCTATGGAATTAAATACTACCTTATGTTATTATGAGCAAGAATTAATCTTATCACATCGCGCAACGGATTAAAAAGAAACCGGCCCTCTGAGCATTCATTTTAAATGTGATAAAAACTGGTGTTCATAGTTTGGGAAATATAATTCGGTTTCAAATTTCATCCAAACTCTACTATAATAGGATGGTTTGGATGTTAAACATTTGTATCAACTCGCCATGCATCTAATTCGAATTCGTCCAATAAATAATGTGTTATTCCATTGAAAATCGTTGATAATTGTTGCCAGGAGTGTCATACAAATTTACTATTATATGTAATTGCCCTATATAATATATATTAGCATATTTCCATTGGCGATCTGACAAGCTGTCGCGAATATGATGTTATATTTACCTTATGTCGATTTTTGCTCGAGATATGGTTTGATACTTCAGCAAAAGTGACAGACGTAATTATCAATCGAGGTCCACCTTTAATCGATATCAGAGGGTGGTCTTTATAATTGTTCGCGCGGTTGTGACGAAACTGCATTGTTTCTAATACAATAGGAGAACAGCGAGAGTTTTGCGTCGATAGGTCATTGAGGTCATTGTGGGGCCGGCAGCATTTAAATTAGTCTGCATGTCGAGAGAATTATTGTTCCTTTCTGACGTCATAAATGAGTTAACTTCTAAATTCCCACTTAACGCTTGTCGCTACAACGAATGAAATTTTCTTACAACGAATGAAATTTTCTTACAATGTCCGCGGTGTGAATACTTTGATGTCGGCACAACTGACTGATCGTTGAGCTTCTTCACTTCCCGGTAGAAAAGTCAATTTGAGGTTAAATTTGTTAAATTTTAGGAATCGAAGCTAATGCAATATTCATTTTTAATTTCCACGTTTGACCCATGTCAAGCGACCATGTTTATGCAACTGTGCTACTGCGGACACGCCTATTACATTCTTGCCGGCATTTTATGCGTGGAAAATGGCATGGCCGGTAATGGACTTTGTCCAAATATCCTATATCACCGATGATCATTGCTTTGTGGAACGTGACACTAAATAATGTAAACTCTGTAGAAAGAGGTCAAATATTCATAATTTATACTTTGTTTACTTTGGGCATCATTCATCGTTACCGTTGACGGACGCTAAATGAAAATTATGGCCATTGTCTCCTACCAGTAGCACCGACTTCAAAATTGATTAGTTCGTATATTGCTTTTTATTGGCAGTATAACGAGTTTCAGATTTTTTAGGCTGCTCATTTCTAAAGTTTGCGTCTTCCGAAAATACCACTATCACTGAATCGAACTTTTCTCCAGAGCGAAAAAATGCGATAATGTATATATTCTTTAATGTGATAAATGCATTTTAAAGTAGATTTGAAAATGATAATAACCTTATAACATGGAGTAATACACAAGTAGCCTATGAGGCTACAGTTGTTGAGTTGTTTGACAAGAGAATCGACGATCAATCTAAATAGATTTTTGTGTACAAACATATAAGTTTGTTGTTCGTCGCTACGGGACATTAGGCTTTTGCTTCAACTAACAACAACGGTCTTTAACGTTATCAACTCCGTAATAAACGTCGACGTACTCGACTAATTTCATGCTGAGATATCAGCGTAATTAGGATAATTTGATTAAAGCCCGCAATCCAATTCACTCAACTACATAATCTCCATTTTGATGACGCAATGAAATAAATATGCTTGGTGCCCAAAACATGAATCTATTTCGAAGGTTATTATTATCACAATACACCTATGGTACATTCTGATTTTGTTGGCGAAATAACATTAGCATTCCCCAAATGCGAATTTGCGTCTTGTAAACACGTATAAATTTCATCAAAATGCATCTTAACTGCACTTATTATGGTCAAATTATAACTTCAAACATTCACAAGTTTTGTAAAATTGACTGAACTCATGTAATGTATTTTCACAACAGCAAAAATTATAAGTTAAAGCGCCGTCATGCATGGTTGAGTTGTTCACCTGCTCGTTGGTTTATATTTACTATGCGAGTTTCATTTTCCACCTCGCTGCATCGCGAAATATCAATGGTATAAACTTATAATCATCTCAAACATGGCCAATAAGTAAAGTATTGATAACCAAAGGCGAATTAACTCTTTTCACTATTGGATTATGTTGGCCAAGCTTAAGAAACTCAAGTTTTCTACAAAAAACGGCCCGCTTTTGAAAGATACATCAGTGTTTCAATATTACAAAAGTATTACAATAATAACCACAGCTCTTTGCAGATTTATTTGAAAGCTCGCGAAAAATAGGATTTTTTGTACTCTAATTTGACCGCACGGTAGCAATTACGTGTGCGGTAGTCCCATTTTGCCCCACACCCAGAGAATGTTGTTTACCCCACGCTTTTGTCAAGCACCTATTCGACAGCATTTTGTCATAGAATCCGTAGATACAATCTAAATGGGCTGATGCATCTCCTGTACATTAAACTGAAATCATAAGCTTTGCATTATCTCTACATATCACTTTTTTCTAAATTTTGACCCCCTTTGTGTTGCTTTGACACAATTACGTAATTCTTGTTGTGACGTCAGCCGGCATTGTTTAATAATGTGTACGTTACCGGACCTGCGGAAACCCTAATATGTGATAAGTACCGACCGCACTTTTGTTGCCTTGTTCACAATAATGTATCATGACTCGATGTCCACCGGGACCCGATCTTTGCTTTGAAATTGTTTTGCCTTGTGCGTACGTATTCATTTCGTAAAAAGTTTGTACTACTAGACGATCCTACATGATCAGTACATACCAATATTCAACTCAATATCTAAAAAGCTTTCGATGTCACATTTATGACCCTTGAATTCCGCCGAGGCGATATGCGTTAGATGCTCGGCTAATCCAAAACCACACAAAAATCGAACTTAATCCATGCGTGCTAAACACCGTCTATCTTCTTGTATTGTTTATACTGCTTGGCAGTAAATCATTAGTATATACAAAATGTAATTTAATGGCGCAAAGGGACCTAATAGCAGAGAAAATTAGGTTTCCGACTTTTAATTTAGTGGTACCTAAGAATGCGTTAATGAAGTTGCGATAAGAAAATATATAATATATTTATTTTTTCCATCATATTCTCATTTTTTCAACCAACATTTACAAAACACATAATAGGATTAGTCTGTTATACCAATCTGCTTTTTGTTCAATTTACCAATGTATACAGCTATTCTTAATTGACTGAAATATGCGTACAGTGATATAGCAATAGAAGCAATTCGTTGAAAGCTTTAAATTGGTGATTTGTTTAGTTATGAATCGTTTACGGACGACAAAGCGCACCAATCTGAATCCCAATGTTAACAACTATGACCACAGTGTTCTCTGGTGATTCAATCTTACCGGCAAGAATTATGGCGGTCGCTAATTTTTTGTAGCTCTATCAAGGTATTTGTGCGCTTCCCTGGCTTTCTAATCAATCTAATCTGCAAGATACACTGCACTGATAATTAAAAATTTGATGATAATGTAAATTCAACGTTTAGGCACTTATTAACGTTACGCAGTAAGAAATGATATTTAATAATCGTCGATTATTACTCCAAGCCAATATCGATTAAGTAGAACAACAAAGTCGTAATGTTTTACACCGCACACCATTGTTTCCCAATATCTTGTCATATATGTGGGGTAGTTTATTACAACCTGGCCATACACTAATGAACTTTCAAACCGCCTTTTTTCTGTATCTCAGGCTTGGTTAAATGCTAAATTAAAATCTGAACGAAACAGAATGATATAGTAGGGTTTTATGTACACGGCTTTTAGTGATATGATTAACGTCTTTACTTATTATATTACAAAACCAATTATCAATCATGTCAAGGGGCTGACGTGCTATACAGATCCCTTTCGCGGTGTAAGAGTCTCTGGGAAGGCGACTAAATATTGTGCCGTGGCGGACGGAGACGCCCGAGCGGTAATTTATGTTTGATGGAATAACTAAGCTAACATTCTGATCCACGCAATCCCGATTTGCTTTTCAATACAGTAGACAATGAGACGATTTTATTTGCTTTACGCAAATATGGATATGTCCAATTTTTTAAGAAATAAAATTTTCCATCATATATCAAAAGTTATTATTTTATTACTAAGTTGTTTTCGCAATCTTGTTCACAGAATCGAATAACCTCGTATGTTATAGTAAGCTTCGGCCGTTGGCCTTGATGACGTCAAAGCCAAATAAAAGCTTAGTATAGTAAGTGTTACCCGTTAGGAAATAAAACTGAAAATATGGAGGTAATTTTATACACCTATCTTATAGGATTTTCAACAATATCATTCAAATAAAAATGTAAAATTGAATAGTACATTGTCTCTATATAACTGCTGATCAAATTTATATTTCCTACGTGGTAACCAATATTGCCACTTTATAGCCCATAAACTTTACGATATCACAGCGCTAAAGAAAACATAGTTTAGCGGCAACGTGTAGTCTAGCCGGTTTAATAACCTATCTTAAAAATGAATTTTTGAGGCGGAATTTTTAAGGAAGAAAACTTGTCTCTGCTGGAGAAGTTTTTTTGTACAAATCGGGCGATCCTAACACTCATGTGTCCCAAATCAGGAAGGTTTTCTTTCTGAGAAAGTTCAGTTCTCGGACATGGTGGTTCAAATTCCATGCGCACTTCACAACTTGAGAATTCTACTGTAGGAAATTGCTTTAACCTTTTTATCAGAATTCAAAAGTATTGTTTTCCATCGTTATCATGAATTGGTTGGAGTGCAATTACGATCTATATAAGATATGTGAACGTACTGATAGTACATTGCAGTCTTAATGGGTTTCGTGCACTATTTCAACCGGTATGCATTACCATAACTTGGCACCAATTCCCACCTGACTAGGAAAGTACTAAGTCTGTGGTATCACATTTCCTGACGAACTACAAGTCAGGTATTGTAAAGCCGAAACTATTCGAGGCATCGAAATTCAGTAGCGCAGTGGTAGTGCATCAGGTCTGGTATTTTCCCCATTCGTCTTTGTTGATAGCTTTTTACTTTTGAACTTATTGTTTCACGATTAAGACAGTTCCCCAAACACGTAAAGCAATCAAGATATACTAAAATTGACTGTGTAACAAGTTTATACTTTATACATACTAAATATGGCTGCATCGCGTTATGCGATGCTATGCTATCCTTTGCGGATTATCTCTATTTTGTGTTTTTCTTCATAAATCGTGGGAGCCTTCGGGATCTACCACATTTTGCCATTGTTTTCATGACAACAACCCGTCTGTCGATATTTGGCCTTCTTGGTTTAGGACCTAAATATTGAGGTTATGCATCTGGACTATATTTCCATCAAGTAATCTTGTATATTTTTACCAGATGCTCAAGGTATGGGTTCATATATAGCCAAGCTTGCACTGCATTGGTTTTTTTAATTCAATAAGCCGGTTCGGTAATTTCTATTTGCTTACACGACGGATGAGACGACCTTGCTATTGCTCTTTACTACATTGACTTATAGCTTTGAAGATTTACAATGTGACACCCTGTGTTTCACGTTTCTTAAGTGGACTTTGTTCTTATCCTGTTTGTTGTGGCTGTTCACTGGGGTACACTGTGTTACCATAATATTTTTCTCATTAGATTTTCGACCTTTTTAGTAAAGCGGTATTTAGGTTTCTGGTCCATAACGCTTAATTTGTTACGTAGTTGGATTTTTGATTGGGTTTGCATATTTTGCGAAAGGAAGTATGGTTATAAGATTCTTTTTTCATGCCCATCGCTGGGGGAGGGGGGGTCTTAAAAATACTTAATTCCTCAAGGCTTACGTGGATAATTCATTAACATTTTTAATTTTTTGAGATATACACTAAGCGAGATGGTATTTCCATTATGTTGTAAATCTAATGATTCAAATCGAAGTATGACGTTGAATACATGCTTTACGTCACAAATCGTTATACGCGCCCGCTTTATTTACCGAATGCCAGCTATTATGTCATTTTTGAGGCATAGGAGAATAGCAAGGCAAAGAAGGCCTTTCCAAAGTCAGAACATTGAAAATGATTGGCATATTTATAACACGAATGATCTATTAATTTCTGTAACTTCTTTCGCAATTTTAAATCTACGTAAAGACGTAAAGAAATACTCATTCCCTTTCGCATTGAAAAGTAGCGTTGTAGCGATATTTCATCTTTCGAGTAAATTTGATTATTATTTTGATCAAACCACTATTTAGTTTCCGTTGGACTGGTAATCGTCTACCAAACAATCCTTTGTAGCCATCGCCAACAATAATATTTTTAAGTTTTTAAATCGTGTGCGCAAATGAGGGACTCATTGGTTAACGAACAAAAGGACTAGATTTACCTTCCGGATTAAATTAACCAGTCATCTCCCACGGGCTTTAGTTTTCGTAAACCATTGAAAAATATAGTCTTGTTTGAAATCTTTTGTCGGGCTTATGAGTCGGTCCGGCGATTAAAAATATGATAAAATTGAATAATTTTTAATGTTATTGGCCCTTTTTATAAATGTAGTATTCAGCTTACTTATACAAGTTTGTTTTCGGTTGTATTAACCGCACGTTTCACATTGGTTATACATTATTTTTAAATATGATCTGTGGTAATACTTTTATTTTCCTCTTGGGCGAACATCATTATTACCGGCAGTTGCTCATCTAATCACCTCTTTTGCTTTTTCTTGAGGCAAAATCGTCTTCCAATCCGATGACTGACATGAAAGTCGATGCCCGTAATGATATAATTCTCCAATGTCGGTGTCAATTTTTCATTACGAGTTCTCAAAAGCCATTTTCTGTACTGTTTGTCTGAAATATGGCACGGATCGCTTTTAAATCCGATTTGTTTAAAAAAATTTACGCAATATTAACTCAATAGTGGTAATGATTATGTGTCACTACAAATAATTTTATATAATTGTTATTTTTTCGTAGGCTTTGTGACGTCATCACCAGTTGACGAAGACCTTACGACGACGGCGGCGTCTGATTACGAAGAATTGTAAGTGCCTTTTTTTGAAAGTCCATCATGAAATCCGGACTCTTGTAGTAGGAATACGACTAATAGACATTTTGTCGACTGTGTACGAATAGACACAACCTCTGAGTACGTTACTCCTGTCCGATCATTTTAGTCACACCAGTATTGTTTTACTTTTCAAGTGCTTGTCATCGATTAGATATCCTAAGTTGCCCTGTATTTTGATACCAGCAGTTTTATTACCGTGTCATTAAAAACAGTCATGTAAACACTTATTATTACCGTGTGGATTCATTTTGAGTTCATGGTACTATTATACTGTTATGATCCTTTTGTCATATATATAAACCAGACCGTCGGTAGTTGCATTTTGAGTACAATTGTTTGCTAATCAGTTGGCTTTACCCCCAATCACCCACCCCGTCGCACCTAATGATGTTACTATGACAACGAATTAATAATTATTCCCTTTGTTTTTATTTCAGAGACGACGACAACTTCGAAGGTAAACTTCGTCTTTATATTTTAAATTCATGCATGAGCGTTTACTGACATTAACGAATAATTCGCTCATTTTTGGTGGGATTTGTAATAAGGAGCTTAAAATACCCCTTGATGCTATTATACTTATCATATTGTCAAGTTAGTCAAATGATCTTACGGTTTCCTTTTGTAACGAAAGGTGTTTAACATTTCCATAGTTTTCGATAGCGCTTTAAGAGCTTTATGTATAGAGTGGGTGGTAAAGGAAACCTTAATGACAAGTAACTGCTTGAAATTTAGTTTCTGTTTTCTATAACGAGCGCTCACGCTTGTCACTGGCTCGCCAAACTTCTGCCAGGGGATATTACGGAATGTTTATCTGCTCAAAAATGTTACCAATGTACTACGTTTGGTAAAGTACTTTGCAAACCCGCTATCAATTTTCTACGACAGTAGTAATTTAAACAGCTGCGTTTCGCTCTGATTGAAATTTGAAACGACGTAAAATTGTTTAGACTTTCGTTGATGTTATTTGTATTATGTCGCAGTGCCACTGGTTTACATTACGAATTAAAAACTTAATCATTAATAATACTTAGAAGTATACTATGGAGCTATATTATGATGGAACATAAATAGCCGGACAACAATTCAAAATTCCTAGTCGTTTTTAAGAATCATAAACATGGTAGATTCGTTTTGCTATGTATCAAACTTCATACGATTTTTCGTCAAGAATGAAAGTCTTACAACCCTATTGCTTTTCTTTTGGTGGAAATCAAGTTGCACACAAACACGATACATTTCGCGTCGGCTAAGATGTTATTGTCAGTAGACGCCGCAAACGGCACACCCTTGCCGAACTGCAGCCAAACTTACAGCACTTGATGTTGGGATGGTATCATACCCACTACACCAGAGAGCACATTGAAATCTCTCTCACCGGTAATAGTTATTTAGGGTTATTGGCAACGATAGTTTCGTTATGATTGCTAAAGTGCTTTTCGTCATTTGTCAAAGGCTGTCATAATTTTGTAACCAAACCCACCGGCCATGAATCACATTTCTCCAAAACCGCAAAGAGCTAATTTTCGTAATTAGTGTGGTGCAGTTAGGGATAGAACATTGCGCGTTTTTTTTGGCCACATATTTGCATTTTTCAAATTTTCTATATGTATTTGCAAAAGAATGTTTTAAGATACTATTACATCATGAAAATGGTATTATGCCGTACTCGAAGATTACAGTTTGGCTCGGTATCCAAAGCCGTAATCCTTCGAGGCAACTGTCAAATGACAACAAACAAACTCATCTTCCAACCATGTATTGCTCATCCGGCATAGCTGAGGATTTTAATATTACCTAAATGCCTATGGATTATGCGGTTTGATTTGGTGTGATCTGACATTCTTAGAATGCAAAATATCTGGTCGTGTTGAATTATAGAGAATCTCGTTAGGTTTGATTTGGTGTGATCTGACATTCTTAGAATGCAAAATATCTGGTCGTGTTGAATTATAGAGAATCTCGTTATCATGGTCCTTCAGTAAGTCCCTGTTGCTACAATGAAAGGAAGTAATGTTTCTGTCGAATTTGTCTCATCATGACAAAGCAAACTTATGCGCTATTTCAGATTTTGCTTTGTTGTGTGGAAGATCACTTTATATACCTCATTCTAATTGCAGTTTACACATTGTGCAGCGAAATTCTCCACAAATTAGCTCTCCCCACCACTTCAGCGCATGTATATATAATAATTGCCGCTTGCGAGTGCGGGAAACGGTGACGGTACTGAGTAATAATTACGGGTCAGAGCCCGTGTTTAACTGACATTGGCTTGGAATTTCACTTGACAAAATTGCGTTCCTAAGGTTCTTGACGGTCTAATTTTGGCGCGTTGGGTCACGTTTTCGAATTATCTTAACTATTTTACAAATATGCTCTTTGTCGGGGTTGTTGTCCTCTTTGTTTACATCAATTGTAAATTATTACGAAATCTATCTATTTGAAAGAGGCAAATTTCTGTTCCACAAATTGATTAACGTGAATTCTTTTATGTGGTCGATGGATAAAGCCTACATTCCTGTCGCTTTTTTATCGGCGATAAATTTTTGATATTCATATAATATCCTATCGGAAATACACATGGCACAGCGTTCTATATTTATATACAGTATTCGATCCCGATCTGTTACCCACTTCGAGATATTGACACATTTTTGGCGGGTTTTGTGTCACGTTATCATAATATTTAATCAAAATTTAGTGGTGTCACTAGATATTTTAATGTCACTAGATCCTTATCGTACAAGTAAAGGGGATGAATGTGCCCAATTATGGACTGCTCGTAATTCCTTCGCTCGCAAAGTAGTCGCCATCAAATCTCATAATTTTTAGTCGATTCACTGGACTTTCTAAACTCTCTTTATATCAAGTAATCACACGAAATCGTGCTAGTTTTTCACAAGAACACTTATCGAATATGATTCTATCTCCTGTTTTTGTATGATCAAGTTAAATTTGATTTTTGGGGTTCCGGAATTTCTATTTTTCGGTATCTGTTTTCTGGTTTGTTAGCATCGAAAATTCCCAACTTTTCGTTCTAGGATTAGCAAAACCGCCACCATTCCGACGCCATCGCTGGCTCACCGTACCTTTAAATTATTCAAGAAATGAACTGTGTGGCATTGGCAGAGGCATCCAATGTCAACATTCAAGTAGCATTCGATGGTTGCCAGATAAACATAGTTTAAATTTTTAATCTACTGTTTATTGATAAGACGCTCAGTTTAGCGTGGAAGAAATATTTTTAAAGTATTATTATTTAGATAAGGAATAACGTTTGGTCGAGTATATGCCGTACATGGAACGAACTATACATCACTGGCCCATCTATGGGAATATATATTTTAAAAAATAATATAAAATGAGTTGTTTTAGTTTTAAAGTTTGTCTCACTTCGCAATTCTATGCACCTAATGCAATTTTCATTACTTAGTATATGTAAAGTAAATAAAGAGTTTTCAGTGAGGGTGGACTGGGGGCCTCCATCCTATACTAGGAGATTTTTGATACATCATATTTTGTTGTTATTGGTGTGTTTAGTGCTCAAATTCTCTTAATTTTTAGCACAAAATGAAGACTAGTTTTGGTTATTGAAAAATCGAAAAAAGGATTTTTTTCTAAGATTCCATATTTCAATGCTGTTTTAATTTCAGACTGTAAAATTTCTACAAAAATGTTTCTATACTCAAGGGTGTTGAGGAGTTTTGTGTTTTCTTTGAAACACATTTTAGTTATTACATTTTTGAAAGAATATGCCATATTGTCCGTGGTCAGTAAAAAAGCCAATACTCCGACCCGTCAAAGCACCGTTAAATCCTATTAACACGCTTGGATTCGTTTTGACAATATTTAAATTAAATTTGAAATCTGTTGCCATGTGCCTGATTTAGTCGCGCGGCCGACATCGTCGTCAGTACTGAATTATGCAAACAAATATGTTGTATTTATATGGTACATGCTTTATAGGTGAAAACCATATAAGTCGTATATTCCATAAATCTACAAGCTTGCTAATATATTATTTTTGTCTGGGTGAAACGTTTTTATTTAGGTGTCTATTTTGGTATTTTCCGTTTTTCGAACTACAATGAAAGAATTAAAAAACTAGGAATTATTTTTGGGAAGTTTTCAAATTCAGTCGTATAAATTTTCAAGTGCGAAATTGAAATTCGATCTTGTTAGGGTATTGAATTTCGTTCCTACACAAATTTCGCACACCGTAATTTCAACATAATCTAATCTAAGGCGAAAATGCATCGTTATGCGAATTGCAAGCATTTGTCTCTTTGTCAAATCAGCATACAGAATATTTCTTATTCTCATGCAACCTAAGTATATAGAACAATTGGCGTTGCCGCAAAGCGAAACGTCTTATACGCTTCAAATCCACCCAGCGTCTACCCTTACTCGATTTGACCCCGGGTTAAGGGTGAAGAAAAACTACAATAGGTGGGGTCTCAAATGCGCGATGTGAACCCACTAAACCTGTAAACTCAATTTATGCTCTAAATCTTATCCTTGCTAAGTTCTTGCAAATAATCTAAGATTTGTTGATGTTGGACAAAGCCGTATGCCTGTACTCCGCTAATAGTTCATATACAAACTCATGGCTTGACTTGACACGGCAAATGGTCTGAATTAGCACGCACTTCAGGATTATCAAATATATATTTAATTGTGGCCTACTCCGTAAAAGCACGTTGGGCTGCCAGCCTGCCACATAGACCGCGGACATATACACAAACGTACAGAAGTGTACTATGTGAAGTGTGTTTATGTTATATGTGAAGACTTATTTTTCAATTCTGTTCAATCACTGAAACGATGAGGAATGTGCCAAAATATGTGTAAAGTTGTGGTATAAGTGCCAAACTATAGACTAAGTCGAGCTCAAATAATCGAGTCATTATTTTAGTCGAAAATTGTGACAGTTAAGCTTTATCAGAAGTGATCCTTCGTAACAAAGAGTTCGTTTAATAATACGCGAACCACTAAAAATACTTGAATTTCGGAGTCGCTTTTCAATCTCGGAACACAATCACCCGCGGGCACTTGTTACGCTGAATGCCATCGACGTTCACAATCACCCAGCGAGATTCGCAACTCTTGATAAATATGTCATTTAAATCTTCTGCACGAAACCGTTATTAATGACCCATTCACTTGTAAAAACCTTATCAAACGTAAAAATCACTCGGCAATGATTTTTCATGAAAAAGAAAAAAAAATTTTGTGCATGGATTCGTGGTTTGGCAGTTTTTCAAATAACTGGAACTCCGGTTTCATCGCGTACAATAGTTACCACTTAAATTCTCTTACTTTTGCGTTCTTTTTTTTCTTGTAATAAATCAAGTCAACTTCGTTTAATTTCGTTTATATAATTATTTTTACGTCAACGTAAACACTTCTTGACGGCGCTCATGAAAAATTAACAAGGATTAATTAACAAAACTCGAACTCATATAGACGGTAATCAACCTCTTTTGTGGCGTGATTCATCTTCGTCGACTTTTAATGTACTTATTTGCGAATTCTGTATATATGATTCATCCAATAACAGATATCCCATGGGTGTAAAATTGATAGAGGCAATTTCTAGTAGGTCTGGCATGGTGTATAAATTAATCGAGCCCCGAATAAAGGGTTTACAATTATTCACTCATCTTTGGACCGAATTGAATTTAATCGATTTTCTTCTACAATAGAAAACGATTTTTAAGATGTTACTAAGCCGTTTCTCTGCCATAAACGCACAGTTTTGGTCGTGATTTGTTAACTGGAAGCTAACTTATATTTACTCAGCTTTAAAATCCGTAAGGTCCGGTTCCGTTTCCCATCTGCAGGTAGCACACAGTCGATGTGTTTAAAAAGACAACAAAGCGGTCCGTTATCTCTATTGTCATCCCTCGGTTGCCGTGATCCTACAGCCCGATAAACCCATTGTTAAATATCAGACTGAAAGGAGAACTTAGGCTTAGACCTGGGTCGATTAGTCACCGCAAAAGTCACGTTAATTTATCAATATTCTATGACATTCTGGCCTTTCAGCCCATAAGGCGGTAGCACACGTTTTTCCTCTTCATATTCACGTTCGAATAACCAGTGACTTGGTGTTCTCACACGCAGAAGCGGATGTGGATTCTTTGGAACATTTGTCATTCATTATACGTGACTTTGACAAAAGTATTGAAATTTTTAGCACTGTGTATTATTATAAATTCCAATTTTACTACTGTTGAATTTTTTCACTATAGTATTGCGCGAACTCTAATTCACGCGATAGAATTAATAGTTTGATAAAATGTTTCAATTTAATGGAGATTTTGCCGTTGCTATATTTAATACAAGACAAATCGTATTGATGAATTACTTTTTCGGTCGAATTTAATAAATTCACGTATTTTTGACGAAACAGGTGTAAGGGACCTATTTACTTTATTTACCAATTATTAATCAAATCTGTAACTCGTTCAACTTCAGCCGTTTCTATCTGTCGTATTTACCATACGTTGTGTAAATATAATTGAATTCAGCGTAACTATATAATTTCACTTAAATTCACTTGTTTTGGCTTATTTGTTAGATCATCTTAAATCTACTTGAACATGCGTGCTTTAGATTTGTTCCGTTCGACTCGTTAAAAAGATATATTGGCATTCTGAAAATTGATAACTTTGCGGATTGATGTTTAACTCCCCTTTCACTTGGGGTTAATATGTCACGCACGTCGTATCGTGTGGCATAAAGATTTAACAAACGTTGGATATTTGTCAGAAAATGTACCGTTACTAATACTTCCTTTGCAAATAGCGAGGCAGTATGATTAAGCTTTGTGTTTACCTGAAGTTTTCACATAGAATGATATTTTTAGTAGCCACTTCTTGTGTTTTTTATGTTTCCTACATATCAAATAATCTGCATGTGTTACTTTTATATTCAGTAATAATTAGAAGTATAATCAGGTTTAAGACAACGTTATTTGTTTATTTCAGAGTACCATGATTTAGAATTGACTGAAGGAATGGAAGATGAATATCTACAATCTGGAGAAAAACTTCAATTTCGATGTCGAGTTAGCGTTGTACCAAAACGGGATCTCACATTCACTTGGTAAGATATGTTTGAGGTTGTTTAAAAATCTTTAAAATTATGACAACCAACATAGTATGATTGGGAATATAATTTAGACAAAATTTGTGAGGGCGACGATACGATACACTCACAGTCGTGAGAAGAGGGAGTTTGTTACGCCGTCGTCATTACGTCCCACGACGTGTTTACGTCGCGGCTACTTTCCATTTCAAAAACAAAATAAGCTTCATATTTCGCTGATGACACCATCTTGGAATTGTTTTGTGTCGTGGGCTCATTGACCTTCTAACCTTTTCACAAATCGGGATATATAATCCTCTACTAAATTTTTGTGTCTTTCTCTTTCGATTATTTGGTTATTGATGGGAAGCTCGGTGAATTTTCTACTGAGCTCGATTGTGTATTTACAGGTATAAAGATAATATGAAAATTAAAACTGGCGAAGACGAAAGACTGTCAATGAAAGAAAGAGAATGGGGATCAAGACTTCAAATCCTTGACGTTTACACAGCCGATTCCGGCGAATACAGATGTGAGGCTTCTGATGGAGAAAAGAGCGTTTTCACTACCGCAAGACTGACGGTCGCTTTCAGTAAGTTTATTTTTTTTTTATAATGCTACTAGTTGGTTTTATTTTGCGGAAAGTGTGATTCGAATGGCGTTCATTTTTGAACAAAATTTTTCTAATTTTACCCGTTGTCTATCTCTAATGACTCGAGACGTTTTTTATTCTGACGCTACTGGTTCTACTTTACGAAAAGTATGACTCGGAAAGATTTCATTTTTGAGCAGATTTTTCTAATTTCTGCTTTTTTGTGAAAGGTTGTCTTACTTGTCTGTTCTTAATCGTTAGGGATTTGCCGTATTTTGACGAATATTCTATGCTGTGCGTTTCGTCCAGGTTACACGCCTTGGAATAACTTTTTTTCCAACTGTAACCAACAAAAAGAATCCATTTGTCAATATGACAGTCTGTCATCCATCACTCTATAGAATCAATTATCTTAACTTCATTTCCCACCAAACCATTAGAAAAAACGCCCATTTGTTATAAAGCTTTGTTTGTACTTGTTAAAAACACTAAGGCACGAGCTCAAAAGGTATCTGGTAGTCTAAACCGACCAAGAAAATTCGATCAAAATTTTCTTCAAAATTTCATTGTTATTTTTCTGCGATGTATATTTAATCGGAGGGCGGGGAATGGGAGCGAGTATTTCTTTTGTCAAAACTCTGTTTAAAGATATCATGCCGTTTAGATTTGGCCCTTAGGTATCCATGCTTTAAAAATTAAAAAGTATCTATCTTGTCTACACGGCCGTGTATACGTCATCGCGTGTTTGTACTAACTCTATTGTTGTGGTCAACTGGTAAAATGGCTCTTAGTAAAATCGCATTGTGGAAGTAATAACACGGGATTTGTGGTTAGGCCGAAGTTTCTTCAAGAGAATATACACTTTCGTGTATGTGTTGTTCATTCTACTTAACTGCGTTCATACGTTGTGATTTGTGACCGAGTCTAACTAATCTCCTACGATAACATTAGCCTGAGAAACACGAAAATGTACGAGTCGTTTTTTTGTAGTAAAGTGTTCTCAGGTGTTTGTAAACGTCATCCGTATGGGAGGCGTCATGTCCCTTGACCGGACTACTTGAACTTCCCATATAGGTTAAATTATCACTATTCATTTCACTAACACATGCCAGGGATACAATCATGATAAAATTTTCTCTTATCCATTGCATCGTAGTGAAATATTTTTCATTCGTATATTTGGGTTAGATTTTGAATTACTCATTAATAACTGATTTTTTTTTACTATATTCGAATTGTATTTACCAGACAACGGCGAATCTCCCAACCCGCTCTTTTAATTTATCATCAGATGGGGTAATGTATATATTACCAGTTCACATTAATCATGTGCTATATTAATTTCAAAAGTACGACTCCAAACAAAACTTCCCATTAATATAAATTCAGTTTGTCTCTTTCAATTTCGCGTCTCGTATTTTATCTAATATCAAAAAAAAAATAGGTAATTTTACGCGTCTTCGAGTGTAACCAAAAAAAGAATTGTAAATATATTAACCGAATTATGTTCCACCATGTTTGGTCCAAACAAAGCTTGCAATATATCACTTCTTTTTACTAGTACTTTTTTTCTTCCGCAGCCACATAACTGCATATGCAGCCTAATTAATTGACGTTGTGAATTTAAAAAATAATTCACATAAATAAGATGAAAAAAATATATAATTTTATCAGTTAATTCACTAGTTGTTAATATTTATCGACAGGACTTCTCATCCCCACGGAGAGGTAATATTATGTAGTCGTTCTCGCTTATATATTATTCATGTAGTGAACCGATAATTTATTCTCGGAATCCACAGTTCCTGCATGTCAAGACTATTAAACCCCTTTTGGGGCGAAAAGAGGTGCTTATTTCGTGGCAAACTAAAATTTGTGGTTGAAAGTAACCTATTTAGTGGGTTTTTGATCGATATTTATTGCATTGTTTCTCCGTCTGTTGTTGTGTTCCCTCCATTGAGTACATTAATTATACAGGAAATTTCACTGTAGTCGTTATTTTGCAATTGCCGCTAATAGAAACGTTCCAGACTTTGGTAGTTGTGGGTAGACTTTCAAATCCAAATAACAGAGTAACCGAAATATAAATAAAGACCTCATTAAATTCCTAATAACTTGAACTGTTTGGGTATGATTGTACCACAAAGTTTCAGTAATCTAGTACGCTTTGCACAAAAGTTATGTTTTCTCTAGAATATGTTCCAAATATATCATAAAAATATGTTGGAATATGTACGGATGTGACTGCGAAATTTGTATTCCTAAATGTCAAGCGTCATTAGCTTGAAGTACACCCCCCTCGTTAAATTCTATAAGATGCCAGATTAACTTTTGGTGACGCCAATCAAACGTCACAAAGTATTTGTCTGATGCCACGTCAGTGACAGATTTCGCTGAAAGCTTGTCGAAGTCGATTCATTCGAATTCATCCATCGAATTTCCTATTGTATCGATCAAAAGTTTGAACTTGGCGATTGACGATAATACCTTTACTAGAATATTACTTCTACTCGTTTGTTGAGTATGCAATATATTTTGAAAGACAGATTTATAATACTCCAGGGACATTATACGGGCAGCACGAAACTGTTTTTTCATTTTTTTTTAATTCCCTTTTTTTTGGCGGTAATATTTTATCTTAAGCTAGTTTTGATATTGTTAGATAAAATTCATCTGAATTAATGATTTATCCAAGCATAGTAATAAAGTATTCCGAACATAATATGAAAGATAATAAGGAACAAGCAATAATGATTGTTCTGAATAATGCCATGTTTAACTGAAAGCATGTTTCGACAGACATTGTTTTGTTAGGTTCACGTATATCAATTAAACGATGTATGGGACTTAAACGCGGACATTTTCTAAATGATTCCTCACTACATGACTAAAATGTTACATGTAATTAATTTAGAATATATCAAAGTACTAACATATTCAATTATTTTTACCCTCTTAACTTCACATTATAATGATTTCATATTATTTCCCATGTATGATAAACATTTTCGGAAATATGAATATGCACTAGATCCAAGATTCTCCAAGAAGCTCTAAAATTAAAAAAATTCCGAGAGTCATAATATGACATGGGCAAACTACGGCCCGTGGGTCAAATTCGCCCGTTGGCTAATTCAATCTGGCCAGTTGGATACTGTCACAATCAAATTAAAACCAAATTTTGATGTTTCAGCTAAAGATAGCACAAGGAGTTTGTGAAGATTGCGATTGAATTTAATTTTGTCACGGGGCTTATTGTTTTCCACTTTTGCTTTTGTAACACTGTAAATATTGTACCTATAATGTAACGTTTTACGTCACACTTACATGGCCCGCCAATCTAGGTGGGCACAATTATTTGGCTCCTGTTCCAAAAACCTTGCCCATCCCTGGACTCCTGCTAAGTAATCGATTTATCTCCCATTTCGCTTACATTCTGGTACAACTAACTGCCAGTCACCGGGTATCAGTGTTTCCACCGAAATCGTGGTTCCGCTAATTTTCACCAGTCATCATTTCGATCAAATCTAAAAGATAGTCTTATCACAGAGCTATTAAAATTCATGTGTGTTTGTGTATATCTGTCTTGACTAGCTTTATTTCAAAGCGAGGCCGCTTTATCAAAAGAAACCGACCTTGGTTTAATTATCCGCCGCAATGTAATTTCAATTTATTTTGATATTCTTACGTTTACATTATCCATTGCTTTAGTTATAAGAATGATTAATAAAGGTGTCTGCTGGCATAATTTTATCAACTGGTCCAAGCGTGTCTCATTACGATTATCGGTGTTTTGGAAAGATACCGTGGCGACCTCTACATGCTCCTGACAGTAATGTCACATTGACGGACATATTTTTATTGTTTATTTTATAGATGTATACTGATATTGGCTTACGCGGTTATGCGCTTCTTGTTATGTCAAAATTCGATTTTTTTCCCTATTTAATCCGCAACAGTATTTTTCATACTCACGGTGGATTTTACCTTGCCAACCTAACAGCAAATAGCTTGCTTGATTTTGCATATGTCTGTACAGTTGGGCAATGAGCTAAAAAAATTTAAGAGGATAAAATAAAACTATCCATCAAAAGCCATAATTGCAAAATTTAAAGCGATGTGATTTCTTTGTGCATTATGAACGAAATGTCCACCACAGACCGTCAGAGAGAATTGTATTATTAATCGAATTCAGTCTAAGTTTCCGCTTCAAACTCACATAATTTAACGCTTCTGGCAATCGCATTTTGGCGTACCAAAATAAGTGCAACTGTAGACGGTAAAAATTAGTTAGAATCGATATGCAATCTCTAATAATGACTAGCTTTTAAGTAAAAACGGTGTATGAAAACAGTATCTGTCAAAGAACGAACTTAAATGTAGCCTGAGGCAAACGCAAGCGACCGCAGTATGATATTTCAGGATGGTCGATGTAACACGGTTGCCTCACCGATGCTTTTAAAGAGATTAAAAAGCCAAGAAAACGTGGTGGTTTGAGACACCACGGAATTTTTTATAAAGGAAATCACTATGCCACATTAGGATTGCACCATCTGTATATCTTGTTTGAAATATACATAAAGTCGCATGAAATAAAAAAAATGCGCCCAAGTACCGACAGATTTTGCGCATAATTTAATAATCATTCAGGATAAACCTGACGTTTTGACAGCAATTTACCTACAACGTTGAAATGTGGCTGTCGGTTTGATGGCGCTCCTAAAGTATGCGTACCAAGATGGCGGACACCGGAACCGTAGTATGTGTACCAGGTTAGGGCTAGGCCATAATTCAGGTACAAATACTACGGGAGTCACTTGGCTAGTCTCCGAACTCGTAACAGAACTAAAAAAAGGAAAATTGGAATACAATTATGGCTTAACCCTAATCTGGTACACATACCACGTCCCGGTGTCCGCCATCTTGGTACGCATACTTCAGGGAGTACCAATTTAAAAATACCATTCGATTCAAGTCAATATGGAGCATATTCTAGGTGGCCATTTGGTATTCTGTAGATATTCGCCTTTGCAAGGTAAATCAAAGGTTCAGACGTTCAGGTTTATTACACACTCTGAAATTTTGACCTTATCGCGGCTTTGCGTTGGAGCGTTTTCGTAATCCTAGTATCATCCAGTCAAGGCAAACTTCGGCGCCAAAATTGCACGGGGCCCGGAGAAATCGTAATCCCCACTTTATACTTTAGTCTCTTTCGAACTGCTTTACGAGCAAGATAATTGCGATTAACCCTAATTCTTCAGTTCAAAGTTCAGAATAGACTACCATGTATGATTAAATGTGATCCGTGGTACTTGTTCTGTATGCGAGACTGTTATTTGCAACACAGATAGCGCTGAAATATGAAAACAAAATATTATAAGATAGTTAGGGACGAAAAGGTTAATGGCTCAATTTTTCGCCTCCTTAAACACTAATTGACGGTTATGTTTCTGGTCATGTTGTGGCCAAAACAGAAAAAATATCATCTTTAAAGAAAACCTAACAAAATGTACTTGTCAGTCGTTGAGATGACACGCGAGTACAATGTTGTGGTAATACATATTATCGGAACTCGTTCACTTTACAATAATTTACAGTTATGTGGGCTGTTTTATGGGCCATTTTTACACAGTCCCCATCCTTTAGAATTACGAGTCGTCATCATAACAATTCAGCAGTATGATTGTGCCCCTTCTGATGTTTGTGACGTCATCCTTTTTAAAATCCTTTATGAAGTCTTAAATTCTACTTTTTCAGATACTCCTCCAGACAGCGGAGACACCAACATAGATTCGTAAGTATTTTTCCTTATTTTTGTACCGTATTAATAATGAATTTACAAAAACTTATTTACAAAAAAAATATTTTGCAGTGAAATTTTTGAAGGAAAGTGCGAATTGTATGAAGGATATGCTTGCGCCCAATACCTGAAAGGCAAATACATTTATGTCGAATCGTTTCAAGATCAAAAACAAATGGAACAACAGATTACTGCTGCACTCACATTAGTTGGTACGTAACGTTAGCCAAAGTTAATCCATTAACCATTGCGCGATGATGAATGCAAACTCGGTTTCCTACACGTTCGATCTTTTCAATCTATGCAATTGTTTACCAGGTGACAAAAACAGAGTTTCAGAAGAATGTGCAGAGTACGCAAGACCCGCTTTTTGTCATTTCGTTTTTCCACTTTGTGAAGTAATAAATGATGAAACTACCGATGAAGGTTTTGTATATGAAGACTACAGTTTCGTTGACAGCGGAACTATTCTGGAAGACGACGACAACCTTGCTAATGCCGATGGCACTGCAACCGCTGTCAGACTTTGCCGCGAAGATTGCGAACTTTTACAATTTGACGTTTGCGCGAAGGAATTTGGAACAGAGGACGAAGTTATAAAGGTATAAATCGTTTCACTCACTATATGACAATTGGACTGTAACTGGGTCGGCGCGACGTTTTGCGCGTGAAGCATTACAGTTAACTATGATGACATCGCAAATTACACACTTTGGGGTCACACCCTATGCCACGTCACCCAGGGTGCATTAAATTGGTTTGGCAATGCCGATCCGAAAACTTTATAGCCCTCGCAAATAATAGTAGATCCTGGCATGATGTTTGATATCAGTTGCGACTTGAAAGTATATCATTTTATTTACAAACATTCAGAACCCTTAGTCCGTAACAGCCTGTGCAACGAATCGAAGAATAAGTTTTACCGTTAACTTTTTGCCAATGTTCTCAATAAAATTACCGTACCTGTTATTCGTGTTATAGCAACTTGTCAAGACTGCTGATTGCAGCCGGCTTCCGCGAACAACTTCCACTGGCGCCAAGTGTTCTCGTTTGGGATTGAAAAGCGTGGTGGACAGGACACATGTATGCTACAACGATACGGGAACAGGATATCAAGGAGTGGTAGCTACATCACAGTCGGGAGAAAAATGCAAACCATGGCCTCCGAAAATGCTAGTCGAGGTTTGTTGGAATTTTATATCTGGCTTGACAACGTTCGATTACATCGATTCAAGGTTAATTCTTCTGTTCAATCTTCACAGTATCCGGAACTGGCGGGAGGTCACAATTTTTGCCGTAACCCTGGTAACGCGATGGACCAGCCTTGGTGTTATACTGATAGAGATCGAATTAGCAGAGACCCTTGCGAAATCCCCAAATGCAGTAAGTACTCTGTACCTTACAAATTTATTTTTCTAGAATTTAATTTAGAAAGAGCCCTTGCTAAATCCTCAAATACAGTAAGTACTTTGTAACTCCCAAATTTATTTTTCTAGAATTTAATTTAGAAAAATATGTAACGAATAGATTTAAACGCATATTCAATTTCTGTCGATAGTTATGTTCCACCATGACACTGGTTTATTATTGTGTTATAGAATCATCTCTTGGCGGCGGTTCTTCAGATTTGTTGATGATTCTCATTCCTTGTGTCAGCATTCCCTTATTAATCGGATGTATTATGGTCGTGATGTGCTTCGTATGTAAAAAAGGAAAAGGGAAGGACATAAAGCACACCCCTGGTAAAAAGGTTGAACTGAAAACAATACCTTCGCAAAGAAATCGTGTTCCTGAGCTATCATCGACTATGGTTCATTTTGCTGTTGAGCTTGGCGAGGGAAAATACGGAAAAGTCTACAAAGCACAGATCATGAGTAATATGGTGTATGCGCCTCAAGAACCGGTAAGCTGAAGAATTACAATTTTGCAATTGTTAGATGGTGTACAAACCATAACTTTTCAGCACGTTGCCTTATAATGTACGTTTGCAAACTATGGTAAAAACTTTGTTTGACTTTCCCCCTTTCAATCTATTTATTATGTTATTCAGGTAGCAGTGAAGACTCTCGCTGGAGGAGCTATGCAATCACAGATCAGCGATTTTCAACGTGAAATGGAGATGTTTTCAGACCTACAGCATGTCAATGTATCCTGTTTGAAGGTCTGTTCGATATTTTGTAAATCAATTTGTTATAATTTATATGAAAAGCATTTGTCATGATTGATATTATTAATCTAATCCTTTTTATTTATGTGCATACAGGCCGTGGTTTCTCAGCCGACAATGCGATGTATGATCTTTGAGTACACGAGTAGAGTAGATCTTCATGAACTTCTAACATTGCATTCTCCGCATTCTGATATTGGAGGGAAAATGTCAGGCAGTGCAAGCAGTCACACATCTAGTAGCTTAGAATCAGGAGATTTCTTACATATGGCTGTACAGGTAAGACAAGATAGACAAATACCAAGTAGTTTACTTTTATCCTAGGGCGAATAAAATACATATCAAACTGAGTTGATAAATGAGGAGTGGTTAGACCAGGTGTAGGTGACGGTTTTTCAACCAGAGTCCTAAATTTTTCCCACCTAGACTGACGGCCCGTAGAAGTGTGACGTAAAAAGTTACATTTTATAAACAATATTTACAGTGTCACAAAGGCAAAAGTGCGAAACATTAAAGCTTCGTGCCAAAACTAAATTTAATCGCAATCTCAGCAACTCCTTAGTTTATTTTTTTAGCTGAAACATCAAAATTTCGATTTAGTTTGCTTGTGGCAGCATTAAGCGGGCCATATTGACCAACCCAACGGGACTGATTTGGCCCGCGGGCCGTAGTTTATTCATGTCAGGGTTGGACCGTTAGGGCATTGTCCGGTTTTCACAACGTTATATTCTGATCGATTATTAATTGGTCACGGACTCGTGTAGGTCGTTATTAGCCATATATCTAGGTAGACTGTCCTATCGGCTTTCCTATCTATCGCGGAGAATATGAAAAAAAATACTCTCCTATTCCAAATGTTTACTCTTATCTAGCGGAATAAGTATGACGCAATCATATTTTTTATTGCCTAACTATAAAAAAATCAACCAAACATTTTTCTGCAGGTCGGTGCTGGTCTGGAATACCTTGCTTCAAATAACTTCGTTCACCGTGATTTAGCTGCTCGCAATATTCTTGTTTGCAATAATAATGTAATGAAGATATCTAACCTTGGTGTCGTCAGAGATTGTTATTTATCGAGTTATTATAGATCACCACAAGGTGGACATATGTTACCTGTCAGGTAAGATTTACAAGGATATATATTTCGAAGATTAAGAAGGTTTATTTTGTTAATTTAATCAATAATTATTAATTGTGAATAACAATGCTTTCCGCATTACAAAATTTGAAATAAAGACACCACTAGAAACATCACTAATAGAGAGTATTACGATGGCATAGCGGAACTTGCTATAAAATGGAATGCGAAGTTATCCTCTCTTCCATTGAAATTCCCTTCATTTTAAATTTATTCCTTTATCACAACAGATGGATGGCACCAGAGAGCTTAAACCAAAACATGTTTTCTGAAAAGAGCGTAGTTTGGTCATTCGGCGTTATGATGTGGGAAATGTTTGCTTATGGAATGCAACCTTATTGTGGATATAGTAATCATGAGGTATGAAAACTTCATTATATAGAATGATAATAATTCCTAATTTTTTGGTCTGAAGTTGATTATAATTTGAGCTCACACACCGAAAAAATAAGGAAGTACTTTACCATTATTTTAGACATTCACCTGCTGGCTCGGGAAAGAGTTGTATTCAATTAACTTTCATTTTTAAAGTATGATTCTCGTTTGTGAAGGTCATCTCAAAGTAAAAACTAACGTAATATCTCATTTTCAGGTTATAGACATGATATCAAAGGGACAAACTTTATCATGTCCTGAAAATTGCTCGTCACGTGTCTATTCACTCATGCGTGAATGTTGGGAAATCGATCCAGCTCAGAGGCCTACATGCAAAGTGAGTATATTTTTGTTATATTTTTATTTTCGGATTTAAAAATTGCGCTTTTTGAGTAATCAATTATGAACCATACATTTTTTCTCTAGGACGTTCATGCTAAATTGTCGGGCTGGGAAGGCGCAAGCACCACAAGAATGACGTCACAATTAGCACAAGGAATTCACAGGCAACTGACGAACGTGATGCGTGAAGGAGCCCCATTTGGGCAATACACCCCTCCCCAAGGAACTGTGTAAGTAGCAATGTATGACCCCACCCGAAAATTTGCCGTGTGTCTTGTCCGGAGCATGTTTTTGAATTGAAATAAAAACTTCATAAACTCACGCATTTTCTCCTTTCATTTGCAGCATTGATGGCTTCAATCAACCATACATGTCGCCCCCTCAGCCTTGCCCACCCCATGCTAGCCCCGCCTCTCAGCCTTATTATACCTCGCCTTCTACCAACTCCTCTTCTGGTATGATGCCAGGCCAGCCTCCATCTTATCCTAGTTACATGCAACAACCGCATGCATACGCTCCGGTGCAAATGTACCCCCAACCTCAGATGCATTATAGCAGACCCCATCCCGCATCATATCCATACAAATCGAGTCACACACACAGCAGTAGCAGAAGTACGGACAGCTGTGGGTCATCCACAAGAAATCAGCTCCACGGACACCGACACCAGGGTGGGGTCACACAATCCGCCCCACAGCAGTTCCAGAATCCACAAAATCACTACCAACCTCAAATTCCCGGAACAGCTGAGCAACCAGAATACGAAAATTTTCACCGAACACCCGATAGCGGGATTCACAGCTCGAAAGGCACCGACGGAACGCAACAAAACCACGGGGAAAATTACGGATCCGGTCACGGTTCGATGACGTCTGCTTCTCCACCGCCCGCGCCTACCAGGCAGCGCCCCGGAAGTGAGGTCATTGCCCCTGGTGCACAAGAAGGACTGAGACAACCCTTGTCTGTATATAACAATTCTCAACACAGCAATTCAGCAAGTAACGTGAGCACCAAACCAGTTGTGGCTCCAAAACCGCCAATTTCACCAATGGATCCTAATCGCCCTAGAACTAACATCGTCATGGGAGTGAACGGCCAACGTAATCGAAACCATAATAACCACATCGATGGGCCAAAAACTGAAACCCAACAACAAGGGGGAACGCCAAATAGACTCCAGGCCAACCGAACTTCAACTTCTGGTAATATATTAGAACTACCGGCAGAAAACGAAAAACAAAAAAACTCGGCAAGCGGTAAAGCCATGTCTTGTGACTCTGGGCTTCCCAATGACGAACCAGACGTTGTGGACAGTACAGAAACACAACCTTTCATTCCTCAGCAGTCAAATGCGAGAGTAAGTTACAAAGCAAATAAAGCGGTGATAACAATCCCAGGATCTTCGTCGTCATCTATGTCAGGATCTACAGCTGTGACGACAGAGTCGAGGTTAACTTGAAAGTACACGAAATCTTTCGTTTAAGTGGGAAAAGGCTTTGGTTGTTCACCTACTCAGGCTTTATGAAGCCAATAGCGGTGTACTTGTGCGACAGAGGGATATTGCAAACTTGTTTAAATGATGCTTGATGTAAAGAAGGCGGGTGCTGTAGATGCAAAAGACTATTTTTCTGAACGATAAAATCTAAAATAAGATCTCAAAACGCTATCGTCTATAATTGTAATTAATATAAGTCTCGCACAGTTCAATACCACCATTTTGACAAGCATTTCTTGGAATATTATGGCTGTTTTCAAAACATGCATTTACATAATGTTTTCATTTTGGGCTGTGATACATGCTATCCCGGAGATTTATATATGTCGTTTCTGAATAGACGAACAATATAGTAATTCCACCATAATATTAATATTCATCAGCGTGAGTAGTTATCAAATCAAAATTATATTCATATATTTCCAACTCACTTTAATTACGTGTACTACGAAGACAATCCTATTTTAAAATATTCGAGTTTCGATATGCCATCCGCTAGCTACAGGACAAGTTGAAATTTTAATATACCAATATATAATTTTTTGTTAATTTGTGTTAAGTTGCTGATGCGTCGTTGCAATCTTTTCTATATAAACTTCTGCAATGCAATAGGCTTGTTACTGGGCCACTCTCAACTCGCTTTTATGTATAATTTGCTGCGTGTTACTATATGGGTGAAGACAATACACAGTCTAAAATATTGGCGGCTTAGTGGAGGCTGTTAAACCTTCCTCATTTTGTCAGTGATTGTCACAGAAGATAATATTTTAAAGTTGACGTTTTGTGTCATGAATATTCGTTTTTGTTCTTTTATACCAAATATTCGTTTTTTGTACTTTTTTATTGTTTTATTTTTTTATTTTTATGTTGACTAATAATGAAATATTGTTTTTCATGTTTTTCGCGCAAATATATTAATGAAAATAGATATTTTGTCTATCAAATCAGTAGATAAGTATAATTTTGCGACCCGCTCAGATATCTTTAAACACTCGACTGTACATTGATAGCCATCCCGGACTATAGAGCTACGTTTTAGGGACAAACTTGAGATTTTGAGTGTTTGATTCTAAATGCTGCAGCTTTTGTAAAATGTCGAACACGGGTGGATGAATTTTGTCTATGTGGATTCACTACCACACACGCATATATATATATAGTTGTTTCCTGAACGCGTAGACATGCACGAATTCAAATATCATGTCCACAGGCAACTACTGTAGCGTAGTTGTTGCGCCAGCTCGTGTAATTCAGTGATAGCCCTCAATTTCATACAGCAAATTCACTCTAAAAATTCCCACCATTACCCCTCGGGGAAAATTATCTGCGAATACCTAAAAAGCCGAACGGTCTAAACCAGTGGTTCTCAAACTTTTTTGTACGCCTCCACTGACAGTAGTCTACTTTATCATCATAGTGTGGTGAACAATATCATCTGTTCAGTTACCAGTCCATGTCGGGTCTCGGATTAGTTAACTAATTATTATTTGTTTCAGATGCATGGGCTTGATAGTGGAATAATCCGCAACCAACCAGCGGTCACGTGGAGTCCAGCGGCGAGCCCCGGGGCAATGCCCCGGTTGTTTTTTCGGTATAATAAAAAATATTCGAAAAATACCTCAATATCGGTTGCACAGACTGTCTACACTAGCCATATTCTCCCGACATGGTTCATTTTTCGCTCACAAAGCCGTCGCCGAACGTAGACGGGGCGACGCCGATTTTGCCCCGGTTGCTCATTGTATATCGTATAATCTCTCTTTTATCTTCCACTCGCCGCGTTTGTCTCGTTTGTTTTCTGTTTCTTTTACTAAATCATCGGGGCCGATCGGGGCTAGCCCCGAAATTATGACGACACAATGCCGACGTTTCTTACAACAACGTGTTGACATATTCCGCATTCCTTCTCGTTCGTTGGTTGCTTGAAGAGTTGATAGTTTCCTCGCCTTCGTTTTTGTCGCTTGTTTCGCTATTTGAATCAGTTAGAGACCTTTAGTCCATTTGCTTTCGATTTTCCACATTCCTTTTGAGCTCCTCACTTCTTTCCGGCTTCGCATTTCTTAGCCTTAGACCTCATAATGAATAAGGTTGATGCACTACTTCGCACTCCGTTTTCGCAGCTGCCGCTGGAACAAAAATTAGGGGTACAACGTCTTGGGCCTTATCAACCAAAAAATTGTTCACTGGAACAATCCCATGACGGAGGAAAGCGTCGGCGTACATTCTGCGCAGAAACTTGGTATAAAAAACACGAATGGTTGTGTTACAGCGAGGACAAAAATGCACTTTTTTTGTTTTTATTGCCTACTTTTTGCTACCGCCCGTGACTCACGTTGGTGTAAATTTGGTTTTAGAGATCTTAAACATCTTTCCGAGCGTGCCAGGGATCATCAATCTTCTATGGAGCATCTGGACAATGCAGTAAAATACCGAACATTCGGAAATGTTAATATTGCAGCACAGTTGGATGAAGGACGCGCGGTTTCTATTCGTCGGCACAACCAAAACGTCGAGAAAAACCGCCATGTTCTCGGTCGATTGATAGATGTTTTGAAGTTCATTGGTTGTCACGAGCTGTCCCTCCGTGGGCACGATGAACGGGCTGGCTCTTCTAATAGAGGGGTATTTTTGGATATGGTGGAATACACCGCATCCCTAGATACAGTATTGAGAGATCATCTTGATGCCGCAACTGTTTCGAAAGGGACATCTAAGGATATTCAAAGTGATTTGCTCGACTCAATGTATAAAATTTATTTACAACATTTGGCTCTGGAAATTGAGAATTGCCAGTTCCTTTCGATTCAGTCTGACGAGACAACTGACATCACGTGCGTTTCCCAACTGGCTGTGATTTTTCGGTTTGTGAAAGATGGTAAACCTACCGAGAGATTTCACAGCTTTGTACCAATCGTTGATCGCACGGCTTGCGGGATATCGGCTGTACTGAAAGAAGTGTTACAGCCTTACAACGCGAAGTCAAAATTGATAGCTCAAACTTATGACGGCGCGGCAGTCATGAGTGGGTCGAGACATGGTGTTCAAGTTTATATAAAAGAAGATTTTCCTCATGCGCATTTTTACAATGTTATGCACACCAATTTAACCTCGTTATTAAAAATATGTGTCTTGATACCCCTCTCGTCCGTATATTTTTTGCAAATGTTTCGGGGTTTTCTTCATTTTTTTTCCGTTTCGCCGAAGCGCTCTGACCTCCTTCGCCAGATATGTAGTCGCCGTCTCCCAGCTTGTGCACCAACACGTTGGAACTTCCAATCACGCGTGGTGCAGGGCTTGTCCGAAATTAGGTCTGAGATCATTGAGTGTTTCAATGGCATTCAGAGCTCTCCGGTTTGGGACGAACGCTCTGTGAGGGAGGCGGCAGGTCTAAAGCGTCTGCTAGAAGATGGTGAGTTTTCATTTTTTTCTCGCTTTTTTCTCCACAATATTCTATCACGTGGATGTATTATACGGCGCATTGCAGTCAAGGCTAATGGATGGAGCGTCTGTGCAGTCGTGTATTTCAGACTTCTGCGATGCTGTATCTCGTATCCGGGAAACAATAAAATACGACGACACATGGAGTGCTTCTTTACGCCGCGGGCAAACAACGCAGCGTTTGATTTTGTCTGCAAAGGAATGCTGTGACATTCTGGTGAATCAAATAGGCGATCGTCTGCGCACTGAACACCTTGCCACGTTCTCTTTGATGAACCCCAAAAATTTTTCAAAATTTGCACGTCAATTTCCCATCCATTTGTTGGCTACTGTCTCTAAATTTTACCCCATGATAAACGTGGGTAAATTGGAAAATGAATTGCGATGTATATACACCAATCAAACTTTTTTGAACATCACATCAACTTGCGCGCTCTATGGGTTCCTCATAGATAACACTCCAGTAACTACCTTTGCGGCGTCTGCAAAATTTCTGGACATCATTTTGACGACGCCTATTTCTTCCGCCGACGCAGAGCGAACATTCAGCACGCTGAAGCGTATTAAAACGTATCTCAGAAACACAATGAAGCAAGATAGATTAAATTCCTTGGCTGTTTTATCCATTCACAGAGACGTTATTTCTGGGATGCATGACTTTAATCAGCGCGTTATTGAGCATTTTGCTTCCAAGAAACCGCGGCGTGTTGCATATATGTTCAAGCAGTAGAAGTCTAGCAGCATATATATCTATGAGTGAGCGACGCATGTCCTTATCTTTGCATTACTTTTCCTTTCTTCATAGTAACGTTTTAAACCTTATTTTAGGTTTTGTCTGCTTTCCCGAAGTTTCTGTTAATATGTCATTGTATTTATCTGGGTAAATATTGCCTTTCCTTTTGAAAGAGGTTTCAAAATAAACTATGTCTATATTTATTAATCCCCTGACTTGGACCGGTTTTAAAGACACTTTCTTATCGTTAAAAATTGTCGCTTTTGCCGATTGGTTGTTACCGATGGAATGGTTTTTATACTCATAAAATGATGGGAGAACTTACAGCGCTCATCCTGTCCCCGTAGATGGGGGTGACTTGGTCCCGCAGTAGCTTGCCCCGGTTGTCAAAATGACCACGCGCCGCCACTGTCTGTCTCAATAAACAGGCCAATGCCACCAGCTTTTGTGGAAGAGGGGTTATGGATCGAGTTATATCCAGTAATATTGATATCACAAACTCGTGAATGAGCCAACTTAGTTTCGCTTAATTAAGGCGATTATATGGGGCACATGATGAAAGCAGGGTAAAAGTTGAATTAGGCAATGGATATGTTCCGAAATTGATATAACATTTAAGTGGATACAATTAAATCAAATAACTTGAATCTGGGGGAAATATTTTTAACATCACGAGAATCTGAGTAACTACATTTGTTGTGGCAAATGGTCGAGGGCATATTCAAGGATTTCCAAATTGTGTTGGTGTTGAATTTCCCAGCGGGCCGGATTTGGCCCGCGTGCCGTACTTTGCCCATGTCTGCTATAAGCTCTTTGTACAAAGTACTGTCCGCTGGCTAATTCAATCTGGCCCACCTGATGCTGCCACAACCAAACTGACACCAAATTTTGACGTTTCAGTTAAAATTAGTTTAAGGAATTTGTTGAGATTGCGGTTAAATTTAGTTTTGGTTCGAGGTTTATTGTTTTCCATCGTTGCTTTCGTAACACTGTAAACATTGTTCATAAAATGTAACTCTTTACGTCATACTTACATGGCCCGCCAGTCTGGGTGGGCAAAAATTTTGGCCCTTGATCCAAAAACCGTGCCTACCCCTGGTCAAGAAGTTTCGTTGATGATGGTGATACATAAATCTGATTTATCAACAAATGCCATGATTTTTCATAAATGGCATTATGAGGTTTGTCATGACAACCTATATATCGAACGATTACAGTCGATTTCACGAAGAATCGATTCCGGGGACGATTCCGTCATCCCAATTCATCATAAGAAACGTAAGTTGCATATAATCTACATTCTACAACCAAAGAGATACCCAAGTCCAATTCTTGTCCAATAAATGTTTGTTCAATACAAACTCAAATCCGAATTCGAGCCAATAGCTGTGCTTTACTTAAATTAGTTTTATATTACATTACATTCAATTGGAGTACATAGCATATTAAATACATATGGACATATATACCGAGTTTCAAACTACTTTCTAACTAAACATTGCATATGCATGGCTTGAATATATTTTAACACTCAAGATAATGAATATATTTGAGAGGGTAATATTAGGCATCGGATAACTCTTCAGTATAATGGTTAAAGTTTTCCCCATATATATATATATATATACACATTTAGAAAAATATAGTTTCATAGCATCTATTTCATATTTCAATCATTTTGTTGAGGACTCGCAGTAAATCTATTGCTGACGGATATCGATCACGCATTTGTACCCAAACACCTCTCGAGCTTCCTTCAATATCTTCGTCAAGATATCTTGTGTACATTATGTGGTTTTCGTAATCATTATTAACAGAATACGTCAGCATTGCAAAATCCATGGCGACTTTTTCGCCAATTGTTTGCTGTTTCGATGAAGACACACGCGTTTCGTTAAGTCACTATCATAATAGTCCCAATCATCATTTATCATTCGATATTCGTTACCGCCTATGTAATGTAAGTGAATCGGAAGCTTAGTATTCAGTATTATATTATTTAGTTGATTTATATTCTTTCGCAGCAACACATCCTAGGATGCTGTCGATCGTTAGATTAGCATTCAGAGCATCGAACCATTATCCGCCTAACATCTCCCAGTTCATCTGATACACAGTATCTTGTCCCCGAATACTTTTCTCATTTCCACCGCCATGTTGCTTTTAGAAAAATGCAAAGAGAGAATACCAAACCCACGAATGAAATTTTTATCTTCAGTCGCCAACGATAAAATCATTCGAGTATTGTTTCTTGTCAATGCAACTTGTGAAAACTCAATGCTGCTTGTGACTGGTTTTGCTGCTTTTTTTGAAATGTATATCGATATGCCGTGAATTCACAGACACGTTTTTATGCATATAATATAATCAATTTTAAGCATATCTTGAATCAATAATATTCAAATTTTACAAGTATTCCTTTACTGAAAACAGTACATGCCTCATAGACAAAAGCGTGATATATATATACCATCCATATATACAAATATACAATACGTCTTATATTGAGAATGAGATACTTCTTATATCAATACTTCAATTTATTTAGCGTAAATATCATCTCAACTGAAAAACAGCGAGATCGGAGTGACAAATTAAGGCCACCCGGAAAATCTATCATTCTTCGCGATATATCCTATGTTGTTTTCTGATTATATATCGGATTATCCTTAATTTTAGCTGTTATTGGGTCATTTGTACAAATTTGTCGGTTTATGAAAACTGTCGAAACTCACGTATATGTTGAATTCAAATTTCAAAGTATTTCTATACTAATAATAAAAACAGGACATTTGACATCGACATGATAGTGATATATGACGTTTCATATATATATATATATTGTCTAAGCCTGAATCTATGTAGCGCATGTATCGCCTCAACTGAAAGGCAGTGAGAGAGAGAGAGAGATCGAGTCATACAGCACTGATGTCAAACATCTACCATTTCTCATGACATATATATCCTATGCTTTTGAGATTATACATGGGAATATTATTTATTGTAGCTTTTATTGAGTTATTTGTTTACTCGGTCATTTCATTATTATTTTTTCGGTCCGCGAGGTCAATTTATTTGATGTTACCGTTCTGCGAGGTAAAAGGGTTGGACATCCCTGATCTTTTGTAGACGGTACCAGCTGAAAGCACGAACTGCACCATGTTATTCTTCAGAATGTGATGTGCTGTTATCGCAACGGAATACTTCCTTCCATTGCCGTCGACGAAATGCATCTTCCCGAGAGGATAAAAAAAATGCAGAATATTACTAAAGAAATTTATGCAAAAAATTTGCATTCCGAAGTTTTTGAGAAATAACCCATAATGTCTTAAGTCAATGTTCTGCACCCAATGGGTCGCGACCCTAAACTGAAATCTTCTTAGGTATCCCTTTTTCAACAAAAGACTGAAAGCTTACAGATTTTATTTTTCAGTAAATTTTATTGTTAACTCGTTTATTTTGTATTGAAGTGTCGCTCAATAGTAATATGTGGAAGTAAACACTTGGCAGCATCTGTTTCACCGAGTAAAGACACTCCACGATTTCAACTCGTTGATGGCAACATGCGCAGCTTACTCCCTTCATAGGGATTGTCATCGTTGGCGAAGTATTTTCAAATAACTGCAATTTTAATTCAAATCGGAACAATCCTTGGGAGTTTTTTTAAACGAACCAATATAAATTTAAATTAACTTGCGATAATTAGGGATGGCGGAATTAAGTCTGGACTCGATTACAGAATCAATTCTCCGCGGAATCGACTAGAATCGATTCCGATACATTGGAATCGATTCATAAGGTTAAAACTTGGATTGCAAACAATGTGTAACGTTTTATGGCGAGTCCTTCACATATATGTATAAACTGCTTTACTGAGTGGCTACGACGTCGCAAACTTCACTATATATGTATATTTTTTGCTAGAAGACTTTTACGTTTATTTATTTCAAAAGTCTTTGAGGGGTTCGTTTTTTTTGTGTGATTATGTCTACTGTGACAGATTGAAGACCAATACTACTTAGTTTTGGCCTTCTTTTCCTTCCACATATTTAAATATAGCTTTTGTGTTTGATTTCATATAGCATTGTTTAAGTGGGTATTTCTCGGCAAGATATGTCGAGGAATCGAATACTTGTAAGTAGTCATACTTAGCATCCTTAACACGTCACATAGTATCCCGAGCTCTTGTCAAGCTCAGCTCATGGACTACTTACTGCTCAGACATTATCAATCACTGGAATTATTATTGACCACCTTGGGTACTAGAATCACATGTACTTTGAATGACAAACAATTCCGACCACCAATTCGTTAACATTTATAACCAGACATTAGTTTTAAAATTTTAATAACTGGTTTTCTTTTGTATCGGTGTTACCAACAAAGGGTTCCATCATTTCAGAAAATCATAACTAACTTATAGCTCTAGAAATAAGATTGGGATAACTGAAGCTAAACGATTGCTGTGGATATTTCACAAGCTTTTGATAGAGTTTGGTACGTCGATCTCCAGCACGGAATTCAATCCTACGGCACACTTGGTCAGATTTTGGACATCTTTTCTCTCTGAAAGGAGAGCAACGTTGTCCTCGACGATCAGCGCTATCGGACATACTCAATTTCTTCCGGAGTCCCGCAGGGTTCAATACTTGTACCTACATTGTTGTCTATATTCATTTATCAATGGTCCATCGGATAATCTCCCTTGTTATGTTGACTACAACTTTTTTTTCTGGTCTCAATTATTTTCATAGGTTAGGAGGCTCGAAACGCGTCAATTGGAGTTGAATATCTTTAGCAACTGCACTTATCATAATTTTGCAGTCGACTGAAAGATGTTTTTCTTTATGAAATTCTCAAATCACAAACGGATATACACCGTAACGAATACGCCTTATACACGCCCATATATTTATATCAATAGTAAAACAAATATTGTCGTGGCTATTTGAGGATAGAATATTGTCAACATGACATGGTCGGTTTTTCAGGGTACATGCATAAAAATATCACAAAGTGTTTGACGTTTTTGAATGTGAATGTTTTGTGGTAGAGTTAATAAACAAAGCGGCCCTTAAATTTCTTCAAACTGATGCATTGAACATAGAATAAATGTAGAATTAACATGAAAAGCACTGTATACATATATCAAAATATAACAAGGTCAGGGGCCAATATGGCGATGCTAAAAGAATGCAAATGGAAAAAGCAATATTTGCGATGACAATATAACATTCTTTAAATATAGGTATATATATCTTAACAATTCATTCAACCTCACATCAATGGATTTGACTAGACAACTTGAAAGCTAATAAAACATGCAAAGAAGTAGCAAGGAACTAGACTCGGCTATCTACCTACAGATTTCTTGAACTACGTAATGTGTGTGCAAAAACATGTAACAAATTAAAGTGGTCATGTTCGCAATTGTTGACATATTTCACTTCAATACTCGCAACTAATGGTGAAAAATTTGAGGAAGTTAAAAGCAATGATGTCGAAGATAAATAAAGCACAACCGTCTTTGTGCTTTATGTATCTTCGACATGAATAGACCTTTTGGCAATAATGCGCTATTAAAGGCAGTGTATGTTAATATATTTTCAAAATTTCTGCTTTGTTTTTATTATACCCTGGATGGCATTTAATTATCATAAGACTACTTTTTACAAAAAATTTGTTATTTCTACAGAATAGTGTAAATATCGAGAGAAATACAGCTCTTGTAATTGTTTATGTTGGGTTAGTTAAAATGCAATGGTTACATAATATTGTAAGAAATTTCTTAAGTTATTTGAAAATCCTTTTATTTCTTATGACCTTGATAACTTGTCTTTCATTAATTCAACATCATCTTCAGAATAGGAACTTAATGGAGGGCAGGTGCAAACTAAATTTTGATCTCCATACACATCATCGATTCGTCCAACGCTCGGCCAGATTTTGGAATCTGGTTTTATATAAGGCTGAAAAATGAGTGTTGAGTTAGGATAAGATTTATATATTTATCCCAGGGGAAAGGAAAACCAATAAGACGACCTAATCATATTGCGAACCACGGCTCCTCGTCCTGTTACCAGTCCATGTCGGGTGTGGGATTAGTCAGTTATCTGTTTTCGAAAACATGGACTTGATGGCCAAGAAAGCCGTAAACGATCATTGGCGCGTGAATTCTTCAGCACACAACCATCTCCCATTGGGGTGTGAACCTACGCAGAGTAATCAGAGGTGCGGTGGCGAGCGTATACCTAACGTTTGCACCACACCGCCGTAGTAAACAGCGGAGTTAAAATTTTTATTTTATCTGTCTAAAAGGGTCAGGTAACTGACCCATTTAAATGAATGAGGATATCCAAAAATAATCTGATACAAATTCCTAATTTTAGTAGTCATTCAAATGAGTTTTGATTTGAGCGATCAAAGTTTCACAGTGTGAATAAACAGGCATACATTTATTCCCACAAAAACTAGAGAAATAACCAAACCACTGTTTATCTGCAACTTTCCAGCATTATCAAACAAACTTATTGACTACACATTGACTTTTATTTTGTTTTTCGTTGAACAAGACCACTGTTAGAATATACTGCCTATTCAGAAATAATACTCAGAATGTATTTGGAAGAGTAGCTTATTTGGTGTTAGTCTTTCTCATTGGGATTAGAGGTTTGAAAACTGTTTCCAGTCAAATAATGCTGTTTTTATTACAAATCTACTTTTATTTTTTTTACTTACCAAGGGGAAGGCAGCTTGTGTTCTTGAGTATGGTCTGTCCCATTTGTCGCCGGTAACAGTAGCCATTGTGTGAGGAGCCATTTTCAATGGATTATTGTGTTTGTCCATGTGCCCTTGTTCAATGTCAGATACTTCTTCTCGAATAGCTTAAAGAGGAGAAAATAAATGAGTTTCAATATAATATTAATCCTGGGGGATTAAGAAATAGGAAAGGTATACTTCCAGCAAAAAATTCAACTCATCGTCAATATAATTGAAGCTATTAAACAGGAATTGAAAGTTAGGAAATTTGAAAAAGCTTATTTGGAGATATTAACTAAACTTGGCAGCCGGCATAATCATGGTAATGTTTCAAGTAAGAAAATGCAAATGGCTTGGGTTAAAATAAAAAATACCAGCTGCCGACAAAGCCTAAAATTGTGTGAGCTGCTAGGGATCAACCAGAACAATGGAGTCGAAAGTGTGACTACACACTAATGTTAGATTTAGAGATCAAGTCGTACTTTCAATATTCTTAAAAGTTAAAACTAGAGTTTGGAAGTTTTGAACCAATTGGGGACAGCAAAATTTCACTCTTCCGAAAGTTGGAACAGTTTAAAATTCTTATTGAAAATGAATGAAATTTACATATAAAAAAGATTTCACAAATGCAAAAGTTAAATAGCTGGTATTTGGAATTTCCTGCATAATAGAACATTTCTCTGGCCTTATGATCCTATGATTAACAATGGGTGATTCAGAAGTGTGTGTACCAATGTGGAGGCAACTAATTTTGTTCGACTACTTCACATCAAGTTGTATAAAGGGACTGAAACCTGGGCATGGGGTATATTCACTTGGTCAACACAGACAGTCCCCGAACTCATAAAAGAACTAAAAAAGAGAAAATTGAAATAAAATCATGGCCTAACCCTAACCTGGTACATATACTACGAGGGTACCTAACAATGGCGACTCGACCGTGTATTAGAAACCACTCGCAATTACACCACTGCATTTTCCAATAAGCGATGTTAATCTGTTTACAATGTGTACTCAAATATACAACTTACATATAAGTGCATCACAGTATCGATCCAATTCGTTTTTATCTTCACTTTCAGTCGGTTCAAGCATCAAAGTATTTGTGACTGGCCATGACATGGTAGGTGCATGAAAACCATAGTCCTTAAACATGTAATTCACAATAGTTAAGTCCCGTGTTTTTAGAAAAATTGACATGATAACGTGACCGCAAATTAATTCAACAATTCAAGTGAATTTGCTATAATAATATTTGGGTATATGAGATTAGATGAGCCATTGATTTTATTAACAGGCATTTGCTACTTTGGGCAGTCACGCATACTCACTCAAAAGTAAAAACCTCTCTGAGCAAAGCTACGAGCTAACACAGCAATTTTGGTGAACATTGAATAACTGAAGTGGACGTCATCTAATCATCTCACAAACTGATTATTTATTTTAAAAAGGCTTTACATCAGATTTTGACTCAAATATAATAATATAAAAAACTTCATATCTGGATGCTGCAAAAATTAACAAAATCCTCTTGTTTGTAAAAAAAATGCTAATTACCTGAAGTCGTTTAGCAATATCAACAACTTCAATATTCGCAGTTTTCTTGAAACCTCTCATATCAATGATAAATTCATGTGCGTTGTAACCTTTTTTACCTCTAAAAACAATCTAAAAAACAAATATAGTTATGATGCCAAAGATGAATACAACATTTCAGAATGTTTGTATTAGTAGTTTTTATATTTTAATTTTGCTATGACATGATTTATCCCTGGTGTATTTGATAGGATATTATGGTTCTTAACAATATAAGGCCTACAAATTTTGACAAGCAGTAACAGCAATATTGTGGGTAGGTCTATTGTGGGTAGAAAATTGCTACCCTGTAACAAAAATAGTATCATTCATTGCTACTACCATCAAATTTAACAAATTTACCAACAACTCTAGCAATTTTTAATAGGGTTGTGGTCCACCTGAAAATGTCGGTGTGGCCCAGCAGCGGACAATGGCCCATTGGTTGAGAACTAGTGAACTAGACCTACCGGTAACTAGCAAGATGAGAAATAATTTAAAATGGGAATGATTATGTCCAAAAATACACTTCATCAGTTTATTTCTATGTATATTGTATGATATCATATTTTTTATATCTAAAAAAATCAGATTTTAAAACCTAAAATAAACCTATGAATAGTAATTAGTATACAAAAAAAAAATTAAATTTATTTAATTATGAAATATCGAGCAATTTATACGTACATCATAATGCTTTTGTAATCTTTTCGCCATGTAATTTGCGTTTAAAATTGCTACCTCGGATGCCTCTCGTAATCCTTTAGCTCCCATCAACTAAAACACAATATGGCAAAAATTAGCCTTTTCCAATTACAACTATCGTAATTATAATGGATATATTCTGGTTAGTTGCTAGCTCCTTTACTACAACTGCTGTAAAGACTATAATTTCATATAACACTTTATTTACGAGTTGGAATGGACATATATGGTTCCAACTTCCAATCACCATTTGAATAGGTGGCTTCCTTTGTGAAGGCTATTGAACTGCCATATAGACAGGTGTTTGTTTGTTTTTAAGTGCAACTACACAAAATGTATACTGACAATTAGGAAAAATGTCTTTTTTGCAACCAGTCAAAAAATCATGCATCTATTATCCTTTACTAAAAATGCAACTTTGAGACAATTAAGTAGCAAATATAAATATATCTATAAGCAGATATTCATAGCATTTGAGCTTGGCATGTATATTGGTTTCAAGTAGGCTTAATCATTCCACAAATATCAAAGGCCCAGATATAATCACATATTTATTAGCCTCTTACCTTAATATATGCCCAAGAAATAGGTAAAATACATGATGAACCCCATGGAGCTGCGCTTACTACCCCAAGGGGTTTTGCTCCCGGAAACAGTGATCCTGGAGGTGGGACCACTGGGTGTGTAGGTAAAAATGGTATCAAATGTTTTTTGACTCCGATCGGCCCCATTCCTGGACCCCCACCACCATGGGGTATACAAAACGTTTTGTGTAAATTTAAATGTGATACATCAGATCCATAATCACCTGGTCTGCAGAGCCCAACCTGAATGGAAATATGGAAATTACTTCATAAATGGTAGTGCCAAGCATGGGCGTAGCCAATGAAACATGGGTTTTCAAGAGTCTGTGGCATTTCAATCTACGGAAAATTGCTAGGTATAATACAGAAAAATGCTTTTTTTTACATTTCAAAGAGGGGGCAACCCCACACAGCCACACCTCTTGCTATGCCCCTGGTGCCAAGACAACGAGTACAGAGTTATACAGTCTTAGGTGAGAATGTTCAAAATGAAGTTTGAATAATAATAGAAATTGTAATCAATATGAATAAAAAATGTCTTTTAGGAATTTAGAGTGCGAAAATGTATTTGATCGCCAACACATATTACAAAAATATTGCGAGCATTGAAGACTTAACAATGTTAGCATCAGAGAGTAAAGTTTTTGCATTCAAACCCCATGCCCACATCCTCATACAAGGTGTAATAACATATGCTGAACTGTAAAAATTCTAGTTTTTCTAAAAACAGTAACTCTTTACCTACCAGTAATAATGAGCTTTTCTCAGTGTTAAGGTATGATAACCCTCATAAAAAGATAAATACTCTACAAAAAGACTTTGTTGTTTAATTTAAAATTACGACTATTCCAAATTGAAATAACATTTTCTAGAAAATTCTTAAATCACCATGCTATTTATACTGTTGTAAAGAGATTGGGGATTTTGATCATTATAACTGACTTGATATGTGCACCTACCACACTAGCCTATCAAATTTTATTGTAACATTCAATTACAAAAGAAATTCCCCTTGTAAGAATTTTATTAAGTCATATAACATCACTCAAATATGTAAGTATACAAAACACATACCATAGCAACAGCCAATCAGAATTACTCATTCCAGTGTGGTGTGTCTTACACTAGAAAAATTCCTCTGGGACTACATTATTATAATGTGTTTAAGTAACCAACTTGTTATAACGTGGAGGTTAACGACACGAAGACCACATAAAAGAAGAATTCTCATACAAACTAAATTCTACTACACTACATTTTAGTATCACCTGTGCATTCATATTAGCACCATCAACATATACTTGTCCTCCAAGTTCATGTATTAGATTACAAGTGTCCATGATATCGTCTTCAAATACTCCGTTTGTAGATGGGTATGTCAGCATGATTGCAGCAAGAAAATCAGCATATTTATTAGCCTAAAATATAAAAATCATATTGAAAAGTTTTTTAAAAAAATTATACAATTTAAGAGTATATTTAATAAAAAGAAACAGAGCAGAAATGGTATTTCACAGTATTTAATCGGATTAAAATTGAACTGAATTTGGACGAGTCGACTTATCTACATAGGTATTACAGCACTCCAGAAGTATGTGTACCAATATGGAGGTACGGTAACTAAATTTGTTTGCCTACTTTACATCAAGTTTTGTAAAGGGACGAAAACTTATGGGCAGGGGGTTTATTCACTTGGCTAACGCAGACAGTCCCCAAACTCGTAATAGAACTAAATTGGAATAAGGGAAAATAGGAATAAAATTATGGCCTAACCCAAACCTGGTACACACACTGCAGGAGTACCTAATTACTCAAACAGTGCCTTTTTTCTGAAATATTATTTACTCATAAGCAGATTGTCCAAAAAAACATAATCTGTCCAATCTAGTTCCAAAGTTTATTAATTTATTTTAACATGAAAATGAATAAAATTCGATAAGCATGAATTTGCAAACCTTTTTACTAAGATCATCCAAATCTATTGAACCAGCTTTGTTCACTTTAACTGGCACGACTTGCATGCCACACATTTGTGCAGATGCCGGATTAGTGCCATGAGCTGATGTTGGAATAAGACAAACAGTTCTCTTCTGTTCACCTTTCGCTCTCAGGTATGCTCGGATTGCAGCTAGTCCTGTGAATTCACCCTGAGCACCACTGAAAAAATATTTGTTTGGTTAGTAGTGGCAAACAATAGAATATATGTCAGTGGGTGAGGGTAAAAAACGCCAATTAAAAAGCTTTTGGAGAGTATATAAAGCAAATAAGATTGGTGATCGCAAAGAATCAAAAAAAAAAAAATTGGGAAATTTATTTTTCACAAATTATTTTCACCCTTCATTAGGGAAAAGATAATTGAATTGACTGTGTATTTAGTTTCTGGCAAACAGAAAGTTAGTCTAAGATTCCAGGTCAAAAAAAAATTTAACATCCATATAAGAGAAAGTCAAGTATTTGGCACATGCAAACCCCCTCAGCATATTTCTTACATAACCTAATTCTATTTGAATGAAATTAAGTGCATAATGAGAAAATATTCTATAAAAAGGTCTGATATCAGATGAAAATCCCTTCATCAATATTTTGAATGAATAGAGATATATTCCAAATATAACTCTCTATATAAATTTTTAATGTGTTCTAACAACTATTCATTCTGTATTTACATCTTGAAAACTGTACATTCATATAGTAACTTTTATTATCTACATATCCCACCTGTTAGGCTGGAAACAAATGCTGTCATACCCAGTAATTTCACAGAGATCTCGCTCCATTTCACGAAACAAATCTTGATATCTGTTGAGAATCAAGATGATATTCATATATTAGAAGAAAGAATAAAAAAATAATGTTCTAGAAATGTTCATTAAAAAAATATCTTCCGTCAACTCGAGATTTGTAAAAATATGCAGACTGTCTATATAAAGTGTTGGGTATAACTATACAGGTGTCGCTGGTTAAAATATCCACAATCATCTTACAAAGGAAGTAATAAAATGACGAGACAATACCGAAATACTAAGAAACCAATTCTTCCAAAAATAGTGTATTTCAATTTTTATTCGGAAAATAACACTAGGAACTATTTTGGGAGGGGATGTCTTATTTTCATTTATCAAAAACAAAATTACAAATTAGAGAATTATGAGATTTTCAAAATATACAAAATTTGAAAACCGATATCCATTTACTTGTAAATTACACATTTTATTTTAAATAACAGCTAAACCTAGATTATTAATTATTTAAAACGTGTAGAAGAGATTTCTTGCTATCGACTAGGTCAAAAAAAATTCCACGCATCGACTAGGTCTTATTTCAAGGGGAGAACTCATATTAGAATCATTTTAAAAATTTAGACTTGGTATTATTATCAGGCTGTGTATTATTTTCAGGCTAGGTATTATTTTCGGAGAAACACGATAAGAGCTGTCTACATTCAGTGACTATTTGTACAAGGCATTGTTCAAAGTGAAAACGTATCATAAACAACGATAATAACAAAAGACAAACCCTTTCGCTTGGTCGAGAGGAACAAAAGGATGAATATCAGCAAATTCTCTCCATGTAATTGGTTCCATTTCAGCTGTGGCATTCAACTTCATTGTACAAGATCCCAATGGTATCATTGAATGAACAAGAGAAACATCTTTATTTTCTAATTTCTTCATATATCGAACTATGTTGGTTTCAGAATGATACCTGAAAATAAATTCATTGAGTTACAAAATGATTAGGATGTATTATCATCCTTACCAAATAAAATTACTAAAAAGTAGTTTCCACTGTGTTTCACTCAAAAATGAAAAGAGTAAATTGAATGAAAATATGTTTGGTTGGAGAAATAAAAAAAATTGTTATGTGACACTAAATACAACTGATACACACACATTTCTTAATTACATTTGAATTGAATATACAAATGTGGCTATTCCAAATTGGTCAATATGTGAATAGCAAATTGGCAAGATCTCTTTATATAATTCATTGATACTACAGCTGACATGGACAATTCGGTCTGGGCTGCCTGATGCTGCCACAACCAAACTAAAACCATATTTTGATGTTCAAGCTTAGAATAGCTGGAGGAATTTATTGAGATTGTGATGAAATCTAGTTTTAGCACGAGGCTTATTGTTTCCCACTTTCGCTTTTGTAACACTGTAAATAATGTTCATAAAATGTAACTTTTACGTCACACTTACATGGCCCGCAAATCTAGATGGGCAAAAGCCCCAGGTCCAAGAACCATGCCCATCCCTGTACTAGAGTCATATTTTCAAAGCCCCAGAGTCGGATGTTAAGAGTCAAAAAATAGAATTCACTCGACCCGGAATTCAAGACTTTCAATAATGATAGTTAATGTAAAAATTTCTGATAGTAACTCCAAATGCAATAGGCTGACTAAACATTCCAAATACACGATGAAAGAAGGTTGTGTGCGCCAAGGTTTTTGTTTATTTTATTTTATTTGAAGTTCAAATCTAGAGTCAAAATTTCTTAATTGAAAGAATATAAATAATATAGCTCGAGAGTTTTTTAAAGTCGGGTGTAAATTTTCCCAGACTTCAAATTATATTGAGTATTGCAGTAGAAATATAAACGTCACATAACATATTAAAACAAATCTTACATATTGAATACCGGATGTGTGAGATATTCACTTGTTCGATTTAAATCTGAATTTCCAATACTTTGTTCCAGAATTTCTGGAAGATTTTCAGATAATTCAGCCTAAAATTTAAAATTTATACATTTCAACTCATCAATAGAAGTCTGAATCAATTTAAAATTTAATCATCAGCAATGCACATCCTGGTCAAAATGATTCTACTTCAATTCTAATAGAATGCTACACTCGTTTTTATAGTATTTTTGAGAAGTCTTATATGTGTAATCTTAGAACAACGGTCTCCAACTCAAAATATGTCATGGGCCACTTTTCGAACCTCATTGACGATAGGGGTCACAAACCAACAAATTAGGTACAAAGTCACCCAGTGGTCACCCAGCACCAGCCCCAGCTTACATAAAAGAATAGCTAACAATTATGGAACTCCACCTATACGTGTATATAGCAAGTTATAAAAAGTCGTAACTCACTGAAATATCATGTTAGCTACACGAATATCTAACATAACATAAATTAACTTAATATGAATCATAATCTTACTGCTGTTTTATCGCATCCAAATATATAAAGTAGATCATCAATGTCTGAATGTTTAACAGTTTCATCAAGAGCAACTCCGATCTAGAAAAAAATTTCAATCATAATTTCTACAATTTTGAACACAACGCTAAATTTAAAGTGACTCATCTTACAGTGTATAATATTATTAATCACAAACCTGGCCATTGTTGTACATTCTTAAATTGACTTTCTTTTCTCCAGCTCTTAACAAAACTTCTCTTACATCTGTCATGAGTTGAATCTTCAGAGTGTCAAAAAATGATGCATGACGAACATAATGACCAGCTTGTCTGATACCTGAAACATAAACGTTACCTCAAATATTAAACAACAATTCTAAGGATGGAAGATGATTATTGCTTTTGCCATGTATTTTAAAATGAGCAAACAGGGAGGAACACTGGGTATGGCATATGTAATATTCACCAAATCATCCTTTGTGAGATACATTACTACCAGGACTGAGAAAAAAATAATTAGTTTTTTTGATTTCCCAGGTAGTAGGCCTACACCCTTTTCTAGTGTTCATTCACACCTAACAAAAAAAATTTCCACAAACTTATTGTTCTGTATTCGAAGAGCTATCAGTAAATCTTGGTAATAAACACCAAGAAACTGTATAAAATAAGAAAAAGAAAATGCAAAGAATGTGGAAATGCAGTTAGGCAAAGTTAAAACTAGGATTCCAATGAGAATATTTTCCCCATAATCATATGACTGTAATTTAAGAATGCCTAGTGAATGCTATTAACAATTATATATATTTTTAGTAGTGTCGAACACTTCGAGTGAACAGGTCAGTTTTGTCTGGCTGAATATTTAAGGCTTTCAGCTGAAATGCGCAGCCCTTATTGCAAGACATATCTGGTAACAACTAACAAGTGAACGCTGTAAATCCTACCATGCGCCAGAAGTAATGCGGCATGATGTACACGAGTTGCCAAATGTCGCAACTCATCAGGTCCGTGGTAAACTGCAAACATAGCAGACATGTTTGCCAACAAAGCTTGGGCAGTGCAAATATTTGATGTTGCTTTGTCTCTCCTAATGTGCTGCTCCCTTGTTTGTAGAGCTAATCTGTATACTTCACTTCCGTGTGAATCTCTAAAAAAATATTTCCATAATCAGAAAGGCTGTATATAAGTATCACAATTTCATTCATTATTATATCTGAAATATTCAAAACTTTTTGCCAACCGTTAGCTACCCCTGCCATAGGATAGGATTTTCATACATATCCAGAGTAGGAGTAGCCTATATCCAGAAAACTTCAACAAGACCCAATGAAATAAACGGTAAACAAAAGAGGATATAGAACACTACCTTGTGACACCCACAACTCTTCCTGGCATGAGACGCTTGAAGCTGTCCTTAACTGCAAAAAAGGCAGCATGTGGTCCACCATAATTAAGTGGAACTCCAAATCTTTGACCAGTGCCCAAGGCTATATCACATCCAAGTTCTCCAGGAGGCTTCAGTAACGTTAGGGCCAGTAAATCTGTCGCACAAGCAACAAGTGACTAAAATACAAGAATACAGTATGATTATATATCTCATATAATAAAGAAGGTGTGTGCAACCTGCGGACCGCGGGTGAAATGCGGCCCACAAGGAAAATTTGTGGGGCCCGCGGAGACGTGCCAATTTTCAATTGTGTGCTACCCACGGAACGAGTTTTTAATTCAGTTCAATCTGGTATGTGCGAGTAATCCCAATACGTTACAATGCGCTACCAGATAGCTCGTACGAAGCGAACAACGCATGTCATAAGATCAATAACCAAATTTTACATGCTTGCAACTACTTTAAAGCCTATGTTAAATGCGGCCCACTGTTTCTCCCAGTTATTTCAATGTGGCCCTCTCGTATTAAAGGTTCAATAAAACTAGAATCCAATTCATAACTAACCCCATACATGTGGGCATGTTCAACCAAAGTAGAAAAATCTATTATTCTTCCTTCTGTATCTGGATATTGTATGAGAACTCCGGTGAAGTCATGACAACTGAAATCCATTTTCTCCCATTTTTCCACAAATACTTCAATACCAAGTAACCTGCAGTAAACGAAGATATTCAATAAAAGCAAATAACTATACTTTATAGTGTGATGAAATACAATTTAGTTATTTCCAATAACACTTGAAACAATTAACCGATAAGTACAATTATCAACCATACGCCAGCCAAGAAAACACTCCATCTTGTACTGTAAATTCTATCAATAAAAATTAATTCGCACAAATCGAAAGGTATCAAATATCGAAAGAATATAGGCAAATGAATATTTTCAGTAAGTAATGCAAACAATAGCCAAAGCTTTGTATTTACGATGTTCCCCGACACACAATGTTGTCATGTAATTTACACTAAATATCTGCATCGATATTAAAATATTTACAAACTACCTCAGAATCGTAACATAGCAAGATGTATTTTCCAATTTTATTACATGTAAAATGAGATGAGATTGATTCATGTTGCGCTTCTATCAGTTAACTGGTCAATTTAGTTAGCGTAATGGATGAAAGTGATCCATTAGGTTTGTCGGTGAATCATTTCCCATATCAAATATCGGTAAACACAATGAATCACACAATGCCTTTCATTTTGTTAATTATTACAGTAAAATCTTCCGGTTGCATACAGGATACAATTCATTTTTTATGTAAACCATGTCTGGGAAAAATGAAAAAATTTTCTATATATGATACAAGATGTTTATTAAAAAATTTGAATTCAACACATGGTATTAAAAATTCAAGTTCATATTATATAACACATACTCTGCTCTTGTTCGTACGACATCTATAGATTGTGGGTTGACGTTTTCATCGACATAAAACTTGTTTCTTTTGCTATGACGATAACAAAGTGACATAGCTTCTGCTGCTGCAGTTGATTCATCAAGCAATGATGCATTAGCGATATCAAGACCTGAAAAACACAAAAACATCAAATCATTCTGTGAGATTATAATATTCTATTACAACAATTTTAGCGAAATCCGACAAGGCTAATAGTGATAAAGTTCCCGAAAGCAAAGTTTCATCTTCCAATACGAAACCATAATTCAGTGAAAGCGAAACAACATGCTCTATATTTTCGCACATAATTTTCTTGCTCAATGGGTCGATCATTTACGGTCTACTAAAATACTTAATTGCAGTGTTACAGACCTCACAAAAAAGATTATAGCTCTGAATATATATGATAGGATTGATAGGACTTACATATTTATCCCGGGAGGAAGGAAAGCCCATAAGACGGCTTAATCAAATGCCGAACCACGACCTCGCATTTGGCTATCACCTATCAGTCCATGTCAGGTATGTGATAAGTTAGCCAGTTATTTATTTTTGGAAGCATGGACTTGATGTTGGAGGAAGCCGTAACTGACCAGGGGTTACGTGAACCACCCTAGGGCGGAGGGGAATCCAGCAATCCTCTCACACATACCTATCTAAGCATGAGATTTGAACCTACAAACCCACAAAGGGTAATCGGAGGCGAGAGTATTCCTAACCCCTTAAGCCAGGGGTGTGCAACCTTTTTCGCAGGCGGGCCAAATATCAATAACCGCCTGAAATCGCAGGCCGCACCTACATTAAACTCAAGCTTTCTATTAGTTGCAGGCATAAAATGGTGTCTTTTTGTTATTATGGAGGTGCTAGCAAATCGATATGACACCCATTTTAGAAAAAAATACGTTACCGAAAAGTGTCATATGTGAATAATTATCTTGGTTGAAAGGTTTTCAGTAAAATACACCAAGATTAATTTCCAAATAATTTGCTGTCAAATCCTATTCTAGGTTAGATTTAGACAAAATTAATTGATAGGCTGGAACCAAAACTCATTTAGCTTTTGTATCTTTTTATATTAAATTTTTTTAAACTGCTCTTCAGTTGCCTCCGCGGGCTGCACAAAGTTCCCTTGCGGGGCGCGTTTTGCACACCCCTGCTTTAAGCCATGAAGATTGGATTGCATGAAATAAACAAAGATTTAGATGGGAACATAATATAATTTTTGATAAAATTGCGTTGAAGCTAAATTCCATATTTCTAATCAAGCATTTCTACAATGCCTACAAATTTCTATCTTTAGTTCAGTGAGTGATAGATCCGAACATTTTTATTCATAAATTATCCATGCTTGGCCATGAATAAAAAATATTCGTCACTGAACAAAAATAAAAGTACTTTTCTTACCTGTTAAATCTACAACCATAGTTTGATAATTAAGTAAACTTTCCAATCGACCTTGTGCAAGTTCAGGTTGATATGGTGTGTAGGGGGTTGACCTGTTATAGAAAATGAATGCCAAGTTCATACACTGCTTAAAGCAGAACTTCTTAAAAAAGAGACAGACCTACATGAACCTTTGAAGGATGTTCATATAACCTATGGATGGGTCACATTATGTTTATAATGAAATAGAATATTAAGTGTATTTCTAAGTGTATAATATTTCTGTAACATTTCTCAGACAGCCATAGTACAACTTACAGACGAAACTAAACGTTACAGAAATATATTTGTGTTAGTATGCAGCAAGACTATTGAATCACTTAGGATAGTATTCTTCAGTCTTGCTACAGCACCCTTGCATTATATGCATACGGATCCACCGGGTCAAAAGCATCGATAAAGGAGAAGTAGTTAGTCTTGTATACTATAAACCCAATCGGTAGCACAAATAGGATATTGTTGGGCATATATTTAATCCATCATCATAGCAAACTTGCAGTTGTATCCTGTCCGCAAGTTCCATAATCCTTGGATGGTATCATGTAAGATAATCTTTCTGCATAGATTTTATGAAATTTATGTGCAAAAAGAATGGATTTGCCTGCCTATGATTAGAACCGAAAAGCATTTACGACTATATAATTGTTGCCAGTAGCTGCATTCGGGGACTACTAGCAGTTCAGTATTGTTAGATTAAATTAAGGCCAGCTTCACTATAAATTCTTTTCCCCTGACCATGAAAAGTATTTTGCAATATTTCGTAATTTGAAGTGATGCCGGAAAAAACATGACCAGTCACATTGCGACAGGCCAGCCAGAGTTCGCCTTCCCTGATATAGTGATTAAAAAAAGCATGCAAAAATTTGAATAAAATGATCGAATACTTGCATTGTTAAAAATGTTAGAATGATTGAATCATGAATAACGTTCATATGGCTAAAATATTTCGTGATTGCATGTCCGGCAAGAATTATAAAAGAATAATAACAGCTGTCTGTCGAAATAGCTAATCGATATTTAAACGATAGTACTTTGAATTTGAAGTACAGGTATTGCAACCTCACCAAAGGAAATAATACTCTGATGAATGGCTCTTGATGTTATGTCCTCAACATCAATGGTACTTTTAAAGCAGTTTCTAAAAGTACCTATTTGTTACCATAACGAAAAGCAAAGCTATATTAAGCTTGGCATACTGTGTAAGGACAATGAGAATATTAAATATTTTTTCAATTGTTTTGGTATTGCTAGATGATGGCCAATTTCATAAGATGTTACTAATCTTGTACATCAGTAATCGTACATATATTGACCTGTATAATATGATCGATTGATTGCAAATTGTAATGATTTGTTAATTATGACAAGTTCGCTCTATTTATAATTACCTATTGAGTTTATTGATCAAAAATACTATTTATCTTAGTGCTTACCATCCAGGATTTTCAAGCATGTTTCTAATAATAGTTCTTGGCACAGAGCAATTATGATAACCCATTCCTATGTATGATCGCCATTCACTTTGATTTTTGTTTGCCAAAGTACGCAGTGTTTGGAGAATTTCATTTTCACCTAAAAAAGAATAAATACTCTCAATGCAATAGCTTAGTCAACTGCAGGAACTACTACAAGGCATTCAAATTGTGTAAAACCTTTTTGAATTATGAACAGAAATGCCATTGCTGGTTCAAGACGGAAATACATTGCAAATAAGTTGTTTTCTACAATCATACGAGAAAACATGAAAGCATGCATGGACACAAATGACTACTGCAATGCCACCAAAATTTTAGGTAACTTTTAAAAGAATTGTACCATATGTCGAATAGAGACCAAATTATACTGGATGTCATATAAGGATAGGTACAACTGCAATGCCACCGAATTTCCAGGTAACTTTCAAAAAAATTCTACCAATTTTCATATGAAGACTATGGATAAATGTAGGATAAAAGTAAAACAACAAATTTGGAAATTACCGATTGCCCTTACGGTGTTTATATTGGTTCCATTACATTTGAACCCGCGTACATTTGAACCCATGACAATTGCACCTGTATGCTATTGCACCTATGGAATTTTTTTTGTTTCACGGATAGTTAAACCTATACTAACCCTAACCCATGGGTTTCAGCACCCGCATATAGATTGAACCCGTGGATATAAGTATGGGTTCAAATGTACATGGGTTCAAATGTACGGTCACCGTTTATATTGATAAAAATTGAATATCAAATCTGTTTTTGCGAGCTAACGGAACCTATATTTCTAATATTAGTTTGATCGATGGTCGTGAGAGGCAGCACGCTTTAATGAGTATAATATTGTTTCCGTATTATAGAGAAACTACCTGCGGTAAGCTATCTGAACGCTGAGCGCGGTTGGTTAACTTCCGCTGAAGTGTTGTTTACTCGCTACGTATGGATGGACTCGTTCGACAACGAGAAAGGTTACTCGAAGTCGTGCTTCCCATATTAGGGAAATCCCCACCAAATTTGGAATTGGAGGTGTGTCACACGCGGCGCATACGCGAGCGAAGTGAGAGAAACAAAGAAACAAAAAGCGAACGAGCTCGGGGGAACGGAGAAATGGCGCGAGCGTTTCAAAATGCAGAAAAATCCGACCAAAACCGGTTTTCAACGCAGACGAACAATGGAGTGGAAGTGGACAATTCAATCGGCTTCCCAAGAATCTGCAAGGAAAGTTTGATTTCCATCACGTATGGCTAAATTAACTTTATTTATTAAAAAAAAATCCATCACGCACATCGGCGACAGATGAAAATGTATGGCTAAATTAACCTTGTTTATTAAAAAAAAAAAAAGATCGTCTGGTATAAATTTGCGGCTAATAAAAAGGATACGTCAACGCCAATTTGTATATACGGATGGCAATAAGTTGTATAGTATTCAAATCAGGTATTAGACGGTGAAATAAAAAACACACTATCATCCATACATTAAATTAGCGTGCAACAACGTCATTGCTATCTATAGCATAAAGTAATCGCACAGCACCGCTTCGGTATTACGTTCAGCGACCGTGGGTTTTAAAATCGAAAAACAAAGTAAAAAATGAAATGTAAAATCAACTGATATTTTTGTGTTTAAACTTTATAAGTAACAATAATAGCGGACAACGCACTGAGCACAAATGAGTGGACAAATTAAAGTCACGACGCCTCTCAAACGCCTATGATGGCCGATAAGGTGAAGATAATATTTCATTTGGCTATTGTTTTAGTTTACAATAATAAAACTATAGGTCAGCATTTCCAATCGTTGGTCGAGAAATAATTTCCAGTGCACTGTGAATTTAATATTAAGGAATACTTTATCATCTGCTCGCGCTTTCAACCTGACAAAAATGATCAAATTTGTTGAAATTAATCAACCGCTCAAAAGTGTGTAGATGTAAAAATTGCGACGGCTCGGCATCATCTGTAAGATATTAATTTACGTTGTTGTTCACCCAAAATGATATTTTCAAATAAAGACATTCCTGCTTATGCTGCAAGCAAATAGCCATAGGGCAAGACAAATATCGCTGTAATGTCATATGACAGTGAACAATAAATAAAAACAGATATATGGAGAATAGCAGTTATATAAAGATGCAATATTTTTGTGTCAGATCAAAGATGGTAATACATAAATCATTTATTAAAATTCCAGAACTTCAAAATTTTGGTTACAGCAGTTAATCGGTATAAACAGTGGATTTCCTAATCAGGGCCTCTGTAAACTACATATACTTACATATAGCGTCATCCAGATCAAGTTCTCGGTTCATACGAATATTTTTCGGAATAGTTTTGTCAATAAGTTCTTGCATGTTCTTAAAACAAAGAAAAAAATTTCCTGCTATATGAATGATCGTTTACTTTTTATATTTGATACTCATAAAATTTTGGATACATTTTATTCATACCATAATTTTGGTGATATATAAGCCTACATTGTTTTTCTTAAACTTGAAAGCCTCGATTCATAGATACTGCCATCTACATCTACATTGAAAAAATATTATATATCCTCCGGACTACTGGAAGTATCAATTTATACCTTCAATCCTAAATAATCTAGCATTTCCTTTTTCTGTTCAGTTGTTGGCCCATTGTGTCTATCAGCAAAGTTGTCATGTGCAGGTATGAGTGTGTTAAGTCTATTGTCCGAAACATTCTCTTCTACATGGTGATCAACAGATCTCTTCTGATTTTTTGACATGCAAACATATCCTGTCGCAAATGTTTTTTTCTGTATATATTGTTTATTTCGAAACAGGGGAGAGGAGGCATTAATTTTCCGAAGCTGCCTCAGCCCATGCATGATACAGGTCTTTTGATTTTCCTCAGGTTTATTAAGGTTTAAGTAGTAGTTTGAAGCCAAGAGATGTAGCTGGACATTCACTGTTGGAGTTTTATCAATTATTTTACAATTGGTGACTTGTTGAATTACATCAAACTGCCATAGTATTACATTCCTCTAGTCTGATAGTACAAGCTTAATTAACAAGCAGGCAGAACTGAAAAAGAGTTAGGAACAGGAAATCATGACAGCCAGAGGTCAGAGCTAAATTGGTATATATGCTGTATATGTCAGTATGTAAAATTGACATTCAGATCAGATCATGCCATAGCCCTGCGTCGTGACACCTGTCGAATATCTTTATATGTCAGTATATCCTAAGTCCCTTAACACAAAAATATCACTGTATCACAGGTATCAGGGAATTGCCCACCCGCCAACCAGTACTGCAGTAAGATTTCTGAATTCGACTTCATTCTAATTCTGACAGTTCCCGCATGTCAACAAAATTCTATGCTCATAATTTTCTCCCATGAACGCCGCTCTGTGAACGTGAGACCTAACTATTCCTGTTTCCCCACCACCGTTAATTCTGTAATTTGAACTGTTTTACCCATCACTGTCCCACAGATTTAACGTTACCAAATCTGACTAAAAGATAGATTATTGTTGTGAACGCACCAATCGTCGCTTACGTCTTAGCTTATGGATCGCGATCTTTCTTGAGTCATTTAAATATTATACAATATGCAAACATGCCGGAAATGAGCAGAACGACCGCGCTGACACAACGGCCAGACGCGAAATGAAGCACTGCAGAATAACATCTTGTTTTATATGGATGATAATACTGAGCGCTGCATTTACGCTCCACTACACTCAAATGATGATCCCGCCACCTCAATATGTGGCGACCATTGGTGGCGACATCTAAAAAAGGATAGCCTTTAGTATTTATTCCAGAGAAATTATTTGAATTTCAAACTATACCATTGTTTGAAACAATATTTGCCGTATTATGCCAGGCATTAGGCAGTCTTTGTCGCAATAAAAATGTGGTATCGTTATAATCAATTATTACTTATCGATCTTTAGATCGTTACTTATCGATCTTTAGATCGGTTATCTAAATTATCATTTTTTTTTAAATAGAATGAGCCGTTTTTTCTAAAATTGCTTCGAATCGATTTGAATTAGGTTTGATTCGAATCGCTCCGATTCGAAATTCTGAAACCTACATCCCTAGTCACCATTTTACGTCAACGAGTGTTTTTTATTCCATATTTTTGTAGGATAAGCACTGTTGTTATACACATACACGTCTCACATTTGATTTAAAATTGATTTAAAAGTACATTTTTAACTTTCTTATTAAGTTATGCCCGTCCTTCAGGTCCTCTGCATTTTGTTTGTCCGTTTGTTATTGTTTTGTTTCTCAGAGTGACCGAAATAAAATTGATTGATTGAAGTAGGCTACTTTTCATAATACACTCCAATAAACCCGGATGTACACTTTGCAATTATTTTTTGTTATAAACAAGGTATTCAATATAAACGTCATTATGAGACAAAGCATTCTTAGTATATTTCAAAAGCAAAACACTAAATCAGAAAAACACCCAAGCAACCTCTAGCATGGGACCCGGTAACAAATACGGTATTATATATATGTAAATTTCTCGAGATTTTTGGAGGGAAATATAATTTTGGCCACGTGAAATGACAATATTGTCGATTGGTATAGTAGATGATGGCTAATAATGCATTGCCGAAAATGACCCGAAAGTCATACTATAGAAAATGGCTGAACACTGTAATCCTCGGATGAATTAGGTGATGGAGACATTTCGCTTTTTCAATTTCCAGTACAAAGACAGGTTTGATACATTCCTCGTTGAACTACTTAGTAAAGCCGATTCCTGGAATTTTGAAAGCAAAGAACGAATGACAAGAGATAAAATCGTTTTTAAAATTTTCAGTAAGCGGCAAGTTACAAGAAATTCTACTGCGGGAGACTGATGCGGGAGACTGAAATGTCAGAAAATCGAGCGACGGAGATTCGTGTATCATCAGAAATCGACTAAAAATAAACAATACCGATATACGAACCTAGCTCCGAAACACAAAAAGCGAATTCCGAATGTAAACCAAGAGTGCAAATTTGTTGGACGAAGACACAAGTTCCTGATACGTCAAGATATAAAATGAATTCCCTTGACGATCAATACTACATTTTTACCTTAGATTATAGTTGATGGTGCCAATGAGCAACGATGAGAATTACATTTTAACATATTATTCAACTACACTTTTAGAATATAGTGCAGGTGGGTCTTACGATTCCATGAATTTACTCACGGAAACGGCGCTCCGGAAGTATTCGTACCAAGATGACGCACAACCTGCACAGCCTTAACCTGGTACACATACTATGATCAGACTGTGCGCCATCTTGGTACGAATGCTTCGGAACAACCCTTTTGTCAACTAACTTCATCGGGATTCTTCGTTATCATAATCTTCTGACACATTTGTATAGTCTACGGCAGCGTTTCCCAACCTTTTTTGATCGCGGACTATTTTCTCACCGGCGAAAACCTTTGCGGACTCAAGGTGCGTTTATTGCAACCGTACTCTGTGCGAAGAAGCAATAAAACCGAACACAACAGAATTTCAACGAATTCCAAAATCGGTTTTTCAATTAATACCTTCACTGTCAAACAATATTCAATACATGATAACGACGAGAATTTAAAATTCTTTCTATTTTAATTTAATAGTGTTCAATTCGCGGATGTGTCGACTTACGACAAGATGAAAGCATCTGCTATACATTTCCAGAAAGTACAACTTGATTTAGTACCTATTAAAAGATATTGGTAAATCGAAAATACATATTCAATGCCTTGCTTGTTATTAATTTAATTGTGATCAATTCAATCTGAGTGAGTTAACGAAATAAATTCGCGAGACGCGAGTGCCGTCGTGTTTTGGTCGGAAATTCCGCAATTGAGCTGTGAAATCCAATCGTTTGATTAGGCGACGCGCAAGTGACCCGTCGCATCACCTGTTACTGAAGATTCGAATAGTAAATTTTCTATTCTAATAGTTGAATATTCAAATATATGCCCAGCCCTACTCAGTAACCACTAATTATTGACTCGATTAATGTTATGTGAATAAACTTGCTTTTTATGTTTTATGTAAATTCTAACGTAAATCGTAACTTGGCTGATAGTTAATTTCTGGCACGTGCGGACTCATTCAAACGCTCCGCAGACTCATTTGAGACCGCGGACTCGGGTCCGGAAACACTGGTCTACGGCAAGGCTGTCCAACCCGCGGCCCGCCGGACTGTTTTTTGCGGCCCACCCCATAAAGTTGTAAGTAGACTTTTGATGTTTTTACTATGTTCCATATCAATATATAGGTTAAGTATGTTTCGTGGTTTTGATGTGATTATTGCTGTCATCTATCTGCATTCAAACGCCGGTTCTTATTATTACGTATGCGTCAAGTCTTGCACCCTGGTGGACATCGACGTCAGTTTTTTTTTTATTTCTCGTTGAACTGAGCGTTCTGTTCGGCGAACTCGAAAGTTATTGTGCGATCATCGAGGACGAACGCTGAGCGCAATTATAGGAATGAATTTGGAGTCTAAATTTGCAAATTAATTTCATTCTGATTGTTTTCTTACGTGTCTGCTTTGATCGTCTTTATCGCCAACGTAAAATAAAAAGTCAACAATATCTTTGATACTCGTCCTTTTATGTTTTTGTTTCATCAATAGTTTGGGTAAATTAAATTTCGGAAATGTCGTCACTGCGTATCCGTCAAGAATTCTGAAGAAATTGACATTGCTGCATATTGGTTCAGTATACGAATCAGTATATAAATAGGGTATTTGTCCAGAAATCTTCGTAATATTACTTTATAAAATATTCGTATTGGTGTCAAATTTTACGAAACGGCCAACTTAAACTTGATATTCCCGCGACATTTGCCCACATTACGCTCATTTAAACATTGAGACAGTATCATAGCTACTGAAAATGAATGAATAAAAACGCTATATAATGCAAATATAACACTCAATTTCGACGTGATTTGTGTGCTCTCGTGTGGTCGTCAAAGAACCACAATTGTCATGTCCACGCCCCGTGTTACCAGATATTCGAATAGTACACTGCCATTCCAATTTTCGACTTGATATTCGAACTCTTTGCCAGCCTTACTCAGTAACCAGAAAGCAATTATTAAATTGATGGATTTGATGTTAAAAAAATTGCTTTTTGTGTATTATGTGAATACCTACACCGAAATCAGGGCTTAGCTGGTATTAATGATTGGTATAAACATTTGCGGCCCGCAACGAATTTCGTAACTTGAAAGTGGCCCGCGAAACGAAAAAGGTTGGGCAGGCCTGGTCTACGGCAAGGCTGCGCAACCCGCGGCCCGCCTGACTGTTTTTTGCGGCCCGCCCTATAAAGTTTATAAGCAGACTTTCAAAATTTTTAACATGTCATATATCAATATATATATATGCTAAGTATGTTTCGTGATTTTGGTGTGATTATTCCTGCCATTTATCTACATTCAAATGCCGGTGCTTATTATTACATATGTGTCAAGTCTTGCGCCCTGGTGGACATTGACGTCAGTTTTTTTTTTCTCGCTAAACTGTGCATTCTGTTCGACGAACTCGAAAGATATTGTGCGATCATTGGGGACGAACGCTGAGCGCAATTATAGGAATGAATTTAGAGCCTAAGTTTGCAAATTAATTTCATTCTGATTGCTTTCTTTCGTATCGGCTTTGATCGTCTTTATCGCCAACGTAAAGCAAAAAGTCAACAATATCTTTGGTACTAGTCCCGGGAATTGTTGTCCTTTTATGTTTGTATTTTTGCGTTAAATAAGATTTCGGAAATGTCGTCACTGCGTATCCGTCAATAATTCTGATAAAATTGACTTACTGACATTGCTACATATATAAGACAAATCGGTATATATGGGCTATTCTTCCAGAAATCTTTGTACTGTTACTTCAAGTTTGATTCAAGCTTCATGAAACGGCCCACATAAACTTGATATTCCCGCTACATTGGCGCACATTATGCTCATTTAAACATTGAGGCAGTATCATGGCTACTGAAAGTGAATGAATGAAAACACTATAACGCAAATATAACTCTCATTTTTGACGTGATGTGTGTGTTCTCGTGTGGTAGTTAAAAAACCACAAGTGTGTTGTGTAATGATTGTTTCTTTGCTTCGGCGGCTCGCCAGTGTCAAGTCCACGCCCCGCGTTTTCAGATTTCGGTAAACTGCCAGAATAGTAAACGGGTATTCTAATATTCGACTTGATATTCAAATAATTTGCCAGCCTTACACAGTAACCAGAAATCAATAATTAATTCGATTGATTATATGTTAATAAACTTGCTTTTAATGTATTATGTAAATTACCTGAACCGAAATCAGGATCTAGCTGGTATTAATGTTTGGTACAAACGTTTGCGGCCCGCAACAAATTTCGTCACGGAAAAGTGGCCCACGAGACGAAAAAGGTTGGGCAGGCCTGGTCTACGCCAGCGTTTCCCAAACTTTTTTGGCCAAGGAACACTTGCGCTTTTTATCTTGCCTCGCGAAACACCAAAATTAAAAGGTTAAAATTGATAAAGAAAAATGGTGTAATGCAGTCAGTGGTTCCCAATGGGTACATCGTGACGCAGTAGTGCGTCGTGGCGAGTTGCCAGATGCACCGCGAAAACTAACAGAATTGTGATAAACATTGCCATGGCGACCAATTTAGTCGTAATTTTGATCCCTTTTCCACGGAACATTCGGAAGACGCTCGCGGAACACACTTTGGAAAACGCTGGTCTACGGTATCCCTCATACATCTAAGCAAGCGCAAGGTCACACTATGGCACCACGGGTGTCCCTGAGTAAACATGCTTATATTTCACGAATGACGCGTGTTTTACAACTTCTGGCGTCTGTGTTGAAACTCGTTTAATTTATTTTTTGCTGCGTGTAAATCAATTTCGCGATTACGGATGTGTAAAAATGGTTGATATAACAGGCTAAACGTAAGCATGTGACACAGAATGATCATTTAGAACAGTGTCTCTTACCCCGGGTTCGGTGGATGTATTTCAAGGTCCTATGAAATAGTTGCCTCCCACGTCTTTCTAGTATTATACTCGCTTCATCGTCACGCCCATAAAATGGGGTTTTAGGGCCTTCGGCATGAAATAGAAATATCTCAGGTTGTTGTGACAAACCGCGGGGTCTTTCGCTGAATAATTGCAAGAACGACAACCTTATATCAATAATATACTAATAAGTCTGATAAATGAATGAGTTTAGCCATCAATTCTTTTAATACATCATTTGAGCTTTGTAATATACAAAATTGCAATTTTTCTCCTTCACAGCCGCACAACTTATACTTACGGTATCTTTCGATCTACAAGTCCCTTGCCGTCGACAGCACTGTGGCATACTGTGTATTGGTATCTAGTCTACTCTAAGGTTCCACTACAATGGTCATTGGTGGTCCCAAGTTGATCCATAAAATTCGGAGAAGCTTTTTGTATGTTAATCAAGACTTTTTTGGGATTTCAGAGGATGACTATGTGCAGTTAAACTTATTCTGGTTGCAATTAATGTTGTTATAACCAGTGGCGTGCGCCGTGGCGGGGTGATTGATTATCCATTGATATTGAATGTCATTTAAATAAAGCCATAGCAGCTCAGCATATGCTCAACAAAAACCCATCATATTCATATCAATTGAATCTTTTATAACCCGAACAAAACTATCCTCCTGGATTCAATTGTTCAAAACTTTGGGGTTCGACGACAGCTGGCAGAATAACACCGGGGTTCGTCGTTTAACACTGATTTAAAACTCGTGAGAAATTCAAACAACGCAGACCGAATAAAAAATTTACTCTTTACTTCGAATTTGAAAAAACTGCAGATCATTCTCAAAAACGGCAAAATGTTAAATACAACATTTTCCATACTTGCTGCTACATTGAGTTTAATGATATAAATTAACCGTTGTAGGCACTTTTACATTGTTGGAGCTTATCATTGCACTATAGGTTTTTCGCTAGATTTGTGAATACCGTCCAGCCAAGCAATGACAGCATTGTTCACTTCATCAGGTTTGTCAACCGTGGCCCAGTGACTGCAATTCTGTAAAGCTACTCGAGACAAATTGGGTATTCTGTCTTCCATTCCCAATGAGAATTCCGGTTTCAATACAAAATCGTGTGAAGCGGTGATCATCAAAGAAGGTACCAGTACTTTTCTATCAGGGTATTGCATCATCCATTTAAAATTTTCTTCGTGGTTTCTATACCAACTCAGCGGTCCGCGGAAGCCAGTTTTCTTATATTGTTGGACATAATAGGCCAAATCATCTTCGTTTAGAAGTTTCCCGATTGCAACATCTTTTAAAAATCCAACAAATATTCCTCCGCGTTTTGTTACGTTCGTACTGTCCGCAGCAATTGATTTTTCATCGGTAAAAGGAATGTGATCATTGACTCCCAGGAAGAATAGTTTGAATGATCTTGGAATATCGCTTTCTAGCTCTTTTTCAGCAACTCCGGGTTCTTGAAAATACATCTGGTAGTCAAACTCATCTGTCATCCTTAAATTTTTCCATCATCTCACCTGGAATATAAAAAGGTTTCTTATATTCTGTATCGTTATAATAATTGAAACAAATTTGTAGTTTTACGCAATGCTACAAAAAGAAAAACAAGATTGCAGCAAACAATGGAGTGCTGTACCATGCGTTTTTTGTATATCTAAAAAGTTTGTCGTGTTCAGGTTTAAAGTACTATGCCTATATACAATTCCGATATTGATTCCAAACGAGAATCTTGCATCGCTAGTATCGAACATACACTCAATTACACGTTATCTCTCGTTACCTATTGATCTTGATCGGTAAGTATGTTGCGATATCTCACGAAAGCGAGGTTGAATCTGTTCCAAATTTTGCATGTGCATTTATCATATCTCGGAACAGAAGCCTATTGATTGGATGAATTATGTCGTATAATTAGCGAGTTATTAATTATTTAGTGATGGGACACGCGGTGTCACTATAAGGTCATGGATCGAAACCGCAGTTTCGATCGATAAGTCTTCGGTCTCCGACCGATATTCTCGTTTTTATTTTCATATGTTAAGCAGGTACGTTTCTTGGTATCATGAAGCACATAAGAATTGGACTTTGCATCTGCATTTTTCATTTTTAGAAACTCACCCGCAATTAGTGGGGTAGTTATGCTGCACACTCCTTTCAACCGATGTGAATAGAACAATCCCAAGTTCCAAACCACGACACCACCCCAGTCATGACCGACAACCGTTGCTTGACTGATTCCTAGATTATCCATAAGATCTATGGCATCTTGGCACACTTTCTCCTGAGTGTACTCAGTGATTTCAAACGTCGAACTGGAATCACCATATCCGCGTTGATCCATAGCAATAACTCTATACCCGACACTTGCTAAGGCAGGTATCTGATATCTCCAGCTATACCATAATTCCGGAAAACCGTGAAATAACATCACAACAGGTCCTTCACCGACGTCAACGTAATGAATTATGATCCCTGATTTTAGAACAACGCTGCTGTGGGGCACGTTATCAGGTTTACATGGTGGTGGATACACAACATCTGATGTTCTTCCAGTGGACAAATCCATCTCAATTATCTTTTCAAGTTCTTTAATTGCCTGCTTCGGAGTTACTACCTTAATACACGTCATACCAAGCTCTGACGCAATTTTCAAGTTATCGTCGCCGACATCCAATAACACGACTTCTTTTGGTTTGAAGCCTAACTTGTCACAAGCAACCTTGAAAAATTCCGGATTTGGTTTCCGTATTCTTTCAATGCTAGACTGCGCTACAACGTCAAAAAATCTGCGAAGCGATACTATAAATTTGGACATCGTTTTTTTGCTTTTTTCTCTGTCATCTATCCAATTATTTGTGATAGCGCAGGTTTGAATTTTTTTATTTTTCAGCAGTTTGACAGCATGTAGAATCTCTTTATGTATCGTTTTCTTTTGTGACATCATCATATTAAATAGTTTTTCTGTTTTAAATTCATCCACATTGACGCGCTCACGCTCTGCAGCGGCCCTTACGTCAGCATCGAATTTAGAAGCAAATACAGAAAACAACAATTCTCCTCTCTCCAATTTACAAAAGTTGTTATCCGGTGCTCCATCCTCCAAGACTTTTTCCAAAAAACCAGACGGTAGCTTCAATTCTTTCTCAAAATTTAGTACAGCAATTTCTGGCGGGGGTACCATTACACCATCGATGCCAAAAATCACACCCTTGACCTTCATACCTACAATCGCTAAGATTAATTTATCTGTAATAAAGCTGGAATGCATTATAATTTACATTATTTTAATAACTATCTTAATTCGATTCATATCATTAATTCACATCTCAGAACTTATTGCTTCCAACCGCAAGACATTTATCAAACAATTGAGCTATCAAGGCCATTTGTATCATAATTGCTGGTGCGATTATTCATACATATCGCTTCAAAACCCGGAGAGGTAGGTTTATTTATCATGCGAGGTTTAGTTTGTGTGCTTATACCGTAAGAATTGTATTTCTTGCTCTCTAGTGTCTCCTATTCTGGCCGCTATTCTGTTACAGCTTTTTTTGTATTTCGCGTGTTCAAATAAGTCTATAATAGCTTTGTATGATGCTGCATTGTCTAGCCTAGTGTTCTAGGGGGGCTTCAATACTAGGCGTGCAATTTCGTTTGCATAATTTTCCTTTATAAGAAAATTCCCCATTCTCCCTAATTTCATCACCTGATAAGGTTATTTCACAGGGTGTTTTCACTTTCTCGAGCATCAACTGTTTGATCAATGATCATAATGGGACTTGGAATCAAGCAATTACAATATACAGTAAATGTATTTGGACAGACGGTGGAAGGAGAGTGTAGGCAAGCTTAGATTTTCATAAATTAACTGATTCTAATGTAATAGATTTTCTTTTATTTTAGAAAAGTAAGATGAGGGTTGAAATCTGATCAAAGATACAAAGTTAGGAATAATAGTTGGATCTCGTCGATTTTTTAACCAGTTTTAAAGAGAATTATCATACTAAGTTACGTTTCTACGAGGCAATTTAATTTTTTTAAAACGTTCCACGTTCTATTCTAATCTTTTACGGAAATATTATGCACAAAATTGCTCTGTCAATTACCCTATTCTGCACAGTGTGGAAATGACTCTGATCTCTGCTTTTTCACACTAAAAAACATAATCTACAATTATAGGCATACGCGCACGATATTCTTTCATATACAGCTCATTGCAAATTATGCTTTCATGTCGCTCCGCAGTCGACCTACAATTCACCTCCATCTCTTATTTACATAAATGAAGTTGCAGTGCAGTAGACTGGAACGTTTTGTTTATCGACGGAAAGTTGTCGACGATCACGACCACATCTTGCATTAGTATATATATGAGATATCATCTCAGACGATTTCGTCTATTTGTTGCTTTCTCACCTCAATACCCGGATAAACAAGATGCATAGTGCAGTAGTATATATTTCAACTGCATATATATCATAATAATCTCACCGTTTCTTCCTGGCAGACTTTTATGACTGTGTGACAACCCTTATTGCTATCTCAAATAGGCCGTTGTTTGAAGGCCGTTGTTTGATCTTGCTGCTGAATTTTGTGTTTCGGTGTTCGAGACACCGGGAGCGCTGTGGCGCTGACGGTCTGTTTTTGGTGTCCTGTTGGTCTGGACTGGGATTTGCGGATGTGATTGTTTCGGTTGGATTTCCAGTGTTTTGGGGTCTTTTTGTGTCTGTTGGGTTGTTGCGGGTTCTTGAGTGGAATGCCAATGCCAATGTGGAATGCCAATGCCAATGTGTTCGCTTTTGTGGCTGAGGGTTTGTGATATTGTATTTGCCATAGTGTACAGTAGTTTTGTATTGTTCGACCCAACAACAATCAATAAATTAACTGCGTAGTGACTTAGGAGAGAGTCCGTAGACAACCGTTTGAACGATCGAAGAGGACTTTTAACATATATATATCTTCGAGTACATTTTTTCAAATGGTTCATCCAAATTCTAATGGATGACATGTTTGTTATCAAGAATTGCTAGAAATACTGTTGAACCCCAGCAGCAGTCGTTTTACAACTAGGTAGAGATATCCCAGCTGCTTTTGAGATTTTATGCCTAAACAGTCGATGGCGGTGGTGCCATTTTCAAACAATTCTGCAATAATTTCTGCCATCCGAATCCATAGCCGGCGCCACAGAGCAACTTTATTGGGTAAGCAAAGTCTGTTTGACTCATTGTACACGAAATGGACCTATGGATCGTTTGGCTTCTCTCTTCAACTTCTGGACCCATTGCTTTGATGTTTTTCATAGGTAATAATGATTGTATTTGTCGCTAGAAGCCTATTGGGCTACTTATTCATTTCAGTATGTCTGTGGGCTCTATGGCATACGTTTTTCACTGTGAATTTCTGTGTGATGACGTCATCAAAATTAAAAATCGCGCGCTGGTTGCGCTTTCGCAATGAATATAGTAGTTTTCGAATAACTTTAAGCATTTTTAACGCAATCCAATTTATCAAAAAAAACTATATGATGTGTGCTATTTCAGATCAGCGGAAGACAACGTAATACTTCAAGCCTATGCCTTTGTATGGACCGCCGCGACGTAGAACTCCCCTGCCTCATACCATGTGTGCTATAACGCATTCTATGCGGGCAATCCACAGAACTACCATAAAACAAAATACCCTACCGATAATTGAAGTCTCAATGTTTCCAACGGCAATTACTCTGTTCGCACTACTATTATCTGCTCCTATCGATAAATTAGTTTAGCAAAATAAATCCACGATTTTCTAATTCGACTATAAATTTATTATAAAATCAACATTTGTAATTAAAAAAGACAGTACAAGCAACGAAGATATTCAAATACATTTTCTACAACTAAATCACATCGCATTATTATCATAGTATAGGCGACTTTAATTTTGAATTAGGAAGTTTTGCTTTGTTACTCATTTAATTGGGATCTCAGGTGTTATCAATATTTTATAGTTTAGCTTTAGATTTGTGAATCTTGTCAAGCCACGATATGATAGCGTCGTTTACTTCGTCGTGCTTTTCGACTGTGGCCCAGTGACTGCAATTTTCAAGCGCTACTCGAGATAAATCTGGTATTCTGTCTTCCATTCCAAGAGAAAATTCTGGTTTCAATACAAAATCATGTGAAGCGGTGATCATCAGAGAAGGTACGACAACTTTTCTGTTTGCGTATTGCATTTGCCAGCCCATGGATTCCTTGTGGTTTCTGTACCAATTCAGTGGTCCCCGAAAACCAGTTTTCTTGTACTGTTGGGAGTAATACGCCAGATCCTCTTCGTTGATAAGTTTCCCAATCGCAACATCTTCAGGATATCCAACAAACATTCCCCCGCGCTTCGTAACATTAGTGGTATCTCTAGGAAATGGTTTTCCATCTGGAAATGGGATCGGAACGTCCTTAACCCCACGGAAGAATATTTTAAATGTTCTTGGGATGTCACTCTCAAACTCTTTTTCAGCTACACCTGGAGCCTGGAAATACATCTGGTAATCGAACGTTTCCGGCTTTGCTTGTATTCTTTTTGCTCCTTCTCCTACAAAATGGAAATTGGATTAAGCGCATGCAAAAATTCGACTCCGGTTGCCGACTCTAGGTTGATGAAAAATTCGACTCCGACTCTAGCTACGAACTCCAAAGGAAAATAAATTTTAATAATAATAATTTAGCATATTCAGGCCTTCAATAATTGACTGTTAATCACGTTTGGTCAACATAATGTTTTAGCTTTCATAGAGAATTTTGACTCCGACTATTGCCATTAAAAGTTCCGACTCTCCAAGTATTTCTAAATTTCAACTCAGACTCTAAGGAGTTGAAAATACAACTCCGGACTCCAAATAGGGACATGACAAAATCCTACTCAACATCCTTGCACCCATGTTTGATCCTATTTTTAATTTCTCGGTAAAGTTACGATTCATAAGGCCTCACCCAGAGCGCAAAAATCGAACCAACTTTGGCAGTCCAGAATCTTACTATTGCCCTATAGCCATGACTCTATACATTGAAATTTTTTTTTTGTAGGGGATATCTTCACAATAAATTAAAATATGTTCCCTTTTACTGTTTAATTTTTATTTGTATCCTAAGAACATACCTGAAAATAAAGGTGTCGTTATGCCACAAACTCCGTTCAAACGATGTGAATAAAACAGTCCCAAGTTCCAAACGACAGCTCCGCCCCAATCATGTCCAACAACCGTTGCTTGACTAATTCCTAGACTGTCCATAAGATCTATGGCATCTTGACAAATCTTCTTTTGCGAGTACTCACTGATTTCCGGTGGCGAACTCGAATCACCAAACCCACGTTGATCCATAGCAATAACTCTATATCCAGCACTTGCCAAAGCAGGTATCTGATATCTCCAGCTATACCATAATTCGGGGAAACCGTGAAATAACATTACTACAGGTCCCTCTCCGATGTCGACGTAATGGATTTTGTACCCAGACTTCAGAACAGCTGTTCCGTGAGGCACATCGTCATGTTTGCATGGAGGTGGGTAAACGACATCTGAGGTTCTGCCACTTGTCAAATCTAACCCGGTGACTTTCTCCAGTTCCTTGATCGCCTCTTTGGGAGTTGTAACCTTTATTGTCGTTATGCCTAACTCGGCGGCACTCTTCAAATTATAACCGATATCATCCAGGAATACCGCTTCGTTAGGTTTAACGCCCAGTCTCTCGCATGTTAATTTGTACAATTCCGGATCCGGTTTTCGCAATCTTTCAATACTAGACTCCACCACAACATCAAAAAATCTGCGTAACAAAACTGAAAATTTTGACACCATCTCTTTGTTTTCTCCTCGGTCGTCGATCCAATTGTTGGTGAGGGCGCAAGTTTTAACATTTTTGATCTTCAGCGTTTTTACAGCATGAAACATATCTTTATGAATTGCCTCTTTTTGTGACATCATCATACTAAATAGATTTTCTGTTTTAAACTTCTTTACATCGATGCGGTCCCGCTTTGCCGCAGCCTTGACATCGGCGTCGAATTTAGGAATGAATTCCGAAAACAACAATTCTCCTCTTTCCAGCTTACAAAAGCTGTTATCCGGTGCTCCATCCATGAATACTTTTCCCAAAAAGCCGATCGGTAATTTCAATTGCTTTTCATAGTTCAGGATACCAATTTGTGGTTGAGGCACCAACACGCCTCCTATATCAAAAATAACTGCTTTAAACTTCATTTTTAAGCTTAAAATGGGGTTAGTTCCTGTGAAACATTTGAAGCATGTTAGCATTCGGCATACTTTCTTAGCTCCAGACTACAGTAATTATAATAGCCCTACAGTAATACTTGCTTTTTGACCTTTTTTACAATTACACACACACTGAATTATCAAGCGGGTATTAGATTTCCTATCCACCTCAAGTAACTGCTGTGAAATGCCGATCAATAAATTGGCGAAAACGGTCTACTACATAAACTTACATCTAATCATCGATTTTATCAGACCAAGAGTCTAACAACAAGTACTCTGAATATGCTGTGTATCACGCTACACACACGACCCAAACAATACTGCTAATGAAATTGACTACGAAACCCTTCCACAATTGAATGCAAACTGTTGAATACCGTATATTTTCACTTCATACGCCGACACGACTCGGCAAACAGCACTCGCGCAGTCCGCTGTACACAATGAATGGTGATCGGTCAATCATTAATCTGCAGACTCATGATACGCTTTTCACGAAAACTGGTACCTTTCCACATGCATGAATGCCGCAGTATTTCGCAATACAATAGCTCGTTTGGTACGTGCCATACACAAGTACCACTTCGTGCATGAATCTGTGAGAATGATATGGTTACCAGGTAATAATCTATGTATATTATTTATTCTATAAATGGAAAAAATTTATTTTAGATTTTTGATCAAGTGTTTATCGGAGATAAATACAATAAAGGCCAGTACATACAGACACGGATAACAGTATCACGGCAAGGGTAAGAAATTGCCAACAAATTCGTTTTGTGGCAACCTGCGTAAAGTATGGTTCGTTTACAATATACATTACACAATTCGTCTAGTCATTCATTCACGTGACGTGGTATTTGATATGCTCCAAATCATTTGCGCAATATGTTAACTTATATTGATCTAACACTCCTATAGCTTATTCTTTGTGTGTATTTCGAAAACTATATTTGAAGAGCTATCGCAGAGAAATTTAAGAAGAGAGGAGAACACACTCCTAGATTTAGTATTAAAATTCAATAAAATGGTACCATTTGTAGGTCATTGACAGGTCAATATCCTTTTCGTTTTTTTAACTTCTACTCTGTATTGATTATTCGCGTGTTTATTGTTTACCTTGAAAATTAGAAAAACCTTTTTCTGTTATGATATATATTTGTAGATTGCCCTTATTACTCCACGCTTATCATCTGCTTATTTTTTAAACTATTCCGCAAATGTTTATGTTTTACTCATCTAGACTTACGGAAAAGCTTTGACCTGATATTATACTACAGGATAGCTAAGGTACGATTGATGTTGCCCGTGGGTGCCCAATTATTATAGTCGGGCAGAATCGGCCTTAACCTTGTTTTGGGACATGAACTATGGCTCACTATAACCTCGAGATAAATAATTTAGAATAAAAAAAATTATGTCTGAAAACAAGGTCAAGCCTAAAATAGCCTCTTATCTGCCGGACTATTAATCGATAAAACGACATTGGTCTAGTAAATTTAACAAGTGGACTAAATAGTTGACTCCATGAAATATACAATCAGTTTACAACCAACTCCTCCATATCCGACTTTTTCTATAAGCTACTTAAAAGATTACACCAGGCGGCGCACCAGAGCTGCGTACATCTCTTTCCTATCAAATTGATAGTTATCGAATGCTATATACTTTACTTTACATGAAATATATTCCATCGAATGTGAGAGGAAAAGGCGTAAATGCAAAACTTCAATACAATCTCGGATAGCATTTCATCATCTACTGATAATGTGAAGAACTCTATTTTCTTGCAAACGTATACATATCGTCATATCCTATAAATGTAATCACGAATGTACTAATTAATTATGTACTAGTTCAGGGTGGTTCAAGGTTGTAGGCCTCGCGGGCCACATTATTATTTTTGCATTGTTTACGGGCCACAATAGTGCCAAGAAAAACAGTGCAATACAAAACAACACTTTTCTTGTCCAGACACATTAATCATTATTTGTCATTTATCAAGCTAAAACACGCAAAACTCACTAAAACGTACAAAAATCTTACTATATCTACACCTAGTTACTTTAGTTAAGATTTCAAACTCTTCATAACGGAGAAAGTGTCATAAGGAGAAAATGCTGTTTTAGATTGTCACCGATACAACTTGCAGACATATTAGGCAAGTATTGTGGTATTTTCTCTCCCATATCCAGTCAAAAATCTGTTTGAATTGGTCAGCTTTCCTTTCAAACTCATGTTTACAAAATAACTTACAAATAACTGCCGATTGATTGATTACCGAATTTTACCAAATTTAAGATACAGAACGGTACTTACTAAATTTTCTGACATGCAAAAATCCAACCGGCTGGAATTATACTGTTCGGCCATAACATTAATATTTCGTTATCAGGCATAGACAACCTGAGCTAATACATTCCTCATTCGATTTTTTAGTTTTATATGGAGCCTATTTTGTTAGCATATATTCCCGACCAAAAAGTTAACAATACAGTGTAGCCAAACACATTATTCTACTTTGCTAGTTGCCCAGCTAGCCATAACATTAGTCAATTCAGTGACATTAGTGATGTAACAATATGTTAAAAGATTTTTCTGGGTATTTTTATGACGAAACAACACCAAACGCGATTTTTTGTTTACCCTCCCACAATTGCGACGCGGGCAACAGATAATAGAGCGGCGGGCCACATGTGCACCGCCGGCCTGAGTTTGAACCACCCTGTACTAGTTTGTTAAACCAGCGCCAACTGAAGTCGTTAACTATACAACTTTCATTTTTATAATATTCGATCTGGGTTGCTACATTGCTGTATAAATTATTTTTTTCTTTGCATGCTTCAAAATTTGCACAACATGGTGGTAATGAAACAGAAGTAAAAAGCAGACTTACGTATTCAACTCAGGCCTTGTCAAAGGAATTATTTTGATTCGATTCAAACATCTCTAAAAGCCATACGTAATGTGATATATGCTTAAAAAAATTGGATTTCAATAATATATCTGTTTAAATTGGACAAACTTAATATTTGTATAGCTTAAACATTCCCGCAAAAAAAAAAATAAATCTGTTGTGTAATGACGGGTAACAATGATTTCTAGTAATGATCTTGGCCTTGGTATATTATTATACCGACTTGGAAAATATTTCTAATTTATTCTGGAAGAATGTGGATGCGCAAAATTGTGCCTCTTAATAGGACTGTCATGATATACAATATTGTATCGTAATATAACTTTTAAAAATAGATGGAATATTGTAATAATCACGCGAAGGATATGGTATCCCATATTATGGAGAAGTATTTTAAAGAAAGCTGATATTGAAAATTGTTATTTTCATACGCACGAGGGTTTTTTATCTTTATTTGGTTTCGAAATTATAGCATGTAATGAGGCAATAAGATTTTTTAAAATATATCTCACGAGATCGATTATTCATATTATACGTGTAAAATACATATGTCCAGTTATATATGAAAAATGTTTGATAGTAAAATGAAAATAATTTCGTTTGTAACAATATTAGTGCTTTGAACACATGGCTTACTTGTATACTTCACTGTAGTCGTTTTCCCACTGATCCATGAATTATTATATATATGATTTCTAAAAATTATCGCATGGGTAATCAAAATCCACGGTTAAATCTTTCCACAAAATCCACAAAATTAAATCTTTAGGATAAATGAACTAACCCACAATTCCAATATTTTATATGCTTGTTTATTTTAGTATTCAACATTTTAAAACTGTTTATAACCGTGGTTCCCGATCTTTCATAACTCGTGGCCCGAAAGATTTTAGCACTCGTGACCCCCTTGTTCATCATTGCAAAAATACAAACAATGCAAGCATTGCGCACATTCTAGGGTTAGACCGTACCGATTTACTTCAGTAAAGCCAAAATCAACATATCTGTCCTCCCATTTCCGTTTTGAGGAAAATTAAAATATATTTTTGAGCGTTCACAATACGTTTACGACGGCTTCCCCGCCATGTGAAACTGTCTTCAAAAGTGCATGGACCAGATTCGACCGTTATCTGCAGGCAGTATACAAAGGTTAAGAATTCGAAGAATAGAGAGTTAATTATAGTGTTATTTTGAGTGGTAGTTCCAAATAACATGATGATAAAACAATTCATGCACAAGAAAGAGAAAACATCCTGCGAATCAACCCTATCAGGTACTGAAACTAGGAAGAAACGGGAATTCTCCAATAAACGTGAAATATTCACACGAAATTGCATTGAAAACAAAGTATCGTGGCCCCTCCCACTGCTTTGTGGCCCCCTCAGGGAGCCACGGGCTCCCCAGATGGAAACCGCTGGTTTATAACGTAAATTTTGGCACGTTTGATCGCGTTCCTGAAGTATGCGTACCAAGATGGCGGACACCGAACGTAATAGAACTAAAATAAGGAAAATTGGAATAAAACTATGGCCTAACCCGTTTGTATACCCATTTGATATCCATGAACGAAAGTTTTATTTAGTGACCTATGCTCCCAAGTCACCTGCCGGCTAGATATACATTATAATGTCACGTTTCGTGTGTCATTGGCGCATATCAAAACCCCCTATGAACCATCAATCGCAGCAAGAGTCTTTTAGAGGAAATAATCAATTACTGAGACCCCACTATTTTGGGTGAAATCATGATAGTCGGTCGATGTCGTGGTTCAGGCACATCACGCGCTATATATGACGTCACTAAGATAAAAGGAGGTTTCTTCGAGCGGAACGAGATCATGTTTCGAATCATATTGATCGTCGTCGGTCTGATATTATGGAGAAACTTTCTGTCGTTTACGTCCAATGTAAAACTAGACACGAGCGACCTTGCAAGGATAAATCTGGCAGACAGCCCTTATGCTCCCGGTAATGTATGTAATTGAATTTAAATACAGAGTGCCATATCACATAACAAACTCTATTTTTAAATTGAGTTTTCGAACCTTCTGATGTTATTACCTTCTATGATCTTCACAAATCATCGAAAATGAATATCTACTATGAATAATAATGCTGACTTATAGTGTGAATTAGCATAAACAACAGACCGTTTACAGACTTCATTCATCCGAAATTACTCTTAAGCTGGTATTATTGCTAAGAAGAAATTTCGATATCTGGGGGAATGATCAGATAGGAATGTTAATGCGAAGAATCTATTGAAATTTTTTTTTACAAGAAGCCGTGAATTTGTTTAGTGTATAGCTTTAAACAGATATAAAGTTTTTCAGTATGCAATGGTCTATAAAGATAATTACTTTCGATAACCGGGCATATCCATTCTTATACAATCACAAACAAATTATCAATGAATAACATATATCAAATCGGAATGTGGAACAAATGACAATAACATGACTGGTACTAACCGGGTCTTTACAGCCCTTTACCCCCCTAAGAAAAAATGGTACTCCTGAAGTATGCGCACCAAAATGTCGCATAACCTGAACCCTAGCTGGGTACACACCTGAGTTCAGGATGTGCGCCATCTTGGTGCGCATACTGCAGGAAGTCCGAAAAAATATATATATTTGTGACATAAGCCTACTCTTTTATTTGGCATACCGGTGAAACGTATTATTTGGACGGGATTTTTAACACTCGCTACTACCACTCGTGCATTCGCACGTCCAGAGAACTTATTTTGGAATCGATTTCATCAATTGTGTTCTTGTTTATCGCAATTCTAAATGTAGATTTTGTGATTACGTTTTAAATTCAACCATCTATTTTTGCAGTTAGAAGACGATGATTTCTATTCTGATAAAATACAATGATCCGTATCATAGCATAAATACAGATGCACTTAATTGAACATGGGATAAGTCTGAAAAAATGTTCGTTTCGAAGTGATATTGAAAAATACCTTGATGACGAATAACTTTAGATGGAAAACGTGATGTTTCATTCTAATATTTTTACATTTTATCTCCCATCTATCAGTTAAGTGTAGTAATGTATATTATCTAAACTTGGGCGCGTGGGCAGTATTCCATAACAAATATATTACGAATTTAGTGTTACTTTTTGTTTTCAGTAAACTAGATGATTATGAGCTCTATGTCTAAAAATAGGACTAACCCTAAACTGGTCAATGTCTCTATTTCCGGTCTTATTTGAACAAATATTTAACTAAACATGATTCACGATTAAAATGCGCTCCACGATGCGGTTTCCAACTTGCCCAATCGTAAAATAGCTACGTTTTTCCGGCTATTTTCATACAACGATAAAAATAATACGGTGGAGAGCGTTTTATGTAACACAATATTATTACCTAACATTCAATCATTTTTTCTTTCAAAATTGAGGCAGGGAAATTGTATATAAGTTCGGTGCGTCCACGAACCCGACATGCTTTGCAAACAATCGAACTGAACTAAAGCGTTTTCTACAAGCACATAACCGATTTCTGAAATAGAAATTTAGGACAATGGTCACGCTACTAGGATCGTTACGGAGATTAGACTCTTCTAATGTGATAATGCCAGAAACTGACCTCTTTAAATAAGTGAGAATATTTCGCCATTGTAAGTCTATTCTGCACAAATTAACCAGTTGAAATTTTTGTGAATATTTTCAAAGATAGTGTTTATTTCAAGTTTAGGTAGAAATCGGTCTTTTCCAAACAAAAATAAGATATATAAAAAAAATACATAATTACATTCTAATAATCATATGAGTTATTTTGCATGTTTTGCAAATCAATATGGAGTTTATGGAGATTATATTAATAAATTAATAATACATTTACTTTTGCAGATTATTCAAAATTACTTTATATTTATTCTCATTATAGTATTTCAAATTTTTACCGAAAATATAAAGAAAATGGCATCTACAAAAAGCACCTGCACGAAGTAAGTAAACAGTTCATTATTATCGATAACAGCAAAAAATATTTTGCTTAAAATAGTTGGAAATTTTTGTAATGCCTAATTTTGGCTGATTTCACTGAATTTCTTTTTAGTTTTGTTTTGAATCATTTTCTTTTTGCTGATCAAAATTTTTTTTTTTCTTAGATTCTGCCTTGGATTTCTCATCTTTATCCTGATCGTGAATTTTGACAGAGCTGATTCGTCGCCACCTAACGCTTTAATGGCAGATTTAATTCACAAAAGGTAAGATTGTTGCTTGAAAAAAGTAGCTTTAAATCACGCTTGTAATAAAATTTCAATATATATGTTTAAGTATAATATCTGATTCTGCATGTTCGGGCGTTTCGTCTTTTCCCATAATTGAACACTTTATACGTCTATAACGTCGATAATTTGGCTCTGATGGCTTATACTTTGAAAGTATGATCGTTGCTTTTTGCATTATCTACTTTTAATGTTTAATTTTCTTTTATTCATACCATTTAAGACTAACGTCATACTTGAACCTTTAAATCTTATGTGCAGTTTCTAATTACGGCGATAAGAACAAATGTATATACTCTATTTGTTTTTGAAACAAACTCTTGCGTGCCATCATTACGCAATTGACATAAAATTAGAGTGGAAATTGCACAAATGTTTATGCGATATTTCTATTAGATCGATACGTGCTTTTTTCGTCATTTGTGCCACCCGAAATTGTCTATACGTTCTCTGTACTCTGCTATCTAAATTCAATCTACGTTTAGTGCCATGTAAAAAACGGTGACGTAAATTTGAATAGTTTTTGAGTGAATTGCGTATTAACAGGCCAAATAGCATGTATAATTCAACAAAATGAGTTCGAGTTTCAAATTACATACCAAACGTAGGCGCTTGATAAAAATCTAAAATCGTGCTCTATCTTTTTATCTAACTTCTTATCGGAAGAATCGTTTGAATTTATGCGATATTTCTATTAGATCGATACGAGCTTTCTTCGTCATTTGTGCCACCCAAAATTGTCTATACGTTCTCTGTACGTTTAGTGCCATGTAAAAAAACAGTGAAGTAAATTTGAATAGTTTTTGAGTGAATCGTGTACAGGCCAAATATCATGTATAATTCAACAAAATGAGTTTCAAATTACAGAACAAACGTAAGCATCGGTATCGCAATATAATGTACGTTTATCATATTTTGTGGTTTTCTCCAAAATATTAACTTCAATACCGTACCAAGTACCGTAGTACACATATAATTTTATAAGCCACAAATTATATGTTTTTTAATAAACATCTAGTAACTTTGTGCCATGCCCGGCGTTAAATAATTACCGATTTATCATTAGTACCTGAATATGGCTGGAAAACATCATGCTTGGAGAAAGCAAAGCTTCGAGTTTAAATATTTGAAGGTCATTTTATAAATTTTGTGAATGATTTGCTTGATAAAATCTAAAATCGTGCTCTATCTTTTTAGCTAATTTCTTATCGGAAGTATCGTTTGAATAACATTTTGTTGTAGAATATTTTAAAATACTGTTTTGTCTGTAAGAAATAGGCACATACATATATTTTTTGATAATTTTCGTAATTCATTTGTTGACAGTTTTTTGTGGTTCAACATAGAAATCAATATTGATGTTGAAAAAAAATATACAAAATAAACGGAGTGTGTTTTCATCATTCTTTGGTTTCATATTTTTGCGTACATCATGTAAACCACCATAATAATGATTACATTAACATAAATCGCATAAAATAAAATATATTCTCGATATTTTCTCTGACATTTAATGAATATTTTTTTCGATCTGAGTAAACACAATTCGATATTTAATAACTTTGGGAATACATCTCGATGTATCTAATATCAAACAAAACATGCGTCAAATGGATTTTTAGAATATTCTAGATATTATCAAAAAAGCTGAAAACTTCATTTTAATATTTCGCTTATTTTATGACTTGTTTTTCCATGTCAGTGATATACCCGTAAATTCTATATTATTCCGATCATGAGCTGCCGTATTGAATATCGTTGTCACATAAAAGGTTATGATACTCATATAAAACTGAAAAAGCGACCTTTCAAACGTTACTTTTTTGCTAAAAATCGCAGGAAAATAAATGTATACTTGAAATAGAATACTTTAATGGAGGAGTCCAATGCTCAACATTTTATCTGGAAAACATATGAAAAACAAAACTGCATCAAAGCTGTTTATACGATTAACGTAATATAACATAAATACAATACGTGAAAAGATGTCTGATCGCTTATATTTTTTGTCACATGCGCCTCAAAATATTAGCACAAAAGATTCATTACATTTAATTCATAAAATTTGATATTTTCTTCAATCTAAATAATAACTATTGGCCAATTTCTAATTCCATTCTGATTTCAGTGTTATGTAATTTTTCTTCTTATCAATTCATTTCAAAAAGTTAGAACGTTTTTTTTCATTTGAAAACACCTGAAAATCGTTTCACTTTATTTACAGCATGCTGTACCGCATTACAAACGGACAACAAGGTCTCAGTCCATCACAAGTGAATAGTATGATTAACCTGCGTATGATGGAACACAGTAGAAATCAAGGAAGTGCAAGAAGAATTGCTCTTGAATGTTCTAGACCGATGAAACGAGGATGTCACAAGTTATCTAGAAGATGTTTTTCTTCTATTCTTGTAAAGAGAAGCATTGACTCACAATTGAAAGGTATATTGAAGATTCTCACATTATTTCATTTCCTAATGCTAGTTTATATTAACTCTACAATTCATATAACACATTTCGCAAATGAGAATGATAAGATAGTATATCTCACAATCATAACATGTTTGCAAATCTCATCAAATTGTTGCACAACTGATCCTTTAGTGTGGCTGATGTTGAATACATTGCGTCATTTTTTACATTTTGTTACGTTTTTCAGCTCAGAAATCGTACTGGTATGACCCAAAAGTGGATGACGTCACTGAAATCAATGAAGAGTTGGAATCTCATCACATAACAAAAAGATATGCATCACGGCGTTATGGAGGCAGAATCAGAATAAGCTGTGGTCTTTGCAGGCAAAAATGTTGGAAGTAAAATCTAATAATAGAATAAAACGACGCAAGATACGTATCTGCATCGGGTTATCTATAGAAGAAGTGGAAGGACCACAGTGCCATGGAGCTGACTTATACATGAAACTAAAATAACAATAAATACTAGTAGTTTTTATAAATTTAAAACTGTAATTGTAATTTATTCTGATTGTTTCATTAAGCAAATCTTATGTAAGCTTTATATAACTTGTTCAATAAAAATTTATCCAAACAAAATGATCCAAAATTGAGCGATTTTTATATTGATGGAGTAGTGTTGGAATTTTTACAATAATCCTGATGTTATGAATGGTCATTCCAAATCCAAATTTTTCAAAAATATTATTCAAGTCAAAAAATATTCTCAATTTCGTGATTAACATAAAACATGTATAAGATACCAAGACAAAATGAATCGTTTGAAAAACATTGTTAAAAGCATTTTTTTAATCTTTATATTGTGTACGAAATAATTTTGTGCAAAAACTTTTTTAGTGGGAATATTTATGTCCGTTAATTGCACTGTTACGGCATTTGATGTTATAGTTATAAACGAGTATTATTCGCATAGTATTGGTAAAAAAAATATACACTTTTTGATAAAATGTATTTTGTTTTGTTTTAGAATGCATTCACTCTCCTATAGACATGTATACTTACTTTCATATCATGTTTAAATAATATTATTGCTGTCAATCAGACGTTTAATAAATTTGATACATTTAACAAAAACGTGCCTTTCATTCCAAAGTTCCAGCATTTTATTAATTTTAATCAATTGTATTTTTATATAAATAACTTTATTGCCCGAACTAAAATGTTCGTGTATATACTTATCCTAAAATGTTTGTAAAGTCTGTTTTATCGATGAAATCATTTAATAAAACAAGTTAATACGGATAATATATTGCAACCATGTTTGGGGTTCAACGCTTGACGCAAGAAGTTATTTTTAGAAAATCAGAATCTGTTTGTTTTTACAAGAGATTGACCAGAACAGATTCGAGGCGGTTCGATTGCAAAAACGAAAAGTAGAAGTCACACTCATTCATGGGTTCATTCAAGTCAATTAGAAAAATATAGTTTAGTATAAAATAGCGATGACCAGTAGGAACTTCTGCGCTCCAGAAGTGTGTGTACCAATATGGAAGCAACTAATTTTGTTCGCCTACTTTGCAGTTTACAAGTTGTGTACAGGGACTGAAACCTATGGGCTAGGGGGTATATTAACTTGGCTAACACAGGCAGTCCAAGAACTCGTAATAGAACTAAAATAAGGAAAATCGGAATAAAATTATGGCCTAACCCTAACCTGGTGCACACTCTACGGGAGTAGTTCTTTTCAATTCAGGGCAAAAAACTCAAACGTCACACCTGCTTTTTTGGACGCGTACGCAACTACAAAAAATTACCTAGGGTCAGCGTCAGCGTCCGACATTCCGTACGTAAGCAACGGAATGTCGTGAACGGATCTCTGACCCTAGGTAATAAGCTGCAGAAACGCCAGTTTTAAAATGAGCAATTTTTTTAATTCTTCGTAAAAATTTAAATGAATGACTAATGAATTAATTTGTAAGTAAGTTGTAACATGTAAGTTGTACATGCTGCCATAGGGGCGTTTATTCGAATTAAGTAGAGCTAAAAGTATCTTATACTGTATATCAGGGGTGTGCAACTTGCGGCCCACAAGGAAAATTTGTGCGGCCCGCCGAGAAACGCCATTTTTGAATGGTGTGCGCCCGCTAAACCCAATATTTAATTTAATCTAGTATGTACGGGTAATTCCAATTCCTTTGCGCTGCAATGACTGTATCTGCGCTTGTGCAAAGCGAACAACGCATGTCACAAGATCAATAACCAAAATATTTGTGTCTGCAACTACTAGAAGACTTATGTTAAACAAAGTTGCAGCCCGCGGTTTCATACAATTATTTGTATCTGGCCCTCGTGTATTAAAGGTTGCACTCCCCTGCTGTATATCATTAGAAAATAAGAAAAAAGTAAAATCGTTTCAAAGCTTGGTAAAGTCCAACATTGTTATTGAAGATTTACAAAATGGCTTCCACAATTCTGCACATTTTCATTTCCACTATCAGAGGCAATATTATTTGCAGATTCACAATCTCAAATTATAAATCATTATGGGATAAACACGGATCAAACAGCATAAACTTAAAAGTAAATTGCTTCTGAATATCTTGTTCCGTGATAATGTTCCAGAAAAAGAATCGCAGTAGAGTTTAATTGAATGCCATTGCATCGAAGATTTTAAGCTTGTGAAACCTTTCCTGAAGTTTACCAGTTCACTGGACCGATAATAATGGCGACCGCATATGTGGGTGTTAACTGAGTGAATATGTTATATTTTATTCGCCGCTCTAGAAGTGTGTGTATCCATATGGAGGTAACTAAAGGTTGTGTAAACGGACTAAAACTATGGGCAGGGACAGAGGGTATCTTCACTTGGCTAACGCAGACAGTCCCCGTTTTAGTAATAGAACTAAAAGAAGGAAAATCGCAATAAAATTATGGCCTAACCTTGACCTGGTACACACACTACGGAAGTACCATATTTTCTAATTAGGGCCTATTTGAGTGGACATTTATAGCTAGAAAGCCATTACGTTTGCAGCAGCGGAATCTTTTTATATTGGTTTTTCATACCCAATTTATTATATATATTCTGGGCGAAATGGTAAAATGACAAATTATGACGAACCACTTCCCCTACTTTTAATGAACTGCAATGCAAAAAACAGTGGTCCGGAAGTATGTGCACAAGATGACGCACAACCTGACCCCCTAACCTGGTACACATACTATGTTCAGGTTGTGCGCCATTTTGGTGCACATACTTCGGGAGCACCAAAAAAATTAGTATTCATATAAACCCAACAACATATACTATAAGAATCTACTGATCAGATTTTTTGTAACTTCAACCAGACTGCAATATTGTTATCATGATTCACAATCATACGAATGTGTCAAGGATTTATTGTTTGGTTATTTTTTAAACTATATCAAGGGTAATCGCTAAGTTGCGAAGAGGAGCCTACACGCCTATACTGCATAAACCTTCCTGTCGCATAAGACAATTTCGTTTTGAGGGTTTGAAATAAATTTTGGGACTTGCAGTCCGATAAATATTCAATTTGCTCAAACAACTAAAATAGCCTTTAACATGTCTGAGGGCGTGTGGGTATTTATTCAGCAAATGTTGGTCCAGCCAGATTTTTATCTAGAAAGTTGTACAGGAGAATTTGTTGACCAGGATATTTGTAAAAACTACGCTGCTGTCACATTGCGCAACATATTTGTTTGTCTGTCTGTCGTATCAATTTATACATGCGAATGGAATCCACTATAGAATTCTTTAAAATCTATTTTATGTTTTAAAACTTTATACTCATGAAATAAGTATGTACGCCAGTGGTCAGCAACCTTTTGCGCTCGCGGGCCAAAAATTGAAGGTTGCAAGTCAGTGGCGGACCGCACATATTTTTAGAAAGTTAAAAACCGAACAGATGGTTGATGAATCACACTTTTTCACACAGATCGGAAGTTAAATTTTGAGCAGCGCGCGAAGACTAACCATTTGAATATTTTCTGCGCCATTAAACTATTTGCACTTAGCATCAACTTTTCTGCGTTTTGTTGCCATTTGTGTAATTAAAATTAAATTAAGGGGTCATTAAACGAGTAATTGGGAAATATATACTTGTTAGGGGATATTATAGTTTAGTCTACACGTGTCTAAAAATAAATTTTGTTACGTAAAGAATATATAGTAATCGTCAAAACAGCTGTTCTGTTACTATAATTCAGCGAGCGTCGCGGGCCGGATGATACTGCTCCGCGGGCCTGATCCGGCCCGCGGGCCGTAGGTTGCCGACGCCATTGTACGCCATTAGGAATTGCTAACAGGGATATTTATAGAAATAATTGTTTTCGATGCAGTATAAGGTTGCACTTTACTCCCTAAGCCATTAATATTAGATATATCGATTGCTCGGATCATTTTTGGATATTAATATTATATTTCTATAAAGTGCGTGTTCTGTGGTGTGATAACGAGTAAGCAATATTATTGAAATTGAATATTTTTTTATATCGAAAATATGCTGCTGATTTGTTGAATTGTTGAAGTGAAATTGCAATAAGAAACGTATAGGCCGTTTCTCTATGCTTTCGAAAATGTAGTTGAGGCATTACGTAAGATCACGAGAATCATATCCTTCACATCAACTGTCAACAAATTTTTGATGAAAGTATGCTATCCGGAAGTTAAAATATGCCGGTTTTACTCGGGAGTGTGTCACTCTCAACAGAGCATTCTAATCGCCCGAAGTGGGCGTGTGAATTGCTAAATTTACCCATTCAACACTGTAATCATGTATATGTCAGTGTATTCATTCTGCACACAAGGCTAGTACAGTATAGTTACTTTTATCGTCATTTTGTGTTGGTGTTGAATAGTAATATTACTAATACTATTACAAAACCCAAAATTTCAGTCATTATCCTTATATATACCCAGACTGTGCCCTGTCCAATTATTTTCGCATAGAGCCCCACAATAGTTAAAACCGGCTCCGTGTCTGCCTTTTTACAAGAAAACAAACCATATGTGGTGTTTTCCATTACTTCTTTATTTTCCACTATTTGGCTTATCCATTTGGGTTTATTGAACAAGTTCGTGGTTCAGGCTTCGCCAGTGTCCTGAAGTTGGACTTTTATTATTGCTTAGTTTCATTGAATATCAAACAACGCAGTTTGACTCGCATAGCAAATTTTGTTATTCACTGTGTGCTTTCTTAGATTACACCTATATCTCGCTATCGCGTGTTGGATGTGGTGAAGCATGTATTTGAGGGTTGGAATCATATATTTGAGTAAAGCTTTCGAATAAAGTTACATAAGGCAACGAAAGTCCATTATTGGTCGGCGTCTTTAGAACTTCTCAGAAGGTTACGATAGATGGCCATAACAAAAGCTAGTTTTCGACCCTGAACATACCGCAACAATTTATCAAAACCCAAGACTGACCTTCAATATTCACCAATACAATTTCGATCATATTTTTTCATTGCATTAGATATGTAAGTGAATTTGTCTTTGGACAAGTCAATTGTTAATTATAAGAATCTAACAATATCGCATCTACCACTGGAGAAATGATAAGTTTACACGCTGAAATAAATTTTAGTGTTGGCATTGGTATACAAGTATATTTATGTGTGTTCATATGCGTTATATAGCGTAATCTAACACTGTGTTATGCTCCATACAAGAATTAAACTTATTATCATACTAAGTAATTTTATTTAACCTTACTATCCTTGATTGCAATTGCCCCATTTGTATTTTCACATTTTGGGAATGCCTACGTGATGTGAATTTTCACATAGTGGGACAATTTTCAAAAATACTCTGCCTAATTGACGGTAATAGAAATATATTTTGTATATAGGATTGCAAAAATGTTCTCTTCAATTTACTTCAGTATTGCATGTTTTCGTGCCTTGAAATCGCTTCTAAGGTATCCTAAATTTTGAAATGATGTTTTTTTCTTTAGTATGCATGTATAGTTCATATTGCTGACCAAGCATGCTTCAACACTCACATAACTTTGTCCTAAGTTATAACTCTCTTAAATACTTCTACTTATTTTCTATTTTTGACTTAGTGGGGTAGAAATACACTAATACAGTGTTTGAATGATTGCAGTAGTTGACAAAACATGATTTTCCAGTATTTCAAAATTATTCTGTATCCTTCAGTATCGAAAGCGTGGCAACGACGGAACTACTGTTTATCTATTCAAAGTAGAAATGCACATAATTTCTGAGCACACTTGTAAAATCACATCTAACCGATTTCTAAAAATGCGAGTCAAGTTACCAACTGGAAAACATTGAAGATGATATTATTTTCGCCTATAATATCTATGTTATGATCTTAGGCTGATGGGAATGAAGTTTTTAACAAGCAATCGTGTAAAAGAGGAATGAAACTTGAATATTTTTTTACAAAACGAACAAAATATGTTTCCCATTGAATCGTCAACTGTGTGAACTTAAAGGAAGAGAATGAATAATCATAGTTGTAGTTAGGTTCACTGGAGTTGTCTCGTCTTGATACGCCTGGTGGTTTCCGAAGTTGTTATGTCAAAAACAATTTGCTTATTATGTAGCGTTCTGAAAGTGTATGAACGATCAATAAAAAACCACAGTTATGCTATAGTTGAAAGTTTCTGCGACTATGGGCTACAATTTTAAATCATCAGACGTTATGTCACCGTGAAATAGCGGCTCAGAATAAAACTCAACACCGTTTTATTTTCATATTAAGTAGTCCAAACGTATGTGCATTACGAACTTTTTTGGTCATAGCACAAATTTTTAAATGATGATTCATTTATATGAATATTTATTATTATTTTTTATACACTTTGTACAATTGTCAATATTGAAACTCAAATGCAACAAAAAAGGAATTAATGAACACTGGATGAAACGAAAGAAAATTTAAAATTTCTATTCATTTGCTTTATTTACATTTGTTCTAAAGAAAAATCTCTGATGGATAGCGTTTATGAAATCGAAGAATCTGCTTATTTGACAGACCTATAAAAATTGTTCGATTTGATACACTATCAATTTATTTATTTTTATTTTGTTTCCAGAGATGAGTACCATGTCTCCCGAAAATAAGACCTACCCCGAAAATAAGATCTAGCCTAAATTTTAAAAAGGATTTTAATACATGCTTTAATATATGCTTCGCTTAAAATACGACCCAGTCGATAGTTCAAATTTTTTTTGTTTGACCTAGTGGATAGCAAGAAATCGTTTCCACTCGTTTTAAAGGATTAATAAATTATATTTAGTAGTTTTTTTTTAAATAAAAACGTGTTATTTACAAGCAAATGGATATCGGTTTTAAATTTTGTATATTTAAAAACCTCGTAATTCTCTAAATCAAAATATAAGACATTTTCCCAAAATAAGCCCTAGTGTTACTTTTCGAAAGAAAATTTAAATAAGACACTGTCTTATTTTCGGGTAAACACGATAAATAGTATTAGAAAGTAATATATAAATTTGATATGCTTGTGTCAGTTGAAGGGTACACCAAAATACCCAGTAATCAGCTCATTAGGACTATGTATGTTGAAAAGCGCAAGTTGATTGTAGCCTGTTGCCTGAAAATCCAGATTTCGCAAGATCCAGAAATAATAGGGCTGCAATCGTAATGACTATCATATTTTGTTCTTTTCCATAGCTTTCAGAGAAAAACTAACTTTTGCTTCTTTTTATAGTTTTAAACCAGGACTGTGAAGTCGAAATCTGTCATGATTTCACTAAATCGGACTTAATGGAATTTGGAACTGCAGTCTTTCAATGGTGATATAATAAGTCATAACCAAAAATCAAAAAGCTCTGAATTTATTAAGATTTCTTAACAGACTATTAACAGAAGGCCCGTAGTCGGGTGTCGCTTTCCCCAGACTCTAAGACCCTTCTTTAAACACTCTAATGCGATCAAGGGTAATCTAAAATCTACATTATCGAGAAATTGTCAAAATAATACTAAAAGTTCACTTGTTAAGCAGGAAGGGGTTGATTAAGTTTGTTAACGCATTATGCACCATATTAAAATAGAAAATGATCCAATATCATGATGTTGCGACAAATTGCTAGTTTCGAAAGTTCATCCGGTTTTTTAAATTCTAATCGCAAAACAACAAACAACACAAAATATGCATAAAATCTTATTATTTTGAGATGAAAAAATTTACTCTAAAGCCAATACTACGAACCAATAAGGCGAACATATATACATCATAATTTTATCGTAAAACATTGATATATAGAAAAAAAACTTCAACTTTCGATTTCTGTACGTGTAGCTGACTAAAAATTTTTTGTACATTTTGATCTACTGGTAATTAGAAACTGTCTGGAATATATTGTATATATATATATATATATATATATATATATATACCCGTTTATTTAGCATACGTTTCCATGCACTAATAAACGGAAAACTAGTATTTATCAAATTTAATCCCCATTTTGAGCTATATTGAAGTATTATTGTCCTCTACCAGCATTTGTCTCGACAAAGTGGGCAAGAAAGTCGAATTCTTTTTCCTTTTCTCCGTCTTTTTGTTGCTCTTTTCATCACGTGATGTTGATTTTCCTCGATTTCAGTAATTTGATTAGTTAAAGGATCGAACCAAAATTCTTTATTGGATGCATCTGTGATATATTAATCAAAATAGATGGTATTAGGTTAGAGCTGCCGCGAAACCATGGCGGGATTTCCAAACCATGGCCGCTATGAACAAACCCACGGCGACTGACTTTTTAGCTGCCACGAACCAATAGCGAGCTGCCGTCGTTACAGCAGCAAATCGAATACCACCAATTTTGCTGCCGTAACCACGGCATGTCGGCTGTAATAGCAGAGCTGCCTCATATGGTGATAAATATTGGGTAAGTTGGAACGCTTTTTTTATGAATACAGTTTTGATGTATTTGGGGTTAGGTTTAGGTTTAAGTAGATATAATTCCGCATGATAAACTAAAATATTGTACATACTTGCGATTGCTCAACCGCCACATGGTGCGCAGTTTTGACTTTGATGGCGTCGTGACACATGACTTCAAAGTGAAAAAAGAATTACAAAGAGCCCAAAGAAGTTTTTGAAATAAATAAAAGTAATAGCAACAAGCGACAACAACAATCTTTGAATAATTTCCAAAGAATGGGCCAGTTGTTAAAAAAAAGACGATTTTTTCTCAATAACAACAACAAAATGATCCATAGTTTCATTTCGTGTCTAAAAACGAAAAGAAGGAATTAGATTCGATGGTATTTTTATGAAACCTGAAAAAGACGGCTAAGACGTTACAGTAAAAGCAAATGTACAGAGCATGATTTCCATGCGGTTTTGTGAAATAGCGGACAGACAGACAGATAGTAGACAAAAATATTACAGTTCATCATACGGCAAAGCGATACTCCAGTGAAACACATTTTAACCCGAAACACTCGCAGATTTCATTAGGAATCAAAAGAATGCAGACGAATCCACGGGCAACTTTAAAAAAAATTACAATTATTGCGTCATAATCAAAAATCTAGTCTAAAAAAAACAACGAGATAATACGCGAATACACAATAGGTTAGGTTTACGTGATGTGCCTTCGTCTAGTGTAGAAATTAATTTCGAATTTAACATTTATATATATGCAGAATAAACGAAGGTTAATTAAACTCTATGATATGCTGCATGATACTACACGGCAGTTTAACTTAAATAGCCACGATCTATTTTTCCGTAAATATAACAAAGATAGGCCTCACCATACATCTGCGAATCAATGCTTCTTTTCGCCAATATGGTGGAGTGGCATACTTTCGTTAAACGGAGGCAACCCCATGTCATTCTGCGAGAACATCTTTCCACAGCAAGGCGGGTTGCACTTCCTTCACGTTTACTCCAAGCTATCATCCTCATTTGAACGTATTGCTTCATTAATCGTTCACTTATTGCTCTCCTCGTGTGTTTTCGTACATATTCCAGTCTGTAAACATGACATTAAGAATTACATGGTGAACATATTTAGATGAATTCATTGAATTTTTTGGATTGTGTGCTCTTTGACATCAGAGTTATAGCGATGAAGTAGGAGTTGGTACAAAACCAATCATTATACAATAATATTCGAGAATAAACAAACATAATGACACAATTCTACTGGGTGGGGGAAGTCGCGGGGAACCAAATCTGGTTATCGAGCTGCGACAGCGACACCGTGCTGACAATTCTCCCACTTTTTTAGTCCCAGCAAGCTCTTTTCGAGTGGACACTTTATGTTATTTTAATTGAACGTTTTGGTAATGTTTTACTAAAGTACTACTTAATGTGAAACTTGCTATTAACATTACAATCAATTTTTATGTCAAATAATGTAAGCATTGTTTCACATCGTTCACTACGCAAAAATGAACAGTTTAATATGGTTTGACTTCTCATGCACGCCACCTAAAGGATGTCTTATTTTTCGTTCGGTTTTGACATACAGTATAGGTTCAATCTTATTGGACACGTAGTGGACATAACGATCGTATCAAAATTTTGTTGTTATTGTTATTATTATTTGTTACATTATTTTTAAAAAATCGCTTTTTACTTCGAATACTGGACCAATTGCTTCGAAATTTTTAGTGGTTGAAGATAAAAATTGTCCCCAGAAGGCTATTACTTTTATTCATTTTAAATATTTCTGTTAGCTCTGTGAGATTTGTTTTTGTTTGCTATGACGTCATTAAACGTTCTGCGGACTTCGGACGTCATTTTGTGTCCTACTGTACTGCTGCACTTGGTGTGAATATATTTGTATGACTGTGATCTGACGGTACGGTAAACCGTACTGTACTGCGAACAGACGTGTCCATATATTTGGGCGTAGCTCTCTTGTTTTATATTTATATGATACCACATTTGCTTTTATAGTAAACCCAATTTTGAAAAATTCTACTGACTATCATGCTGGTGATTAAAATTGAAACTGTTGCTGAAATTTGTGGTTAGTATTGTCGAAATAACCGAGCACGGCTTAAAATCTATACTTTTTAGTGACATTTAAAAGTACACTGTTGCACCCACGATATAATTTGAATTAGTGCTGAAATTCAACATTCGAATGAGGTAAAACGTTTGAACTCGTTGTTACATCCGCCAATTATTCAAAATATGTATTTATGTGGGATTTAGCCTCTATTATACTTCATCATAATAAATAATTATCGTAAAATGATCTAAGATTGCACCTTAGACTTTTCCCGTAGGCTAATGTCAGATTCTACCACGTGATAAGAAATTTTGTGTTTTTGCTGTGCATCTGTGTGACGTAGCGTAACTATAGATGCTTTTATAAAGAAGTGAGTTTTATACCGCTCATGGTATGTTAGAGTTACACAACGACTGGTCCAAGTACGACTAAAATAAATGGCGGAATATAGGGTGCAAGGCTGGGACTCTGGGACTCCGGTGTGTGCCGAGAATACGCTTCCGCAAAAGTCTGCTGTCAAGTCTATGATAAAACTAGTAAAGTTCTTGATCGATGCGTATATTTATTTATCATAAACGACGTAAATGACGTTAAAATTAGAGATACGGAACGACGGAATAAAAACAGTGAAAAAACCAACTTAAATTATATATATGAAAGTTTGATGAGTCACGCAAAATCTGGCATGTAGTATTTGGACAAATAGCATTCCAGCAACGATTACTATGCGAGTTGTAGTCTATTAACGCATTTAAGGAATTGTTTATGTAATTCTTCAATTTAGTGCTAATGTTGGTATTTGCAGATAGTTTGTAGAGGTTATGTATTTTTAGTGTGTCAGCCTTCCTTCCCGCTGTATGGGTGGTGTATTATTACCAATCCATATCTAGTTCGCATTTTTCACGACCTATTTTCTTCCCAAAAGTGCTGCTTATCTTAATGGCATCAGAAACTACCGCGTAAAAACGAGCTTGTCTTGTTACATGAACTTAAAATTGCTGTAACTAGGATCGGATAGTATCTTGATAACAATTCTCAGTAGGAAATAGTTGTTTGGCAAAATTGTTTGTAATGCTGCTTTATACGGACCACTCACGTCTACGTTTAGCAGAAGGATCATAAAAAATATCAGGGAGAAAAGGCCGAAATGTCATTCTAGCTTTTTTAACACGACAATACGAGTTCTACAACATTCAGCGATACTATTCGAGAATCAAAAATTCCCGTTTGCACAAAATTATTCATGAATAGTTTGGGAGCATAGTCGTGTTAGAAATGATCTTCAAAATACTGCTTTTTTTCTTAATCCCACAAACGGGAACGCAGTATAGGATAATGATATTTTTTGACACTTATACCTATCATATATGCCCATATGCTTATAATTAAAATACTATCCAATACAAAGTCCATAAAACTAAAAGTTACCATAAATATTTTTGTCTGACATTAAAACATAATCTCGAAACATCACGGACGTGTAAAATATTAATACGTTATATTTACGGATGGAATTGACGGAAAGATAAGTTAAAAAATGCAAATTTTCGAGTGTTTATTCCATAACCAAATAGGTTATCTTAAATTGATAGCCTGCTGTCAGAACTCTAAATCTAGACCACCGTTTCTCAACAAGTGGGCCCACTGCTTGGCCACAGACCATTTTTAGATGGGCCATAAAAATATTAAAAATTGCTTGAGCCATTGATAAATTGGTATAACTTGAAGTAGCAATGAATTATGTTGATTTTGGAACTGAGTGATAATTTTCATTTTTACTAAAAAAGTGTCTATTTTTGCAAAAATAGTTTTTACGTTTTTTTTGTAGTTTTTCCCTTGCATGAGAAAGTTGATGGTTCACAGAATTTATTTGCAACTAAAGTGGGCTAAAAATAGTTGAGAACCACTGATCTTGACTACAGAGCTTCTGTGATTGCAATTTGTCGGGATTACACTCTCAAAATAATCAATACCTTTTTTTTGTCATTTGCGAGTTCTTTTTTGCTGATATGCCTGGTATAGAAATTGCAGTCAAAAATAAAATTGCTCCCAAAATGAATCTGTAATATGAGTTAAAACTATAAATAAATATTTGAAAACAAAATTGAAGGCTGTAGATTGTACAAATATTTTCATTTCAGAATAAACTAGTACACAAACTAGAGACACAAATATCATAACTCCGTTGGATAGCAACGTCTGGAAAGCATCTTACCACGAATTAAAATGACCATCAATGTAATATTGAAATTAAAAAATACGATTATCTCAGTCTCAAAGTTTCCTTTTGTATCAATGCTTGATTCGTCTCAACACTGCTTGATAATTTTTTTAAAAAATCCGCATTTCATGAAAAACTACATTGGCAAAAATAGTGCGAGATATTTGATTTTGCCATTCTTTAATTAAGCCCATTAAATTATTTTTAAAGTGAAAAATGTAAATGAAAGTAGATAAAAATATATTCTAAATTTTACAAACCTTATTGATAGTGCTTTGATCTTCATTTTGTCTTCTACGTTTATACTAAATAATTTAAGCATGCCATTGAAAAATAAAGACAATAAACGTCATCACTTCTAATTAACTTTACCTCAAAAAATCGCTATTAGATCGACTATCGCATCTAATATTCTAAATTTTTAATAAAATTGCGAGCAACAGTATTTTGTTTATAAACTAATGACTAGGGCTGGGCATTTTCGAATACCTTGTGATTTCAGAATCGAATCGAATAATATTTTTCGAATCGAATCGAATCTCGAATACTTGAAAATATATAATTGTAAGCGATTTTATTATAGTAATTGGTCCTCTCAACAAATGAATTACCGAAGAGATAGAATAAATCACCCAGATAGATTACTGAGCGCTCACACAGAATAACAAACACGTTTTATCAATAACTCACTACAGAAAATAGTCATATGTTAGAATTTCGTTGAAAAGATATGACTCCAATGAAAATAAAATTGGGGAATTCACCTCGACCATTAGCGGAAAGATAAAAACAAGATGGCGGCGATTCGAAATTTAGCTCTGAATCGATTCGAATAATTTACTATTCGATTCGATTCGAATATTCGATTCGAAATGCCCAGCCCTACTAATGACATTTGGTATTTCTTATACTGTTAAGCGTAATAAAGTTACAAATACCCAACTACACCAAACCAGCCAGGAAAAACAAGAATATATCAAAACGATTTATGGTTCATAATTTTTAAATCTATTAGTATGGCCTAGAATTACGATATATCTCATATATATGTTGAGTTAGGTACTCCTCTGAACGAATCAAGACAACAGCCACTCAGATACTAGAAGATGTACAAAAATAAAAATGACTTATGGAGTTAACGATATTAATTTAGTAATTGGAATAAAAAGGTTTGATGTCATTGTCTATATACTAAACGAATCCAATATCGAACGCGGAGACACTATGCTCGCAGTACTGTTATTGTGCTCTCTACTTGTCAACTGGATGCTTTTTCATATGAAAAATATTTTGATACTTCTAGTTGGGAAACGAAACACCATGTCCTATGAAATCGTGCTTTGTGCTATAAGGTATATTTAAGACTCTTGAAAGATTAAACCACGACTTAAGTTGCGACTTAAATTTCCCAGTGGAAAAATAATTCGAGAAGAAAATGTTTGATAGACTAAAGTGTCAAGATTTTAGGCAAATTACAACATTTAGTAATATATGAATCATATATAATTCACGCTTACATGACAGATCTCATCCAAACTACCTACTGGGATACCGTTGATAATGGTTGATCAGATGGAGGTTTGTGTTACCATCTTTATAATTTGAGATACTTTGTGTCGGTCAGTCAGATCATCGAAATAATATACTCTACTAGATGACTTGCAAAAACGAGAGGGCATGTTGCGATATTCCCTTCGAATTCTTGGTCTTCGAGTCAGAATTTCTTGAAACTCTATAAGGCATCAATGCCTCGAATGATACGTTTACACATTTTTGCATGAACCTTATTTTTTATTATTGAAAAAGGGGTCCAAGTACAGAAATAATTTTATATAAATAGATAATAAAAACTTGAACAAACCCGTTTAGATTTTTTAAAATAAACGATCCCCTTTAAAGTAGATTAAGGATGAATGACCAAATGATATCTATTTCAAAACAACATAAGCGCAGTTTGATTATTAGAATCCTTTTCGCGACACTAGTAATTAAAAACATCATGCAATAAACGCATGTTTTATTGAATTGAATTTTTTTCATTTATATTTAATTGGTACATGGTAAGAGGTTTAGGTTGTTAAGAGATTTGATATTTTATTTCATTTTAAAAACCGGACTTACTCACTTCCGAAATCTCAAGATCGAATGTTAGTCATGTTGTATCAATGTGTATACACTCAATACAACCTCACGAAAACCCTTTACAACAATTAATATTGTGATATATAATAAATTTTTGTCTTTTTTACAGCTTTTTGGGGCTTTTGTGAATTCAGGCACGGCTTACAAATACCAAATCACGTGTTCTTTGATTTTCTGCGGTGTCCTGGAACTCTTGAGAAAAAAATCCAATTAAATTTTGCGTGTCATTAGTGAAAATAGGAAAACATTTGTTGAATTCATGATATATATGTGGTATTGGTATTTTTTTCTTTCCACTCTAAACGCTTCAGGTTCAAATACAGTAAGAACTTAGTATATGTATATCGACTGAGGCTCAAATAACTACATTTGAAAGAGGCAATCAACTCAAATGCGGACCAATTAAAAGTTTAAATTTACAACTAAATCGTTCACACCATTCTAAAATTTATTTATACTGATCATATCTGCCATAAACCCAACTCTGTGTTTGATAACTCTTTCTACTTTTCTATATTTTCAAAGACGTTAACGCATATTTTTTTATTGTTATAATTTGATACACAAAAATTTCTAATACATCTAAAACCAAGTTTTACGTGGTTTAGAGAATTTAATTGCTTGCTTCATTGTGTTCAAACTAAAATAGTTTTGATTGTATTCAAACAAAATTGCTTCAAATGACAGTTTTTTTCATTCTTCTACACGGCTGCTCTAATACTTTTGAGTCAATTTACAACTCCGACTTAGCGGGACCGACTTTCATAAATTTGGTCCATGTATCTGATACCCATACTTGTCGATACGGTCGTCCGAATCTGTAAAATTCAAAAATTATCATCGAAAATAATTTCATTTCAGCGCTCAACCGATGAACTATTTTTATGTTGCTACTATATTTATGAAATTCTACAGAAATAAACGCTAGTTCCTAAAAAAGATCAGTTTCATTTATTTAGAGAACGATTTTTTTTGGATAATTCTCTGAAAGTCACCGACTTTATTCCACCAACATGCACAAAGAAATGCAATAATACAGGCAATCTTATTTGTAATGTTTAGGCTTTAAAAAACATTTTTGTTACAACACTGATTGACTTTGCTTTGAATGAAAGCATACCTGTTTACTCGAATATCGTTCATGGATTTGATCAATTTATGTCCGGAAGTAACTTGGCCAAAAACGACGTGCTTGCCATCTAACCATGAAGTGCGTATCACCGGAACAAAAAACTGAGAACCATTCGTGTTTGGTCCTAAATAATAAAATGATAAAAACTTCAAAAATAGGAAGATAAATAAAAACAGTAGCAATTAGTGTCCATATTTAATAAAATAGTTGTTATTTCCAAGGTAATAATGCTTCTTTCACAAAATTATCTTAGCATTATTTCAATAAAATACCTGAGTTAGCCATAGAGAGGCAGAAAGGAAAATGATTGATTGCGAAATTTTCATCGCGGAAGTATTTTCCATAGATACTCCATCCTCCACTACCGTCATTGTTCATGAAGTCACCACCTAAAAATAGACGTATATGTGATATATATGGTGACCGTACATTTGAACCCACGTACATTTGAACCCATGCGTATATCCACGGGTTCAATCGATATGCGGGTGCTAAAACCCATGAGTTAGGGTTAGTATGGGTTTAACTATCCGTGAAACAAAAAAAATTCCATAGGTGCAATAGCATACAGGTGCAATTGTCATGGGTTCAAATGTACGTGGGTTCAAATGTAATGGAACCGATATATATATTCATTGTTTATTGACTCGGTACAAAGATACAATTTGTCTGTAGATAAAAGAGTAGAGACAACCGTTCTCTATAAGCGGGACTTTATAAACAAAATTAAATAATTTAGATTTGTGCTTTTACGCCGGTGGATCTGTATGCACAAAATGCAAGGATGCTGTAGCAAGAGTAAAGATAACTATCCTAAGTGATTCAATTAGGTTCAAAGTCAGACGAAACGTTACAGAAATATATTTGTGTTAGTGCGCAGCAAGACTATTGAATCACTTATGACTTTTGGAATGTAAAAAACATGGGCGGATGTATTAACCACTTCTGATCATTATCGCTCAATAATATAAAAAAAACTGACATAGCCTCACAGCCACGTCAACATATCGTCGTGTTTCCTTAGCCCACCTAATTAGGGAAATATTCTATACTACCGAACAAAAAAGGAATAAATTAAAACAGGTCAATCAGCTTTCACGATAACTAATGGGACGAAATTATAAAATTACGGATGCCTATGTTCATTTTCAATAACACAACGAGGAAAAAAAACAGTTACTGTTTGCAATCCCGCTTTACTCTGAAGTTGCCCCAATTCGGTTTGCGTGGTCAGTATGAGATATTATGCTCAAAAAACGTAGATTCTGTCTGTGATATGTGTTACAGTCTACCGATGTACCTTGGACCGCGAAACCTTTAACGATACGATGAATTTTGCTTCCTTTGTATCCCTCTCCTTTAGGTCGAACTGGATTTGCAAGTGTGACAAAATTTCTGACGGTTTTAGGACATTGTCTTCCAAAAAGTCCAAAAGTAACGTTTCCCATCGATTCACTTCCGAAACTAATTTCCATGGTAACTTCAGCAGTCACAGTGCGATCAGCTCTTTCGATTGGAATGTCTTTGTCACCCTGAAACGTGTATTTTTCAACATGAAAATGCAATTGCAACAGTTAAAACAACCAAATGTGGAAAGTAACGACAGAATACTTAATAAACAAGGGCTTGAAACTTTTTAAATATCGAACCATTTCTTGCTTACCGGATAAAGTCCCTTAGAGCAGATTATTATACATGATGGAGTATAGGTATAGTTCAAATAATCATCTCTGTAGGAGCAGGAAAACGCGCGTTTTACAATGTTGTTGATTTGAGAAACGTTTACTGCTCAACGCCAGGGGTGTGCAACCTGCTGCTCTCGGGTCAAATGCGACCCACAAGGGAAAGTTGTGCGACACACGAAACAAGGTTTCGATTTAGTTTACCCTTTGCGTTGCAAGACTTATACCTGAGTCCAATTTATTATCTATGCCTATGACAGTGCAATGCCCTAACGGCCAGCTTGTGCAAAGCGAACAACGTAGTCGCAAGATCAATAACCAAAATGGCCTGCAACTATTTGAAAGTCTACTTAAAATTAAGGTGTGGCCTGCGGTTTTACCCAGTTATTTTTATCTGGCCCTCCTGTATTAAAGGTTACACACCCCTGCTTTATGCTATTAGAATCAGGTTGTACAGATACTCGAAAAAAGAATTATTCACAATCCGAATTGTCTTTGGAAGTTCTTCATCGTCTTCTTTGTCTCCTTTCTTTTCTTCGCCATCTTTCTTCTTTGCTCCATCTTCCTCTTTTTTCTCATCCTTTTCTTCTTCTATCTAGTAATGAATATGTGAAAATTACAAAGATTTTATCAACTAGTGTGTAAAGAAGAAACGAAGCATCAAGTATTCTCCTTTTTCTTTATTGCAGTTTTATTTGATTCTATAGTGCAAACAAATGAAACCAAAAGAATCTTTTAGTGTTGAAATACTGTGTTTATGAACTTAAAAGTACGCTTGATTTACATGCTGTTTTATGTCCGTCAATCAACCAACTTAATCCGCATGAGAGCAATTTTGTTAGGCCTTGCTGATCGATGCCTAGAAATAATTGTTTGTCTGGTGCCCCTTATAGGAAAAGAAGAGAAAACCTCATAATATTCATTTTCGTTGTTACTATTGCAAAGAGGGTACTCCCGTTGTGTGGTGTGTGTACCAGGTTAGGGTTAGGCCAGAATTTTTTCCCGATTTTTCTTATTTTAGTTCTATTACGAGTTCGGGGACTGTCTGTGTCAGCCAAGTGCACCCCCTGCCCAATGGCTTCCGTCCCTTTACACAACTTGATGCAAAGTACGCGAACAAAATTAGAGTGCCGTAAATAGTACCAAAGATTTAAATATCAATATCGTTCCACTCTTATATATGATAGTTTATTAGAGTTCTATTTTTCGGTGCGTTGTTTAAATTGCTTTATCTCTACAAATTTTTATGTCTTAACTGAATTTTACAACTAAATTTGTGTGTGTTTATGTGTATCAGTACATGTCGAGCAATCCATTATAGAAAAATCAACTTAGGTTCGAAGGTTTACATTGAAAATTACTCACCTGCACATCAATTTCGTTATCTTCCTCATCTTTTGGAACTACCTTTTCGTCATCACTTTTCTCAGCGGCTGTACAAATGCTAATTGTTTGAAAAATAAAAATCCCAGCCAGTATCAAAATCCACGTACCTCGGTTCATCATTGAATATTTTTATTCTTAAAACATTAATTTCAAAACTTAAATCAAAGAGCGTAATCGTTATAAACATTTTCATTCGTGTCGATAAAATAAATCATTTTGAGGATTTGAACCGGTACCACTTGCTACGCTGTCTCAATCTCAACATTTTGTCAAATTTGATTTACATATAAATTTTTTTTATCAATACTTAGTTTTCTTTGGTCCGTATTAGACTGATATACTGAAACATTTTACTATAAGCTGTTCGAAAGTTAAACCCTGTTCGATTTTTAAAACAAACACTTGACAAAATGCTTTGCTTGTCTGACATTGCAATTGTGAACTATCGCTTTCGTTCGAGTCCGGTGAAGTTAGGGCTTTGTGTTAATATTTTTTGTGCACGAATATTATGATATGATACATTCACTCTTCTCTGCTCCGTCCGTGGTGCACAACGATTGGTTGTAGGGTCATCAAAAACATCGCAACGTTCTGATTACGTGTCGCGCGTCAAGAGGGATACTTTTAAATAGTCATACAAACCGTAATCGATTGGTACGAATGCTTAATTGAAATTTTTTATGCGTTGATACAGAACTAGTTTCATAAATTATAATTAAAATATTGTACAACCTGCCATATTGCCTGTTTGTGTTGTTTGTAACATCCGCACATAAGGGATACATCGTGGGTCAACTGTGAGGAGGGATTTTTGCGCTTACGCATTGATATTACGGAATATTTATTTTTTAAATGTCATATATTCTGGACATCAATTTCTGCTTTTCTTTCCTGACCATAAAAAGGTTTGATGGGACAAGACCAAGAATCCAATTGAATTGGCCGAAAAAAGAAATTAAATTCGCATTTTATAAAATGGAGTTTGATTGTGTAGTTGTGTAGTAGATATTTGTATGGTATATTGTTGAATATGTAGGCACTGTTTTCAGCTTTTTTGTCAAGTTGATATACACCCGGACGCGTTATTTGTTAATCACATATTACATTTGGCACTCATTGAATCCGTTGATCATTCCGCCCAATAAGGACTCTTCAGAACTGATATTGTTTGAAATAGATGTTCACAACCGGCACTTCAGATAATGATGAAACCATTTTGATAATTAGTTTTATCATCTAGATTCTAGATGATGCTTGGGATAATCACTTAGTTTTAAAAATTTATATGTTCAATTTTAGGTAACATGTCGCCAATATTTTGTTGTCAGATATGAGGACGTTTTTTCTATCCAGATTAAAAAATACTCAAATCGACATTTTCGTTTCATTGAATACATTTTTATCGCCCCTATATATTTATTTATAACAATTTATTCTTTTAATATGAAGTGAAAATCCAATATAAAAAAAAATGATCGATCATACAAATATTTCAAACTACCGGAAGGTCGAAGAGCGTGGAATGAAAATTTTGGTGGGACATTGAAATAAGAACAATTCAAAACATTACGTCACAATATAAAAAATGGGAGTCAATGACAATACCGGAGGCAGGAAAGACCTCGTGCTCATGCCACACTCCTGTGTATGTCAATCAATATATAATTAAATTATTATATTAACCAAATAGGCCGCGAGTCGAGGCCCTGAAAAACGCCTAGAAAGTGAGTTTCGTAGCGCACATCAGAAACTACCTAAAAATGATTTTAAAATGTTCCTTAAAAATTTAGTAACAAATATTGCCTTGTTCCCAATTCCGAAAGTTGCACGTTTTACGGAAAAGACGCTTTTACTACAAGAATATGTGCTACGATCTGTCCTATATTCTCTACATTTCCGGCAATGAACAATGACTTTTGCATGACGTAACAATTGAATCGAATCAGCTGTTAGCGAGCGGATGAATCTTAGTTATTACTGCTCGATCTTGCGTTGGGCAGCCTCATAGCCCTGTTTAGTTATTATTAGTTAAGTTATGCTAAGACGTTGTTAAAAAGTAAAGTAACTTATTAAACACTTGCAGATCCTTTTCCTCTTGCAGATATCGCGTTGAAGTAAATTGACCTTGAAGGCATTCGACTGGTGTTGTTTACAATTTCTTGAAAGTCAATGACGTGTGTCTTCCCAGCATTATAATGATATCGGGCCGTGAAAACATACTTCCTTCGTAAGGCATACACATTTTTAGGTACTCCTGAAGTATGCGCACCAAGGTGTCGCACAACCTGAACCCTAACCTGGTACACAACCTGAGGTTGTGCGCCATCTTCGTGCGCACTCTCAGGAGGTCCCATTTTTATTATCATTACGTGTCACAAAAAACATTTATTTGAGATCATATAAATTGAACAGCTCTTTTATAGCCGTGCTCCACTCCTCTTTCTCATAAAAAAATAGTTGGTGGTATTTTACACATAATTTTGTTTCAGTTTGGTTATTCGTATATTTTATACAGATAAAATCTGCAATATGTTTACCTTGAAGCAGCAATCGAAACGATCTTCCAAGATCAAAAAATAAATTGACATCTTTTGTTCTCTTCATTTGTATATAATTCTGGCATATATAAAAAAGACGGTAACAAAACGTTAGAGAATCATGACAATGTTTCTCATTACAATTGCGGGGTAATCGTCGTACGAGATTTCGTGTTCCTTCAGTTGATATAGTATGCTAAAAAAAATTCAAGTATTATAAAATAAAATTTATCCAAATAAATATCTACTCCCACGACGTGGTAATTGTTCCACCGGGCACATATCATGAAATAGAACACAAGTACATTTGCATTTACCTTTTTGACGTTACAATACTACCTATGGGACAGAAAAATATTTTAATAGCAAAATAGTGTTGTTGAAAATTTTTATCGCAGCACAATATATATAAATTTGGCGCGGCGGTGTGGCTCAACGGGCTAAGCGTTAGGAATACGCTCGCCACCGCACCCCTAATTACTCTGCGTGGGTTCGCAGGTTCGAATCCCATGCAGGGATGGTTATGTGCGAGAGGATTGCTGGACTCCTCGCCGTCGTTGGGTGGTTCACGTAACCGCTGGTCGGTTACGGCTTCCTCCACCACCAAGTCCATGCTTCCGAAAACAAACAATACAGTAAAAAACTAATCCCATACCCGACTTGGAATGGTACCCGGACGAGAGGCCGTGGTTCGCCATATGGATAAGCCGTCTTATCGGTTTTCCTCTCCCCCGGGATAAATATGTAAATCCTATCCTATCCTACATTTGAAGTGGTGTTAAAGGTCATAGGAGCATTCGAACAATTTCACCCGCGACTGTGCTTCAACTGTAAATAAATCTATATCTATCATTGGATTTTAATAAAGCATTTGATACTATTGACCAGGATTTCCTGTATAGAACACTTGAACAATTTGGAATGAAGAATAAATTAATTAGTATACTTAAATCTATATATAGCACATCAGAAACAAGAATTTTATTAAATGGATACCTGAGTGAAGCAATTCAACTTGAACGAGGCATTAGACAAGGAGACCCACTGAGCATGTACATGTTTATAATAGCTATAGAACCCATGGTAATATATATCAATTCACATAAAGAAATTCAGGGAATACAAATACCAAGAAATGAGGAAATCAAAAATGTTGGATATGCAGATGACATCACTTTGACGCTAAGGAACAAGACTTCACTATATAAAGCCCTGGAAATAATAAAGAGATTCGAAATAGCTACAGGGATGAAACTCAACTTAAAGAAAACAAAAATACTACGTATTGGGATATGGAGAAATGCTAATTTTCATCAAAATGTAAGAGTAGTAGATGAATTGCAAGTATTGAATGTTATTTTTGCCAATAAAGATACTAGTGAACATAACTGGGACATATGTGCTAGGAAAGTAAAGTTAATGACAGAAGAATTATCTAACACTGTACCTCTGACGTTGGAAGGTAAATGCTTAATAGTAAAAATGAAATTACTACCTTTGTGCTTATATCTAGCTAGAGTGTTTCCAATGCCCACAAAGATTGGAAAGAGAATCAATGAAATGATTGAAAAATTTATTTTTGGTGGACCATCAAGAATAAAAATCGAGACGTTATCTAAAGCAAAGAATACAGGGGGTTATGACATAATAAACATACCCATTTTCGTTAACTGTCTGTATGCAATGTGCGCAGTTCAATACTGTAATTGGAGACAAAATAATAGTAATAATATAAGCTATACAACTGTTTTTAATTTAATTGAATTCAATATAGGTCAACATCTAAGTGTTCGTTATAATTTACCTGTAAATAATAGTGTATATCATTCTATTCAACCTAATAGGCATTATAAATGTATTCTAGAGTTCATAAGAGTGCATAATATCACTATAAATGATGTAAGGCAGGGGAATCATAGAACTTTATATGATAAAATTGTTGCTACTTTGAAAAGTGAAAGAATTGTATTTCTGAACAATGGGGATATTCGAACAGCATGTTTGAATATTCATAATAAAATTCTCGCTAATTATGTAAAAACTTTTAACTACAAATTATTGTGGAATATTTTACCGCTTAAAACAATGTCAAGAATTAAATATATTGCTGGGGATGACCTATGTGTATTTTGTGACAAAGAAGCTGAATTTATAACACATTTATTCTGGAATTGCTCGTTTGTGAAACAATTGTATGATTATGTTTTTTCTATTATCATGAAAATAACTAACAGTGGCAACTTAATAAATTATGAAACGTGTATATTATTAGATTTAAGACACAACAATTATGTACATTTGACCAATATAGAAAAAAATGCTATTATTTTATTGATATGTACTGCAAGATATAAAATTTGGCTGCAAAGAAATGCAGTGATTTTTGAAAATGTAATGCCAAGAGTGAATAATGTAGTCAATAATATAAGAAATTCAATAAAGTGTAGGAGAAATATAGAACGACTGAGAAATTTACCTAATTATTGTGAAGAACTTGATTTATTATGCAAATATATATAAATATGACTAGAAGTATATATCGTAATGAAGTTGAACTAATTCTTGAAATTTTCTTTTTCATGCGTTAATTAAAATAATGGTAAATGGCATCATGGAACATATAATTGATGATGACAACAAATGGGATTTACAACGGATATGCTACAATATGGATACAAATGATCAATATTTGTTATGGAATTTATACTGTCTCATCTGTATGTAATGATTTATATTATTAATTTATCAAAAGAAAAAAAAAAAATAAATACTGGAAAACCCTCAACCACGTGAGCTCTACGGGAGATTTATTCTACGCCATGCGAGTAACATCACAATGCTGTAATCGCACCCGTATTGAATATTGCAAGTAGTGTATATTTACGGTCTGGCACGTATGATCCTGGTAATTTGAAAACGTTTCAGTTTAGTCTACGTCTACCTTGCCGTCAAAATAGTTCACTTCTGACCCTTTACTGCGTACAGTATGTCACATTGACTTTTCGGTACCGGTAATCGTGTAAAATTGAACCTGTAGACATAGACTGCCTTGCAGTACGAAATTAAAATGCATTAAACCTCAAATACGTAAGAGAGAGGAAGTTAATTTTTTAAGCTGAAACCGTACCGTAGGTACGGTATACGCTTATTTAAATGAAGGCACAAACTGTGGTACCATCTACCATGGGCTCTTCAGCGGGGAAGGGTCTTCAGAATCAGCTGCAATAAAGTGTAGAGAAATTAGGAAGTATTGTAAAATTTATTGTTAATTAAAAATTATACTATAAACTACTACCGGTACTTCTGTACTTATTGACTTAGGCTATATGCGGTACTCTGATACTATAGTATATTCAAAATTTACCTTGCTGTAGCCTGTAGCGTGTTACATCAAATGCTGTAGATGTCTATTTTTTAGTGTACTGGTATTTGATTAGAGGTATGGTAAGTTACCATACCAGTTTATTGTTTTTGCCCAATATCTGTATAGTCTTTACATATAAAATGTTACTGATAGTGTATGTATATTGGTCTCTTTTTTTTAAAAGGAAGAGTCTCCTGTCGGATAATGTTAGCAACTAAAGTTTGAGAGTACTGGAGTACGTGCAGAGATTTTATGAAACTAGTCTTATTATCTAACTCATTTTTAGTAGAAATTCAGAAATTAGACTGTACTACATATAGATTTAAAATGTCATCCACATCTACGGAAAATACATTTTCATTGTACAAGATTTCATCTCATGAGCCATTGGACGGATTAAAGCGGTCCAAGTGCAAAAAATGTGGAAAATCCAGGATGTTTTTCTGTTACATATGTCATTCATATGTGGACACTATTGATACTTCCAAATTGCCAACTGTAAAACTTCCTTGGAAAGTTGATATTATAAAACATGCAAAAGAAGTAGATGGTAAAAGTACAGCAATTCATGCAGCATTATTAGCACCAGATGATGTTAAAATATACACATATCCAACAATACCTGATTACTCCAAAATTTCCAAAGTTTTATTAGTATTTCCTGGAAAAAATGCATGTACTTTGGAGGAGATATTCAGAAAATCCAACAAGCGTCATGGCTGTGAGGGAGATGTAAAAGATACATGTGCATCAAAAAAGGCCAAAACTGAGACACCTGAAGTAGCGATTTCCATCAAAGATGAAACTGTTTCAAAAGAGAACGGTGAACACAAGGCTGATTCGAAATCAAATATTGAGACATCTCAACTACAAAGCTTTACCAAGATTGTTTTCATAGACTGCACATGGAGCCAGGCATATAGTATTTTTCGAGATGAAAGAGTTTCGCATCTCAAAACAGTAAAACTTGGAGATCTTCAAACAGTTTATTGGCGACATAATCAGGATATGCCATTTACCTATCTAGCTACCATAGAAGCGATTTTTTCATTTTTCAAAATTACCCACGAGTTGCTGAATGGCAGCTATGAAGGACAATATGATAATTTACTGTACTTTTTCAGCTATTTTTACAAAATGGTACGCAAGAGTAATAGTAAGAAAATCAGTATGATTTAGATAATTTGTTTAGTCATTACACAATACAATGTTTGAATTATTCTGTTCTGTGACTATTTAGACCTAGTATAGGAATGCTCAAATATTTAATATTTTAGATTTTCTAAACAAAAATTTGTTGTATTGTCTTTTGGTACTAGTCTTGACTTTAACCTGCATTGGCCATAAAACAGTTTTGCATGTAAAATATGTAAAATCAAGAAAACCATTGTTCAGTTTGATTCATATTTGGTAGAATAAATTTTTTTTGTCTAAATAACGGTATCAATAGCCCAATAATAGCCTACTTTATGAAAAAAAAGAATTGGCGTTCTAGAAGTGTGTGTGCCAATATGGAGGTTACTAATTTTGTTTGCCTACTTTACATCAAGTTGTGTAAAGGGACTGAAACCTATGGGCAGGTATATTCACTTTGCTAAGACAGACACTCCCCGAACTCGTAAAAGAAAATGGGAATAAAATTATGGCCTGACCTGCTACACACACTACGGGAGTACCAAACATTCTCCACAGACCAATCGCAGTTAAATAAAAAATTCCCCAAACACACAAAGAAGATACTAACTGTGTATATAAAATTTTAGATATATTTGCCGTGTGGTGACCAACAAATAGATATGTTGCTGCCCACTAGAAAATTACTAGGACACAGATTCCTTCAGTTAGAGATACTGAATTGCTGCAAGAATCGATCAGTTTCTACAAGTATTCGCAGGCACTCCATAACTAGCAAAGATGATTCTTCAATGCCTATAACTGACCATGGAGATTTCAAAACAATATACAAACTGAATCATATGCGATATATTGCTGTATTTTCACGAATGAAAGTCAAGCAAACTGCACTTATGTTAGCCGGGTGTGGTGCCATGTGGTACTCAGTCTTAAATGGCTCCCAGCAAAGCTTTTTAGTGACTACTTCTGTGACTATAGGAGCTGGACTGGCAGTGATTGTATTGTTTTTAATTTCTCATTTTTCTAGAAGACTGATTGGCATTGCATGGCTGGATAAGTCGAACACTAAACTTAAGATAGCATATCTTGATTTCTGGGGAAAAAGGATTGATAAAATTATTCCAATTGAACATGTTACCCAACTGGGAGATATTAAGCAAAACAGCAGAAATTTATTATTAAAAATGAGAGTTCGAAATGAACCAGAATATTATTTTTACAGCTTGCGTGGATGCATTGTTCATGACAAAAAATTGTTTTCGTCTGTGTTTGGTGCAAGAGCATATAAAATTTATGAAGAGTATTTAAAAACAAAAAAGCAAACATGAAACAATTTTGTGTTCTTATTTGCTGGACGAGAGTTCACTTTGATTTTGTATTCATGGCATTAAATTTTGTATCGAATTTGTGTATTATTCCATATTGTAGGAAAAGAACATTACTATCGTGATCCAATCATCACTGCAGCAGTACATCTTTCACTTCGTTTTTCCTGCTTTCTTTGGGCGTATTTTTTCACTTCTATCGGTTGAAATCATGCTTCTCAATGCTAATTCCTCTACTTGAAGTCTTCTTAATTGATCTTGCAATTTTTGTTTAACATCTTGAAGCTTCTCTTCCTCTGTCTTTAGTTTTTCTTTCTCTTTTAAATAATTCACAGGCATATCTTATATGATATGTTCAAGTTATTATCAAGCCTAAATTATGTATAAAAAAAATGTTAGATAAACACCATGATGATCCTATTTAAAACCTAAATATTTACTTCGCAGCAATGTTTTTGAGAAAAAAAAGGGAATGTGTCTTACAGTGCACAGCTGGCAAATCTAATCTATGACTGCAGCACCCCCTAGCAATTTTTTACAGTTGGCAGTGTTTTATAATCAAAATAATTTTTTACAATATGTCATACTTTTGTGCAATGTCCTTAAAGAATATGACTAAATTTGTACATTTAAATATAATTAATTTCTTTCTCATTCATCCTGGGTAAAGTAAAACAATGTCTTTTCCTCCAAATTATTCTCCACAAAATTCAGACCTGTTTCTTAAGCAAAGTGCAGGAAGCAAGGATGAGCCATTCTTTCATCTGGCATATCCAGCAAATTCAAAGCTATTTTTATAATAGTCTTTAGGATAGAACATTTCCTGGTTTTTATTAGTAAGAGCCTAGCAACATTATTTCCATTCCAAAATAAATTTTGAGTTTAGGAAATTGTAACTACGGTAAGTAATCTTGACTGGAGAAAGTGCTCTTATTCCAGTATTTTGACCCAATGGTGCTATAGTACTTGTATACTTCTGCAACCATGAACACATAGCTAATACAGTAATATAAAATTTGGAATAGCCAGCTAGCTATTTGAAATTGTTCTCAAAAGAGCATTTTGTGCTTCGAACACTTCAGATCTCCATTTGTCACCCACATCACAGCTTTCATTTTGTGAAATATTCATCATTTTAAAACATTTGATTATAGCGAATACATTCGCTTCAGATAATTTTTTTTGCTCATCTATCATTCCTTGACCAGCATTTAAAATATATCCAACAGCAAGAACCTTGTCTCCTGGCTTCAAAGATTGTGTGTCTTTAAGATTTGGTATTTTTGACAACCCAGTGGCAACACAGATACCACTACCATCATCTATCAATAGAGTATCACCAGTGCTTTCTAAATTATTTTTAGACGGTTTTATAACGCCCTGTATCCAGGCATTCGTTATTTTATAGCCAGTTGTCCCACAGAAAGAAACTTCCCACTGAGCATACGACATCAGGGAATCCTCGGTCTTCATCTTGGCATTTTGAAACTGTACCAACAGCATCTTATATGCGGGTAGTTTCAAAACAATGTTTGATCCCATATTTGGGCAGGATTAGGTACAGGGAGAGTAGGCTATGCAATTTGATTGAACATTTGATTTACTGTAACTTAAACAAATATCTGTCTGAAACGAAATCCAGTGCTGATGTCCGTAAGCTACGCTATTCCCTTATACTTTATTGTTGAGCGGCTCGGCGACTTCGCAAGAGGACTTGCACGGGTCACGTGACTTTGTTTACTGGAAGGCAAAAAAACAAAAACGTCCTCCTGTCAGTCGCAAGTCGGATTATACGTTTCTGTTTTGTTTAGCTGTTGAAAACGGTTATTTCGTATTGTTCCGTTGGCTGTATGTATAACATAGACAACGAAATGGATCTATCGGCAGGACTGCTTGGTGCCAAGTCCAGAAGTCATCTCGCTTGTGTTTCCCTGTTTGCGGACAGCACTTCGTTGATGGTGAGTGATAATGCGCCGTTATCAATTTCTTTAAATATTCATAAACTCCCTCATTTCAATGGAAAACAGATGACAAACTACTGTTATTAGTAGGCCTATGCGTAGGCCTACTTGCAAACTTGATTTGTGTAAGGAATTTATCATTAATTGCCATAGGTATTGTCTCCCTAGTTAGCAGGTAATCTATTACTAAGTGTGAAAAGTTGAATAGATAATTAAAGTTTAACGCAAGTGGCCAGTAATTTAGTTGTTGCACCTTCACCCCCCCCCCAAAATAAATCCTATCCTAAAGGTGCTTGTACAACTGATATTGTCATTGGTAAACAAGATATGCTACTTGGAATCAAATTCATTCACGACAAGTGTTTGTGGTGGAATATGGACATGAATTTCACCGCATGATCGTTAGATTTTATGAAAACTCTACAATTATTACAAAGCTAGTGCAGGATCATGATATCGAATGAATCTGTATACATTATCTTACAGATGGATGCGACCATGGAAAGGATGCATGGCAAAGTATAGGTTGCAACAAGACCACAGGGGCACAAGACCTCAGCTTGCGTGACTTGATAATACATCTTCAGTATCAATTTATTGATGCTTATCGTAATGACAAAGTAACTTGGGTGGACACGAAAAGCAACTCCAATACGGCCCTATCATGAAAGTTTTTTTGTTTCAGTGGGTCTGGTAGTGAAGGTTTCAGTCTAAAGTTGGACACCAATACCACAACCAAATTCAGTTGCAAAGGAAACTTAGCGAGGCGTAATATTGCGACTTTTGGATCTCAAAGAAAATTCTATTGGGTAGCCGGCTAGCCGCAACCTTTTGTTCAAAGAATAGTATAAGATATGACTTAAGAGTCTAAAATTTTATTTGAAAGGGCTGTTACCCAAGCTAATTTACAAATGGTATTCATGGTACCAAATGTATCACATCAAAAAAGTATTTCTAAAAAAGGTTTATATTGAGGTTGACCATTTCAATGGACCTTTGACCCCCGGAAAATTCTTCCTATACTTTACCATTGCAAAATTTTCGGGGCTATTTTAAGAGTGCTTTTGCGAGTTGGTGCCTGTAAAGTGGGGTATGTGTTTCTAACCCTAGGTAAGGCATGTTAGAGCGAAAGACAGTAAACTCGAATGAGCCAAGAAAGAGCGGCGTGCGATGCGGGGCCGGTCGGAGCGCACCCTTTTCTCGGTGGCTGGCGGGCGAGAGAGTGCTGCGTCGCCGGCATCGGCGTCGAAAGAAGCCGAGCCGAAAAAAGTTAAAGTACAAACGTGCAAGCATACTAACCTAACCCTAGGTAAGACATGTTAGAGCGAAAGACAGTAAACTCGAATAAGCCAAGAAAGAGCGGCGTACGGTGCGGGGCCGGTCGGAGCGCACCCTTTTCTCGGTGGCTGGCGGGCGAGAGAGTGCTGCGTCGCCGGCATCGGCGTCGAAAGAAGCCGAGCCGAAAAAAGTTAAAAGTACAAACGTGCAAGCATACTAACCTAACCCTAGGTAAGGCATGTCAGAGCGAAAGACAGTAAACTCGAATGAGCCAAGAAAGAGCGGCGTACGGTGCGGGGCCGGTCGGAGCGCACCCTTTTCTCGGTGGCTGGCGGGCGAGAGAGTGTTGCGTCGCCGGCATCGGCGTCGAAAGAAGCCGAGCCGAAAAAAGTTAAAGTACAAACGTGCAAGCATACTAACCTAACCCTAGGTAAGGCATGTCAGAGCGAAAGACAGTAAACTCGAATGAGCCAAGAAAGAGCGGCGTACGGTGCGGGGCCGGTCGGAGCGCACCCTTTTCTCGGTGGCTGGCGGGCGAGAGAGTGTTGCGTCGCCGGCATCGGCGTCGAAAGAAGCCGAGCCGAAAAAAGTTAAAGTACAAACGTGCAAGCATACTAACCTAACCCTAGGTAAGGCATGTCAGAGCGAAAGACAGTAAACTCGAATGAGCCAAGAAAGAGCGGCGTACGGTGCGGGGCCGGTCGGAGCGCACCCTTTTCTCGGTGGCTGGCGGGCGAGAGAGTGCTGCGTCGCCGGCATCGGCGTCGAAAGAAGCCGAGCCGAAAAAAGTCAAAGTACAAACGTGCAAGCATACTAACCTAACCCTAGGTAAGGCATGTCAGAGCGAAAGACAGTAAACTCGAATGAGCCAAGAAAGAGCGGCGTACGGTGCGGGGCCGGTCGGAGCGCTTCTTTTCTCGGTGGCTGGCGGGCGAGAGAGTGCTGCGTTGCCGGCATCGGCGTCGAAAGAAGCCGAGCCGAAAAAAGTTAAAGTACAAACGTGCAAGCATACTAACCTAACCCTAGGTAAGGCATGTCAGAGCAAAAGACAGTAAACTCGAATGAGCCAAGAAAGAGCGGCGTACGGTGCGGGGCCGGTCGGAGCGCACCCTTTTCTCGGTGGCTGGCGGGCGAGAGAGTGTTGCGTCGCCGGCATCGGCGTCGAAAGAAGCCGAGCCGAAAAAAGTTAAAGTACAAACGTGCAAGCATACTAACCTAACCCTAGGTAAGGCATGTCAGAGCGAAAGACAGTAAACTCGAATGAGCCAAGAAAGAGCGGCGTACGGTGCGGGGCCGGTCGGAGCGCACCCTTTTCTCGGTGGCTGGCGGGCGAGAGAGTGTTGCGTCGCCGGCATCGGCGTCGAAAGAAGCCGAGCCGAAAAAAGTTAAAGTACAAACGTGCAAGCATACTAACCTAACCCTAGGTAAGGCATGTCAGAGCGAAAGACAGTAAACTCGAATGAGCCAAGAAAGAGCGGCGTACGGTGCGGGGCCTGTCGGAGCGCACCCTTTTCTCGGTGGCTGGCGGGCGAGAGAGTGTTGCGTCGCCGGCATCGGCGTCGAAAGAAGCCGAGCCGAAAAAAGTTAAAGTACAAACGTGCAAGCATACTAACCTAACCCTAGGTAAGGCATGTCAGAGCGAAAGACGGTAAACTCGAATGAGCCAAGAAAGAGCGGCGTACGGTACGGGGCCGGTCGGAGCGCACCCTTTTCTCGATGGCTGGCGGGCGAGAGAGTGTTGCGTCGCCGGCATCGGCGTCAAAAGGAGCCGAGCCGAAAAAAGTTAAAGTACAAACGTGCAAGCATACTAACCTAACCCTAGGTAAGGCATGTCAGAGCAAAAGACAGTAAACTCGAATAAGCCAAGAAAGAGCGGCGTACGGTGCGGGGCCGGTCGGAGCGCACCCTTTTCTCGGTGGCTGGCGGGCGAGAGAGTGCTGCGTCGCCGGCATCGGCGTCGAAAGAAGCCGAGCCGAAAAAAGTTGAAGTACAAACGTGCAAGCATACTAACCTAACCCTAGGTAAGGCATGTTAGAGCGAAAGACAGTAAACTCGAATGAGCCAAGAAAGAGCGGCGTACGGTGCGGGGCCGGTCGGAGCGCACCCTTTTCTCGGTGGCTGGCGCGCGAGAGAGTGCTGCGTCGCCGGCATCGGCGTCGAAAGAAGCCGAGCCGAAAAAAGTTAAAGTACAAACGTGCAAGCATACTAACCTAACCCTAGGTAAGGCATGTCAGAGCGAAAGACAGTAAACTCGAATGAGCCAAGAAAGAGCGGCGTACGGTGCGGGGCCGGTCGGAGCGCACCCTTTTCTCGGTGGCTGGCGGGCGAGAGAGTGCTGCGTCGCCGGCATCGGCGTCGAAAGAAGCCGAGCCGAAAAAAGTTAAAGTACAAACGTGCAAGCATACTAACCTAACCCTAGGTAAGGCATGTCAGAGCGAAAGACAGTAAACTCGAATGAGCCAAGAAAGAGCGGCGTACGGTGCGGGGCCGGTCGGAGCGCACCCTTTTCTCGGTGGCTGGCGGGCGAGAGAGTGCTGCGTCGCCGGCATCGGCGTCGAAAGAAGCCGAGCCGAAAAAAGTTAAAGTACAAACGTGCAAGCATACTAACCTAACCCTAGGTAAGGCATGTCAGAGCGAAAGACAGTAAACTCGAATGAGCCAAGAAAGAGCGGCGTACGGTGCGGGGCCGGTCGGAGCGCACCCTTTTCTCGGTGGCTGGCGGGCGAGAGAGTGTTGCGTCGCCGGCATCGGCGTCGAAAGAAGCCGAGCCGAAAAAAGTTAAAGTACAAACGTGCAAGCATACTAACCTAACCCTAGGTAAGGCATGTCAGAGCGAAAGACAGTAAACTCGAATGAGCCAAGAAAGAGCGGCGTACGGTGCGGGGCCGGTCGGAGCGCACCCTTTTCTCGGTGGCTGGCGGGCGAGAGAGTGCTGCGTCGCCGGCATCGGCGTCGAAAGAAGCCGAGCCGAAAAAAGTTAAAGTACAAACGTGCAAGCATACTAACCTAACCCTAGGTAAGGCATGTCAGAGCGAAAGACAGTAAACTCGAATGAGCCAAGAAAGAGCGGCGTACGGTGCGGGGCCGGTCGGAGCGCTTCTTTTCTCGGTGGCTGGCGGGCGAGAGAGTGCTGCGTTGCCGGCATCGGCGTCGAAAGAAGCCGAGCCGAAAAAAGTTAAAGTACAAACGTGCAAGCATACTAACCTAACCCTAGGTAAGGCATGTCAGAGCGAAAGACAGTAAACTCGAATGAGCCAAGAAAGAGCGGCGTACGGTGCGGGGCCGGTCGGAGCGCACCCTTTTCTCGGTGGCTGGCGGGCGAGAGAGTGCTGCGTCGCCGGCATCGGCGTCGAAAGAAGCCGAGCCGAAAAAAGTTAAAGTACAAACGTGCAAGCATACTAACCTAACCCTAGGTAAGGCATGTTAGAGCGAAAGACAGTAAACTCGAATGAGCCAAGAAAGAGCGGCGTACGGTGCGGGGCCGGTCGGAGCGCACCCTTTTCTCGGTGGCTGGCGGGCGAGAGAGTGCTGCGTCGCCGGCATCGGCGTCGAAAGAAGCCGAGCCAAAAAAAGTTAAAGTACAAACGCGATGCTAATGAGCGAGCCGTTGTCTCGACTAATATGTAGGGGGCGTTCGATCGATCGTCTGGCTTGAGCGCTTGTCGGCCTAGCAGAACGGTCGCATTGTTATGCCCGGGTTTTAGGCACCGCTGCAGGCGGCCGGCAGAGCTCTTGTTTGTGCGAAACTGAATGGATCGAGCCCGAGAGAGGGCGAGCAAAGAAAAAACGCAAATCGCTCCGCCTGGCACTGCCGGCGAGAGCGTGGACGTCGCGGCCAGCGACTGTCGAAGCTGAGTACGGCCGCAGGCGATCGCCTCGGTCTTAAACGAATGCGACGAGCACGCGCCGGGCGGCCCAGGAAGGGCCGAGCGCAGCTGTCGCAGCTATCTGGTTGATCCTGCCAGTAGTGATATGCTTGTCTCAAAGATTAAGCCATGCAGGTGCAAGTACGAGTTCTCGTAAAGCGAAACTGCGAATGGCTCATTAAATCAGTCTTGGTTTATTTGGTCTCGTAAGCGAAGTGGATAACTGTGGTAATTCTAGAGCTAATACATGCATTAAGCGCCGACTTCGGGAGGCGCGCTTTTATCAGATCAAAACCGACCGGGTTCGTCCTGTGACGTTTGATGACTCTGGATAACCACGCGGATCGTACGGTCTCTGCACCGACGACGTATCATTCAAGTGTCTGCCCTATCAACTGTCGAAGGTACGCTACGTGCCTACCTTTGTGATAACGGGTAACGGGAAATCAGGGTTCGATTCCGGAGAGAGAGCCTGAGAAACGGCTACCACATCCAAGGAAGGCAGCAGGCGCGCAAATTACCCATTCCCGACACGGGGAGGTAGTGACGAAAAATAACAATACAGGACTCTAACGAAACCCTGTAATTGGAATGAGTACATCCTAAAACTCTTAACGAGTATCCATTGGAGGGCAAGTCTGGTGCCAGCAGCCGCGGTAATTCCAGCTCCAACAGTGCATGCTAAAGTTGTTGCGGTTGAAAAGCTCGTAGTTGGATTTTGGGCGAGCGCCGCCGGTCCGTCGCAAGGCGTGTCACTGGTTGCGTTCGCCTCACCTTCGGTTCTCCGTCGGTGCTCTTGACTGAGTGTCGGCGGTGGCCGATAAGTTTACTTTGAAAAAATTAGAGTGTTCAAAGCAGGCTGTTCGCCTGCATAGTGTTGCATGGAATAATGGAATAGGACCTCGGTTCTATTTTGTTGGTTTTCGGAGCACGAGGTAATGATTAAGAGGGACAGACGGGGGCGTCCGTACTCTGCCGTTAGAGGTGAAATTCTTGGATCGGCGGAAAACGAACTACTGCGAAAGCATTCGCCAAGAATGTTTTCTTTAATCAAGAGCGAAAGTCAGAGGTTCGAAGACGATCAGATACCGTCCTAGTTCTGACTATAAACGATGCCAACTAGCGATCGGGAGACGTTACCATGACGACCTTTCCGGCAGCTTCCGGGAAACCAAAGTCTTTGGGTTCCGGGGGAAGTATGGTTGCAAAGCTGAAACTTAAAGGAATTGACGGAAGGGCACCACCAGGAGTGAAGCCTGCGGCTTAATTTGACTCAACACGGGGAAACTCACCCGGCCCGGACACAGGTAGGATTGACAGATTGAGAGCTCTTTCTTGATTCTGTGGGTGGTGGTGCATGGCCGTTCTTAGTTGGTGGAGCGATTTGTCTGGTTAATTCCGATAACGAACGAGACTCTGGCATGCTAAATAGTTACGCGACCTTCTCGGTCGGCGTCTAACTTCTTAGAGGGACTAGTGGCTTTTAGCCACACGAGATTGAGCAATAACAGGTCTGTGATGCCCTTAGATGTCCGGGGCCGCACGCGCGCTACACTGAGTGAAGCAGCGAGTGTCTAACCTAGGCCGAAAGGTCCGGGTAACCCGTTGAACCTCATTCGTGATTGGGATAGGGACTTGCAATTGTTTCCCTTGAACGAGGAATTCCCAGTAAGCGCAAGTCATCAACTTGCGTTGATTACGTCCCTGCCCTTTGTACACACCGCCCGTCGCTACTACCGATTGAATGGTTTAGTGAGATCCTTGGATCGGCCCCGTCGCGGCTGGCAACGGCCGCGTCGGCGTGTCGAGAAGACGATCAAACTTGATCATTTAGAGGAAGTAAAAGTCGTAACAAGGTTTCCGTAGGTGAACCTGCGGAAGGATCATTACCGAAGGTGGTGGTAGGCCCCGGCCGACCGCGCACTTAATTGTCTTTGGGTGCCGCCGAGAGGGCGGCCGTCAATCGGGGTTCCGCCCCGTGCGACACGCGTAACACGTTGGCATAGCAAGGCAGCCGAGTGCGATGGTGGCTTCTGGGCACCGCGCTCGATGTGCCGCCGGCCCAGCCCGGCGGTCGCTCGGCGCCGTTTGTTGGTGTTTTTGTGCAGTTGTTGTCGGTGGTGGTTTTGTGGTCGATCCCACAGTGTGACGTCCGCGCGCTTCGGCGCCGGGCGAAACGTCGAGGACGACTCTTAACGGTGGATCACTCGGCTCGCGAGTCGATGAAGGACGCAGCCAAGTGCGAGAAGTAATGTGAATTGCAGAACACATTGAACGTCGACCTTCTGAACGCGAATTGCGGTCTCGGGTCAATCCCGGGACCGCGTCTGCCTCAGGGTCGCGTTCGTCCTCACCCGAGAGCCGTAGCCTGGCCTCTGCGAAGACGGCCAGGCGTCGCCCCAAGTTGAAGCGGTCGCCGAGTTTTCTCGGCGCGACCGCGTGTCCCGTACACCGCCGGCCCCTCGACGTGTTCAACTACGTTCGAGGGGCGGGTCCAGGTCGGTCGGTCCGGTTACGAGATCAAGACCGACCGTGGGCCAAGGCGGCGACGGTACGCGCTCGGTCGGCGCCGGCGGCGACGACTTGCGATGCCAGCGGGCCGTGTAAGAAGCGGCCCGCTTGACACATACGACCTGAGTTCAGGCGAGAGCACCCGCTGAATTTAAGCATATTATTAAGCGGAGGAAAAGAAACCAACAG